>NC_136060.1:317626160-318041160 GCF_964261635.1 Lissotriton helveticus
AGAATAGGGTTTGCCACGGAAGGAGAAAGAAATGCAGGTGCCGAGCATGAGGCACCCTTAAAAAGATTAGTTAGGAAACAGGACTGTGGTCTAACAGCAGAGGACAGATCGCACCGTGCAACGTGTAAAGAAGGATCCGAGCTGGACCTATAGCTCCACCGCCGGTGCTCAACAGCGCCAACGGAAGAAAACGAACTACCAGAGCCTACCAGTGATGGCTCGCTACTAAAAAGACACTGTGGCGAAGACCCTCCCCCTTTTTCTGAACTTTCTAACCCCCCCCCCCCTGACTAATTGCTTGTATTGGACTAAATTCCTCCCTCAACCACTTTTGTTGCCTTCAAAATGTTTCATCGGTCACTTTTAAACACGACAAATGTAAATTCATATGTATTCCACCTCGTATGTCGCATCGACTACACATGGTTATATGCAATCCGCCAGTACTGACAAATGCTATCTCATTGACCACACACGACTATATGTACACCCCGTCAGTTATGATAAACACGGAAATGAACTGACTTATGTTAAAAAGCGGCGACTGTGGAAAATGACAATGTATATATACATAAGCGGCGTTCATTTATGTTCACCCTCGCCACTGTTGAAAGTAAAGCGAAAGTCACGAAACAGTGGCCACGCCATCTTGTCCCCTTTTATGCCCCATCACGAACATAGGTGGCAGCCATTTTGTGTGTCATGACCTCTCTGCCCACTGCCAATAGCCTGCGCGTCTCTACCCCTCACTCCCCAGCCTCGCAAGTATTCCCCCGCGCCCTGACAGCCCCCGGTCTCTCCTGCTTGGGTCATAAACGCACCTCTAAACACAACCCTGTCTCAGAGCCACATAAAACAAGCCCTTTGATAACCTCTTCCTCCTGGCCCGATTGTCCGGCCTGATCCCAGGCCATCACTTAGCCCAACAGATGCAGTTTATTGCCCCTACAGTAGGACTTTGCCTCACTTCAAAGGAGCGGGGATTATTCAATGCCCTCACACCCCTAGATCCGACCGATCGCCCGCATTTCTGTTCCCAGCGGAATGTCCAGCTGCGCGATAGCCATCATGCTGAGATTAGGGGTGGGGACTCCTACTGTAGATATGTGTGGGAACGGGCCTGAACCGGGGATTCCAAAGATGCCTTTTCCGTACTTCAAAGCAATACCACGGATGACACAAATGTAATAAAGCCATAAAAATGTGTATAAGAGGCCAGGCCTCAGAGATGCGGATAGAGCACCTCGAGAAGATACCCTGTTGTCTGATTTGACGTGTTCTGCTCCGTCGGAATAAACTCCTGTTTCCTGCCTTCCAGTCTCCAGCGCCTGCCTCTTTATTTGGTAACAGTGAGTTGGGTGAGAGGCGGCTAACGCCGGGCAAATCTTGAAAAGGGGTAATCGACCTGATCTGCTTGACCCTTTTTCAACACCACAGCCAGATCAGTAACGATGAGCTGCTCCTTTTGCAAACCGGAGACAGAGCTGCTTCCTGTGCCCCGGAACATGTCGATGATTGTGGTGGGCCAGGGTGGCTGGGGCTGAGCGCCCGCCCCCTCCCTTTCCCATCCAGAGGATTCTCTGGCCTCGCTCGCTGCCATCATCCCTGAGCAGCCATGACCGGCACTGAGTCTGAATCAGTCAGGCTTTGCAAGTGCTGCTTCGGGGACTCCACCGCTGGGGGCGGCACTGGTCCTGCTTTTCCCTTTGTGCCCATCGTTGTACCCATGACATCCACTCCTGAATTTATTACAGTATGGCCGCCACTTCTCCCGCTCCAGCTCCAGTTCTCATTTCGGGCCAGCTCCAACTCCAGACCGCGGCAGCCAGTGATCAGCTGTTCCGCGAACCGTGCCAGTGGCAATGTCCCGCGCCTAATCCCGGGTAAGTATTGCGCCGTTAGTACAAGCTTCTTTGTAGTGGTAATTCTGCACGGGGGTGCGCCATTCGGGTCCACTGTGTCCTCTGCGTACTGCAATTTAGCTCCGACTCGCCATCACAGAGGTAGCCACCTACGACCTACTACACTCGGTCGCAAGCTTAAAAAGGGAGGTAAAAAAATCTTTAGGGAACTAGGGTAAAACAAAGCAATTTTGGGGGGTTGGGGCGGCCGTTTGGGTCCAGGTATGACACTTAGGTGAATTTAAAGCATAAAATGTTACAGTAAGCCATCACAAGGGAAGGGCACACCAATCATCACACACAGACCTAGAGAGGTCTGCGGCCTTACTTAGCAGGCGAGGAGATGGGAGGGTGGGAAAGAGGGTGCTACTGGAGAGGGATAGGCGGGGAGGGGGGTGAGGGAGGACAAGGGAGGTAAAAAGCAAAAATTCCAGGAAATCAATGCGGATGGACAGAAGTTGAGATTTGTCAGCAGGAGTCATTGTATTGGAAGGAGTAGGCTGACTATATCCATAGTTAATATTGGTGCGCTGAATGATAGTGGTAAAAGATACAAGGCTGAGGAAATCCTCTGAGCACTTAAGGCTGACGTTATATGTCAGCAAGAGTCACACATTCCATCGCAGAAAAGAGGGATTAATATCATACCAGAGTATTCTCAAGTTATTTGTTCAGCTCAGTCCACCAATACTAGAGGTGTGGCTATACATGTTTCTCAGCAACTTTTACCTATTAGCAAAGTTAAGTCTGACAAATAGGGTCGATGGGCCATTGCATCTATACCAAATCAATTTACTATTTGCACTGTATATGGCTCTAATGTCGACGATGCGAAGATGTGGTTAAAATTGGAGATTGAATTAGCATCCTGGCCAGCGCCTTTAATCATATGTGGTGACCTGAATATCCATGTAGATGCAGGGGAGTGGGGCAAGAGAAGGTATACAGGGTGGAAACCACAGGTTTATAAGGCTCTAAAAACACTTACCGAAAGTCATGGCCTGGTAGATATGTGGGCATGTAAAAATATGAGGGATCCGGGCTTTACTTATTTTTCATGCCCACATAGGAAATATGTCAGGCTTAACTACTTTTTGGTATCCGTCTCCCTCTTAGAGGGAGCACAGACTAAAAGACTCGAAAAGATCCTGTCAGACCATAACCCACTAGTAATGAGCATTGAGATCCCGGCATATATAAAGAGCTCTTTAAAGCGGACGTTCGATAAAAAGCTACTGGCTACAGAAGGATTTATAGAGCACATTAGGGGGTGGACTAAACAGTTTTTTGATATTAATAGATATAGCACATCCAGAGAAAATGTATGGGACGCATATAAGGCAGGGCTTAGGGGAGAAATAGCAAGTTTTGGGGTATTCCACCAGAAACAACAGAGGGATGAGATACAGGCACTTACAGAAGAATTGAGTTTGAATGAGAGACATCATATCGCTGCCATAGCACATAAGCAGAAAGATTTACAAACCAGATTAGAGTTAAAAGTAATTAGGATTAAGGCTAAAATTAATAGAATTCATAACAAAAAAGTGGCGGAATGATTTCAAACGGCAACTCAGAATAACTATGATTATGGGGAGATGATGGCGAAACATCTGGAACGCAGAACAAAACAAAGAGCAGCAGCAAACAATATTCTACAATTAAGAGGGAGGGATGGAACAATAGCTACAGAACTATCAGGAGTATTAAAAATACTTACGGATTTCTATCAGGATTTCTACTGCTCCAGGGATTCCATAGTAGATGGAGCGGGATTAGGCGTGGAGAACGTGTCTCCAAAGTTACTGGAGCTAGAAGCAGATATCTCGATGAATGAGCTCCTTGAGGCTTTAACCCCTTCGACGCTGATGACGAGCTGGGCTCGTCATGAGGTAGCCTCCTGCTACGCTGATGACGAGCCCAGCTCGTCACGTAACATGCGCTTTCGCATATCTCAGCGTACGAGCGGAATTCCGCCCGCACGCATGCGGTTAAGGACGATAGCTGCAGGCAAGGCATCGGGCCCAGATGGGATCCCGATGGAGATTTATAAAGCTCTACAGACAGAATTGACCCCTTTATTGCTGGATTTGTTCTTATCAGTACAACAGAAGGGGGTCCCGTCGCAATCTTGGCAGGAAACCAACATTGTGATATTTTTGAAGAAGGGAAAGGATTCAAAAGACCCTGCTGCATACAGACCAATATCTCTAATCAACACTGATCTGAAACTGTATTCTAAGATATTGGCAGTAAGAATGTCCAGGATAATCGGGACCTTAATGAGCCTATGGCAGCATGGCTTCATCCCTGGCAGAAGTACAACGAACCATGTCCGAAGGGTTATTTCTTTTTTCGACATCGCTGAAGCCACAGTGACCCAGATGTCCCTGAAATTGTTGGATGCGCAAAAAGCATTCGACCAAGTGGAATGGGCTTATCTGTGGCAAAACTTAAGAGCTAAGAGATTTGGTACGCGAATAGTAACGGCCATTCAGGCTACGTATGTTGAAGCACATGCAACAATTGAGCTAATGGGAAAGGAATCGGGTAGGATTAATATTACTCGGGAGACAAGGCAGGGGTGCCCATGCTCCCTTATTTTATTTGCCCTGTATATCGACCCTTTGATTAGATCAATGCTGGATGATAAAGCAATCAAACCAATGGTAACCCTGGGCTATAATACAAAGTACTAGCCTATGCTGACGATATCGCGGTCGTTACCCAGGATCCACATCTATCATCAGCAGGGCAAATGTCATAAAAATGACAATGTTTCCTAAGGTGTTTTATTTATGTCGGTGCATCCCTGTGGAGCCGGAAAATATAATATTTAAAAAGGCAGAGGGGATTTTCTCTCAATTTATATGGAGCTATAAGAAAATTAGGAGATCTCTAAAGTTTATGACCTTACCGCAACACAGAGGGGGGTTGGGAGTTCCTAATCTTTTATAGTACTTTTGGGCAGTAATGCTACCACACATGAGTATTTTAATCAGGCCACAAAGATGGGATCAGGTCGGGGTAATGGAGGGGGATAAGGAGATACCGCCATCTATCTATGAGTTAGCAGTTGGAAAACTGGCTCCAGGGCTAGTATTAAGCCAGCTGGAAGGAAGCTATTATAAGAAAACACTCTTTAAGATTATAAGAGCTGCCTGGAATATATGGCCGAAGATTAGTAAGAACATTGAAATACCTAGAATTCAAAGCTATATTTTGCTGTGGCGCTCCTGGGCCTTCCCGGCCGCTTTTTATGATAATATAAGCAAAATATGGGAAAAGGCAGGAATAAAACAGATTGAGGACATCGCCGGCCAGAATGGGGTTGTTTCATTTAAGGAACTCCAGATATGATATGGGTTGGATTCGAGCACTATCTTTAAATATATACAATTAAGGCTGCTTATAAATAAGCTGGTTTTGCAACCGAGTCACCTGGCTCACATCCCGCTATTAGAACTGCTAACGAAAAAACTGTTTTGTGTTAAGGATGTGTACACAGTATTGATGGAGGCAACCCCGGATGATATCTCTAAAGTAGAAAGTGCATGGGCAGTTAAACCGGACAACCCGGAGGTAGATATCTGCAGATTACTAGAGCTCTCCAAAAAACCCTTTCTAACTGCAAACCTCAAGGCCCAAACTTTTAAAACGTTGTTTAGACTCTATTTTACTGCGGCTAAACTTTGGGCATGGGGGAAAGGGATAATAATAGATGTCCAAGGTGTGATCAGGGCCCAGCTGAAAAAATTCATATGTTTGCTGACTGCTGTAAATTGGTTAGCTTGAGGGAAGGTATTGAACAGTTTTTATGTCAAAATTTGGGGCGGTCTGTATCTTTAACATCAACTTTGTTGATAGTTGGATTTGACAAAAGGTTACTGTTAGAACTCCCTCAAGTGTACTTATGTTTCATGGTGACAGCTGTCTATCATATATTAATGGCCACTATGTGGAAGGATGTAGATCCACCAACCTATCAGGCATGGTATGCAAGACTCTATCATATATATAATTTAGAGATTGCACTGTATACATGTAAATGTAGGAGTGGGAGGAGAAGGGGTCGGCAGACATGGGGGTTACTGATGGAACAGTAGGGGAAACTGAGGGAGAATTCGGGGTTATTTACTATGTCTCTTTGTATTTGTATCTGAGCTTTCCCTGTTTTATTTCTGCTCTTCTGTTGTTTTCTTGCTCTCCTCCTTTTTTGGTGTGTGTTTAATGAAGTTGAACTTCTTTTGCTGTTTGGAATATGTAAAAACTGGTATGTCGGATATAAACAGTATGTAATCATTGATTCCTGGAATAAAAAATATATTAAAAAAAAGAAAGCATTTAGTAGAAAAAAAGAGGTTATTGGGAAAAACATAGATATAAATAAGAAAATGAAAGCAAGACTTAAAAAGAACAGTGATACAATCTTACCTAAAGGAAGCAGCGCTGGAAAAGGACGGAGAGGTATTAGGAAGTTTAGCAGCTAGGAACATTCAGCATGAAATGTTCTGGAGATTACTCACGTTATTTGGCTGCATGGAAATCTTTGTTACACTAAATTAGATTTGAGTAACTTTTTGAATGTCATGTCTTTTCCTGATATTACAGACAGTGGGATTTTATTCCAGTATTAAATGCATTGATATATAATCATTTTTAAGTATGGGGATATTTTAAAACTTTTACTATCTCAATTTGTTGTAGACCAGAGGTCTACAGCATTTTCTTAAGTGAGAGCTACTTCAGATCTGTGGAAATCATGGTGAGCTATGAAGACTAAGCATCTTGCACTTTGTTAACCAGATGCTATGGTTTAAACAGAATACTTTGACTAGGGGCACTATTACCAGGGCTGCTATGTGTGTAAGTGAGAGCATGGTCTTTGGGGAGGTAAGAACATGTGTGCTTATGAATAAGCTATGTGTGTATGGGTGACAGAGGAACTGTGTTGAATGTACGTGTGGCACAGGATATACCTTTCACCACATATGGCACTGTTACATGCATACCACAGATGGGAGAAATTTAAACTGCAGAATGTGTTCTGTAAAAATTTTCTGAGTATGGAACATTTTCTGCACATTACATTTCTCCAACTTAAAATAATGACTCTATTTTGACTTATAAATATGACACTGTGTCAAGAAAATTAAGCTGAAAAGTTAACTTTGTTCATGTAGATTCCATAAAATTAATCATTTACATTTTCTCCCATTTCCAAGCGTCACATTTACAAACACTAAGCTTCTTGCTCTCTGTGGCCTGTAGACATGGTACCATATTTATGACAGAAAAATACATTTGTTTAGGTGGGAGGAATTTAAGTGAATAAACATTTAGAGGTATTTGTCTTAATTGAAAGTGGAGAAATACATTAATACTTAATTTTTCATAGAAAACGTTTTCTTCATTTAAAATTTCTCCCATTTGATTTTTTTAAACTATTTTTCAGTTATAAATAAGGCACAGCGTCTACTGGCCACTGAGAGCAAGAGGCCTCCTGTTTTTAAAGGCAACACTTTGAAATGGAAGAAAATTCAAATGAATAGGTAATCACTAAGGTAACTTTTAATTTTAATTTTGTCCCATACAAAACCATTCAGAAACGTCATTTTGTTCAGAGGTTCTTCATCTCTGTGACCCAGCCTGGCCCATAAATCTAACTGAGCACTGCTCCTTATCAGGCTTTGCTCTCTGCAGCCTGATGATAATAATGTAAAGTAAACATAGCCTTCCCTTAACATTTAAAAGAAAAAGACGTGTCCCGTTGCCTATTTAACAAGCATTTGCAGTGCAGTAGGCGTCGCATTGATGCGGGTTTAAGCTATTGGCATTGTAAATTACAAAACCTATTTTTTTTGTTTCTTAAAGCATAAATAAAAAGCATTGTTATTTACAATGGCCATTAAGACCTATCTTTTCCCTGCCCCTTAGTTTTCTGGTGGGCTCTCTGTTGTGTCTGTCTTTCCTGCATTTGTGCCGGGACGCCCCCTTGCTGGGGCAGCTGCCGCGCTTTACAAGCTAAGATAACATAACATAACATAACAATGCCAATAGCTTAAACTCGGGTAAATGCGAGACCTATTGCATTGCAAATGCTTGCTTAAATGTAAAACTGGGCGCACCGCCCCTTTTTACTTAACTTTAACACTGAGCCCGGTGTCCTTGAAGCGTGCGCCGCACTCAGTGTTAAAGTTAAAAAAAGAATAAAGAACCTGAGCGTTTTGTCTGTTAAGCCACATGTGCACAGTTTTAAGGTAAAAAAAAAATGAAACGTGCGCAGTGTCCCCAGAAATGGACGCCGCGCTCCACATAAAAGTTAAATATAAATAAACTGAGCATGGTGTCCCTAAAGCGAGGGACACGCTTAGGTTGCAAATACAATAAAATAGCATCCGCCATTGTCCCCATATGTGCCCATTAGCAAAATAGTGCTAATCCCTAGATAAAGCCTTCCGTGTAACGGGCCAAGTAAAAGGTCCAGTCGTCATGGGGGTAACAAATGGTGACACGGCGGTAGCAAGGAGGGACTAACAAGCCTCATAATGAACCAAAGTCGGCAGTTACCAAGGAAATGACACCAGCCAATGAAAGATATGTGCGGGGAGTGGGCGAGGCTTACACAGCATACTCGACTACTGCATGCCTCGCTAAGCATGCCGCGCATGCGCGTTGGCACTAGGCTCTACCTAAAAATGTGCTCACGGCTGAGTACTACTTTGATGGTGTGTGAGAGTACTGGTATATCTTGGTCGACTGGCTGGAGATACATGGTGTAGCCTAAGGTAATGCTAAGTTGGTGCCAAGGGTGTCACCATCAAAAGGATCTATTTTTGCAAATGCAAATGATGACCCGTGGCAATAAATGCATAAGAATATATGATTTTAGGATGCCGAAATAATTTCATTTTGCTTGAGCAGGAGTGTGGTAGGGTTCATAAGTGCTTGTATCAACAAGAGAGTCAGGGAAGGAAGAGAGACACTCCTATACCCCTATCTTAATCATACATAAACAACAAAGGAGCGTCACAAGAGTGACTTATAGGACAAAACCAGGTAAGTTTGTCAGCAAGTGTGCTAGTATAGAAAGAACCTTGTAGGATTCTATAAAAGCCCCTCACTCACCACTAGTTGGTGACATGCTTCATCAATGGGCCCCACCGGGAGTGGCCGGATGCCACCCCAGTGTGCTACAACGCCAGAAAGACTGCGGAGCTGGTTCGTGAAAGTGAAGTGAGAAATTTTAAAATGTCACAATTAGGTCAAAAAAAGTATTTTATTAGTTTGCCAATTGGACAGTATAAAAACAGTGGAGGGTAAATGACCAAAATTACAAGCCCAGATTTACCCCTAAGTGTAGTGCTTTAGGTCAACATGTTTCAGCCTATGTGATGTAGTTTAATCAGGCATTCGTCAGGACCAGATGTGAGTGATAAGAATAGTGTCTGAACCCTGGCAGTATGAGCGTGCTAAGGCCCACCCTGACCAAGGGTTACTAGTGTTAAAAAATCCAAAAAGGTATATGGTTTCAAAGATTCCAAAGTTTTGGAGTGGAACCGAGTTTATTCTGATTGATAAACATAAAACAAAAACAGATGACAGACATAACATAAATAGAAATAGAAAAAGAAACAAATCATAATTAGAAATCGTGTTCACTGTCATCTGTAAACACACACACTTGCTTGGGGTGTTACCATCGTGACTGCTTATCCATCTATAGAGTACGAGTGAAATTATAGTGAGCTTGTGCTCATTAATGGTAACAACGAACTTGTGGAGACACAGGGACAAATGTACTTCATGTCTCATAACGTGCTAGCAATAAAACACGGACGAAAGAAAGGTGAAAAGCAGCCCGTAAATATAGGTCATACGAGTGGTATAGTACAGACTGTCTAGTTCGTAGTGCATACTAGGGCTGTTGAGAAATACTCATACTACGACTGAATCGATATGTAAAACATTCACAAACACTCGAAACAAGCTCTTACATTGGGCGCTACAATTCTGAGCGCCCTGGGTCACGGGGGGGAGGGTGGATAGCGAAATGGCGCACCCTATAAAAACAAAGAGAAGGAAAGCTGGTCATGAAAGCGTTAAGGCTAAAAGCAGTGTACTTATCTTGCTTCCAAATTACTCACGCCTCCTTGGCTAGGCACCCGTTATTGCACCTGCATACCCGAAGACTGAGGAGGCCCGTGGATGAGGTATAGAAATAGTAGAAGGAGATGAAAATGTGCCGCCGTACGTGTCGACGGACACTTCCTGGTTTCTATGGTAGCATGTTCTGATTGGTTCCAACGGCGTTCACGTGGTTGCCGTCGGACCAATAGACAGAAGCCAGTCAAGAAACTGAGGAAGAAGGTATCATGGCAACTGTTACACGGGCTCACGTTGAGCCTAAGAGATTGAAAACTCTACCGGAACCAGTGTCGATCATGTGGTGGCTGCTGGACCAATAGGTAGCAACCAGGTAGAAAACAGAAAGAAGTTGTTATGAAAGTTGTTATGGCAACTATTCCACGGGCTCGCATAGAGCTGGAGTGATAAGAAGCTCTGTCAGTACTGAAAAAGTTATTTGGAAAAAGGAACCGGGTGGGACACAGAGTGACAGTGTTTTTAACCCCTAGTGTACCCAGAGGGGAAAAAACGCCTTAGTACGAACAGAAATGGCATTTATTCTTCATATTAGAAAATATCGAGAATAGAGGTCCTTAGTAAGCTAAAAACTGCATAAAATGTAGTTTAGATCTGTTTATTACAATTAGGATATTTAAATACAGTCACAATTTCATAATGACACAGAGAAAGCGAAATCCTTTTGAACTCCAGAAAGGATGAATAGTAGGAGAGGGTAGATTGCGATTACCATCACTTCGATTATCATCATTAGACATGATGTGTTATAAACAAAGTTAGAAAGAGTCAGAGAAATTCAATTACCAAGGGCTGTGGACCATGGAATGTTGTCATTAAGGCCCTTCTTATGGGTTCCCAGGCGGTACACCCATCTTTGCTCTTTCTCAAATAGGATTCTCTGAGTGTTAGCCCCGGCATTCACCTGTTCGATCACTGTCCAGCGTATATCATTCGTTGTGTGGTTACTCTGTATACAGTGATCACTCAGTTTCGTTGTGGCTCGGCCACATCTGATGTTGCTCCGATGCTCACAAATTCTCAATTTGACATTTTGTGAGGTCATACCAACGTAACGTAGTCCACAGGGGCATGTAATAAGGTAAATAACATTTTCAGAGTTGCAATTGGTATGCGCCCTCTGTGTCCACGTTTGTGCTGGTTCCAATTTGAGAGTTTTTGTGTGAATGGTGAGGTGACAAATACTAAAATTGGAACAGGGGTAGTGGCTGGTCACTTTGGGCATGCCCCAAGCATTAATTACGGATGTTGATGTATTAATGTTCCGTGGGATGGGACGTGTATTAACTAAGCTGTCCTTTAGACTCCGACATCTTTTGAATGAGAAAAGAGGTTTTTCCCACAGCCTGTTGTTGCTGTTTAGGATCCGCCAATGCTTCTGTATGATTCGTTTTACAGCATTAGAAGCAGAGCTATAGGTGGTGACACAGGTAAGTGGAATGTCGTTCTGTGTTTTCTGAACAGTCTCAAGAAGAGCTTCCCTTGGTTGATTTCTTGCTCGCTTGTAGCCTTTTTTTAGGACTGGCTCAGGATATCCCCTGTTTTGCAGTTTGATGGTTAGATCCTTGGATTGATCATGAAAATCTTCCAAATGGGTACAGTGCCTCCTCAACCGGAGGTCCTGGCCATAAGGGAGATTCTCTTGGAGCGGTCTTGGATGAAAGCTTGTGAATTCCAGCAAGTTGTTCCTGGCAGTGGGCTTATAGTGCGTCTTTGTGGACAAGGAGTCATTGTCTTTGGAGATTATAACGTCCAGAAAGACCACCTCATTGTTATCAACTGTGTAGGTAAATTTAAGATTAGGATCTAAGGTATTGATCCAAATTAGGAATGATTGTAGAGATTCTGCTGTACCTTGCCATATCATTAGTACATCGTCAATGTATCTCTTCCATAAACTAATGGAAGAGATAAACTGGTTGTTATCAGTTTGGATGTATTTCTGTTCAAAAGTATGGACGTAGAGCCCGGCCACACTAGGGGCAAAGGTGCTGCCCATTGATGTGCCTGTTCACTGTAGGTACAGTTTACCCTTGAAATCAAAGAAGTTTTTCTTCAGAGCCAACGTAGCACATTCAATGATAAATCTTCTTGGAGTGTTATATTCCCAGTCTGTGTTGTTGAGAGTTTCCTCCAAGATTCTGATGGTATCATCTTGTGGAATGCTGGAGTATAAGCTCTCAATATCGAGTGTCACAAGTAAGATGTTATTCATGTCACAGTGTAAGGTATTCAGGAGATTCAGGAGGTCTTTTGTATCCTTCAGATATGTCGGAGTTTTTTGGACCAATGGTTTTAAAAAATGGTCACAAAAACATGACAGTGGCTCAAGCAAAGATCCAATACCTGAAACGATTGGTCTGCCAGGGGGGGGGGGTTGTTTGTTTTTGTGGATTTTGGCCAGAGTATAGAAATACAGTATTACGCCCTTGCCCTCTGTCAGGAAAGCAGCCTCATTTTTTGAAATGTGTCCACTGGCTGCAGCCTGCCCTAACAGCTCTGCAATGGTACTTTTCAGGTCATGTGATGGATCCATTGACAGGGGTTGGTAGTTCTTGGTATCACCCAACAGGCGTGAACATTCTAGTTCATAATCTTTAGTATTTTGTATTACCACGGCCCCTCCCTTGTCCGCTGGTTTAATCGTGATCAAAGGGTTGTTCCGCAGTTTATCGATGGCTTGGAATTCAGTTGCTGTCATATTCTTATATGTAGTGGGTATCTCAAGGTTTTCAATTTCATTGAAAACTGCCTGTTCGAATGTTATTAGCTCCACCGGTGTTGTATGAGGTGGAGGAGTGAATGTAGACTTCACTCGTAGTGATGTGTCCCCTGTCAAAGTTTCTTGTCTCGTTTCATCAGCTCCTTCGAAAAAAGCTTTTAATTTCAATTTTCTGGAGAAATTTGAGCGTTCGCAATGTAAACGAAACTTGTCGAGCCGTGCAGTTGGCACTAAACCCAAGCCCTTCTCTAAAACAGCTGTCTCTTCTTCAGAAAGAACGGTGTTTGAGAGGTTCACAATCAAACTCCCTGAGCACTCGTTCCTGCTTGACCCTGTCTGCTCCGAGTGTGGTTCCCCACTCGGACTTGTGACTGTCCTCTTCTTCTGCCCCTGCCTCTGCCTCGTCGGCCATTCCCTAAAAAAGGCTGGCCATAATTATTCGGTTGAAATTGTTGATATGGGATGAAGCCTGGGTTCCAGCCCATCGGCATCATCGGATGGTTCTGAAAAGGCATTGGTTGCAAAGGACCACCACCTTTGGTTGGGAAAAAGGTACCACATTGGTTGTTGCTAATATTGACGGGCTCTGCCCCTGTTGCCGCCCCTTTTGTTTTCTTTGTAGCTACCTGTACTGGACCCACTACTGTTAGATGAATTATCATCACTATTATCTGAATTAGTGGTGGGTTTGTTTGGTGCTGTATAGGTGGCTTCTGAATAGGGGTACGTTTTGGCAAAGGAGAATTTTTTCAAATCTTTCTGAAATTGTGCCACTTTTGCCTGTGTAAGATTGTCCTTATATTCATTGACATCTTTATTGATGTCATCCAGGCGTTTGTTGTAACCAGTAAGAGTAGCTTTGTAGTGGGCTTCGGTCTGCGTTATCTCGACCATAATAGCCTCAGATAATCTGACCGCTGTCTTAATTATGAGAACGAGCCAATCGCGTGTGCAATGCCACGCGATCATGGCCCATTCCTTCCTAAAGACAGCATCATCCAGGAAAATCCTGGGTGCATTTGTGACTAAAAGGCCCTTTGGTGCTGTATTGGTCTGTCAAGATGGTTCCATGAAGAATAGTACGTATTCTATTTTTCTTTTGTTCCGACAGTAGTTCCCATTCATTAGTATGGGTGACTGCTTGTGAAATAGTTGCATCAGCGAATAGAGAGGGGCAAGCTAAAATAGCATCGACCTCAGAATCTGAGAAAGTAAGGCCAAACGTGTTTGGAGATAAAGAGAGAAGTTGCTCAATAGCAAATTTAGGAAAGAAAAGAAGGAGTCAAAAAAACTCTCGCAGCTGTACGTTGCCGAATCACTTGTATCAACAAGAGAGTCAGGGAAGGAAGAGAGACGCTCCTATACCCCTATCTTAATCATACATAAACGACAAAGGAGCGTCACAAGAGTGACTTATAGGACAAAACCAGGTAAGGAGGGACTAACAAGCCTCATAATGAACCAAAGTCAGCAGTTACCAAGGACAATGACACCAGCCAATGAAAGGTATGTGCGGGGAGTGGGCGAGGCTTACACAGCATACTCGACTACTGCATGCCTCGCTAAGCATGCCGCGCATGCGCGTTGGCACTAGGCTCGACCTAAAAATGTGCTCAAGGCTGAATACTACTTTGATGGTGTGTGAGAGTACTGGTAGATCTTGGTCGATTGGCTGGAGATACATGTTCTAGCCTAAGGTAATGCTAAGTTGGTGCCAAGGGTGTCACCATCAAAAGGATCTATTTTTGCAAATGCAAATGATGACCCGTGACAATAAATGCATAAGAATATATGATTTTAGGATGCCAAAATAATTTCATTTTTGCTTGAGCAGGAGTGTGGTAGGGTTCATAAGTGTCCAGGTGCAGATTGCAAACGGGAGCATGTGTCCCACCACTAAAATGCATACATTGTCTACAGTGCATGCTGTACCTCAACCAGCCCAGAGTAGGGACAAAAGGAAAAGCAGCTCACTCATCACTGTAAAATCCAGGGAGCAGAGAAGGAAAAGGTCTCTTACGTCCTGCCCAGACAAGACAAGGAAGGTGTGCGCTTCTGCTCTGCCGCTGGCAGCTGCCCCCTCTTTCTTACTCCTATTCCCTCTCGTTCTGTCTAACTCCTTCTCACTTTTCCGAGAATCATGAATCAAAAATGGATCTCACGTCTCTTCCTGTCGTCCATTTGTACCCCTGTGAAATGGATGCAAAAAAGAAAACACTTTTGCTGGAAATGCCGTTTTGAAATTTTTCTATTCCAAAGTGCAGCCTCGGAAATAAAATGTTCAAACTCTGAAAAAAAATTAAATAAAGCAAGATGGAGTGTTCTTAAAGAGGCCAGATAATTTTTTTCAAACCCCAACACTTTAGCGCCACTTTACAGAGTTTGCCAGTAAAGCGCTACTTTGGTTTTCTTGTCTTTCTTTGAACAGCATTGTTTTCCTCCAGTACCTCCTACCTGGAGGCAGGGCCGGCGCTAGGCATGAGCAGTGTGGGCAGCTGCCCAGAGCCTGGCACTCTGCCTGCCAGGATGTGCCCCCCCACAATGGCAATTAACACCCGACTAGTCCTCATGTACGTCTGCTGATCAGAGTGAAAAAATGCTTCACAAACGGGCTCATGGGAGGGGGCCCCCCCTCCTGGGGCCTCTAAGAGATGGTGTGGGAAGGCCTAGGGGAGGGTACACCTCTCAGGCAGCCAGTTCAGAGACTCGGCAGGGCGCCCATTATCAGCATTTTAGCCCACACAGGTTTAACTCAGCCCCCAAGCAATTCTCACACCTTCAGTTCGAATTGGGGTGTACAAGAGTTGCTTGGGGTGGCTGAGAAGAGGAGCTGCGACCCAAGTGGAGTCTGCACAAAGCAGCTTCCCCGAGATCAGAAGGTGTAACTTATGTAGATTTCAATCAATCAATCAATCATAAAAATTTGTATAGCGCGCTACTCACCCGTAGGGGTCTCAAGGAGCTGAGGGGGGGGGGGTCGCTACTGCTCGAACAGCCAGGTCTTCAGTAATTTCCTGAAGGAGAGATGATCCTGGGTCAGCCGTAGGTGAGTGGGGAGGGAGTCCCATGTCTTGGCTGCCAGGTAGGAGAAGGATCTTCCTCCGACGGTGGATTTCTGAATTCTTGGGACGGAGGCGAGGGCGAGGCTGTTGGATCAGAGCTGGCGGGTAGGTGTGTAGAAGGTGAGGCGGCTGTTGAGGTACTTCGGGCCCAAGTCGTGGAGAGCCTTGTGTGCGTGGGTCTCCCTCATTCCCTTTTGCCCAGGGCCCCGAAAATCCTAGGACCGGCCCTGCCTGGAGGTACTGCAATACCTGGTTGATGGGTGGATTGGAAAACGAAATGTGTACGGCGGCTTTGTGTTCACAAATGTGGTCTTTTGAAACCATACTGCTTACGTTTTGTAAGCATATAAGCAGTAGACATTGAAAAGGGTCCTTTCTGGGCCCTGTAGTTATGTCCTTAACTTTTCAGGCAAAAATACTTGTTGATTTCTGAATAATGACTGTAAAAGCGTTAAGTTCACCATGTTCCTGCTTACATTTTACAATCTTTATTAAATCTTTCATTCCTTATGAGTGTTTGCTTTTTCCAGGATGTTGTTGCCTTTGCTTTTAGGCAGCATATTGCTCTTGCCTAGTGTGTAATTTTAATTGAGTCGCATCCAGTTATTTATAGCAGGTCAAATTGGATTGTAGCTGAAGGCAGTATGAGTTTCTCTCAGTGGGGCAGTATGGTGTTCAGTGAGGGAGCAGATGTAGCACTGGGGGCAGAGCTGCTAAATTTAGAACTGGGGAACCAGGTTCAGCCTTCATGAACAGTCCCCCAGACCACTTTCCTGAGGGAGCACATTCCCATGCCAGACCTTAGAAGGCACCAGAAAAGCCCTGGAGTGTTAGCACCAGCAGGTGAACCATAGCAGTGGCAAGTGTGGGTTCACCTTGAAGGCTTGCCCACCACAATCCATACTGAAGTTCACCTCCAGTCTTGCGGGCAGGCCTACGAAGTAGCAGACCCTAGAGCAACAGTGACTCTGTCACTGAGGTCACAGGACCCCTGAGAAGAGCTGGCTCTAGGGCGGTGCAACTGGTGTGACCGCAACGGGCGCTGACTTTGAGTGGGGGCATCATATATTATGGTTTTAAAAGCACTTGCTGCCTCCTTCCTGGCTGCCAGCTATTTTCGGCAATAATAAAAATGTCATGATAACTCTGATGAATAAACTTCGTCCTAGAGCGAGATGGGAGATTTGTCTAGTGGAAGTTTTGACTCATGGAAAGATAGCGCAGAGGGTTAATGTGCCTGCTGCAAAGAAAATGTACCAGGCCCATCACCAAGTGCACTTATTGTAAATAGGTCAGTGGGTTACTGCTTTTGTCAGTGAGATCCTTTTGCTACTTGCAGTTTATAAGTTAAAATCCTAACAAAGAGCAGTGAGCTATTAACTTTCATCTAAGAGCTGCATACAAACTGCAAGGTATAAACTAGAGCGTTATGGTTTTTTCCCTAAGCCTTTGATTATCCTAATGTTGCAAAAAGTGTTATTTTTGATACAAATCAATAATTTTAAAGCAAACCCCCAATCATGGTATTAAGTTTTAAATTCTGTGTTTGTGTTTCTCCAGGCCAATCACTATTAAACTATACTGTCTACTAGTATGGTTATCACGTGACTCCTACACCTTGTAGTCCTTCTTCTTATGTAACATTTCCTATGTAGTCATTTACACACGTAAAATTGATTTTCTCTGTGTATATTGCTGACGACAGAAACTCCATGGCTCGGAAACAAATGGCTCGTGCTTCCACTTTTAAGCATTTTTGGGACATTATGTGATTAAAATAAATTCACAAAGTGGAATATGTTTCTAATGTCAATAGCTCATATTAATCGTTAAATAATCATGTGTATCCATTGGTTGAATTACATAACATAATAAGCTGTAACTGGTCAGTGAAATGCCACACAAATACTAAAGATTGGGATGTTTTGCGCATCCTGGCAACACCTCTAACTCCGCCCAATGATCCAATCCTCAGGTTATTCCCGCCCTTTGATTCCCCGCCCACAGTTCCCCTACTTTTTTTTTTCCCCACTTCAACCACTGGGTTCACCCCATCCCACGTAAAGGATGGATTGCTCACTTTTCATAGTGCGGATCCGAATATTGTGCCTTTGCGATTATGGGCATCACAGAAAGGCCAGAACAAATGCTTATGTCCCCTTCAGTATTAATACAGTACCCAACGAGCACAAATGCAGACAAACACACACATTGTGTTGCTGTGGAAATGTCTGTCATTGGCATCTTGTAAGCAAGGTACTGTCAATTGTATTCATGGAGTGTAGTCTAATGTATTGTTTAATATTATATTTGGCTCCATAGTTAGCCAATGTATTTGGCATGTGAACACATTTGATGGAACAATCAAATAAGCATGTTTTGATAGTGCCATGGAGCAAGATGAAAATTTGGGCCCAGGATTTTGAAGTGGTTTGAACGCATATATTTTTGTTTTCTTTTCTGAGGTTGCTGACTTGGTGCTGAATGACAGAAATTCCCCAAAGACAGCACATGCCCATTTTCGCTCTCCTTTCACAATTGTCTATTGAAGTAGTAGCTGTAGACATGGTTGCTTGTTATCTGGAAGACTTAGTGCACTGGCACAAAGTTATCACCATCAATTTTAACATTGACATACTCTCATTTGTTCCTGTGCCCACTTTCTTGGGTATTGCAATCACTGTGGGGTAATTTCTGTTCCCCGCTACAAACTCAGCCCTGCTGTGTTTGCCTCAGAGTCAGTGACATTGCAGCAGGAGCAGCACCATGAGTGTCTTTGTAGGTGAACTATGCACTCTGGACATTAAAGGAAACCCTGAAGGCACGCATGAAGTGGATGCAGTGGTTGACAGTAACCACCCATGTGGGGGCTTTAGGGAGCCCTTCAAATTTGAGGGCCTATGCTCAGAAAAACTGAGAGACAGGTGAACGGTAATCCATCACTCTGCGGTGTGAACTGTCTTTAACAGAGAATTCGATAACAACCTGGTGATTGAGGGTACCTCTTTTCAAAGACTAGCACAATGAAGCTCTAGTCAAGACTCTGGGAGTCCCGATTTGTAGACAGCTTTAAGACAACTACATAAAGGTGCCCACAATTCTGGTTAGGATTTATACGGCACATGGGCAGCCCAACAAGCCCTGGTGCCTTGTTTGATGGACTATTAGTGATAGCCTATGTGATATCATCAATGGTGAATTCCAGGGCTAGTGCAAATACTACCTCTTCCTTATTGTGCTGATTGGGGGTGTCTGACCCATATACTTCTTTAAAATTATTGTTCCTGTGCTCAGGGCTAATTAGGGTGATAACAGAATTTATTTTTACACTTACAGATTTAATATTGATATTATTAGCCATAGGCCAGAAGGGGAACATCCTTTTCGACGCGGATGTTACCCCGCAGTACTTTTAGAACGCGTCCTTTACAACGCAAGTCGTAACCACGACTTGCCCTGGAAGGCGCTAGAGGATAAAGAATAGTACATTTACTATTCCAACACCTTCCCTAGTATCCACGGGGACTGGTGTTAGAATAGTAAATTATATTATTTACTATCCGCGCTCCAAACGCAAGTCGTGGTTACGACTTGCATTGTAAAAGACACGTTGTAAAATCACGCATTGTGACGGTACGCGTCATACCGTCATATATCCAGGCCAGAAAGCCCTGGAGTCTTTAATTCTACGTGTCATGACCAGCTTCCTCCAAGATTCATTTTGCATATTGTTACCCCTGTTCAGTTGGGCTTCCTTATTCTCCTCTCTGCAATGCTGGATGTTGCAGCTATCCCTTGGTTTTTCCTTCAACAACTCATTTAGGTTCACCGAGGCCTTCCTGCAGGGTTGAGCAAATCATTTAACCTCATGATATTTGACTCTAATGGGCTTTAAGGACAAACTACACACTGCTAAGCTCCACTGGGCAAAGTAGTTGGCTACAACCCAATGGCCATCAATGGAAGGAAGCCAATTGAACACCACAGCGAGATGGTTCAAATACAATTTTGACATAAGGGCTCTTAAGTCAGCAATTTCTCCATGCCAGGCAGATAACCTCAGTCTTAACAATTAAAGACTGTGTGTCCACTCGGTCACCTTTACCCCTTTTAGAGATACGTAAGTAAACACTTAAAGGATGCATGGTTACTGTATACACTTTCTACAATTCCCCTCCTGAAAGCTCTAGCCAAGAGATCTCGGGTAGCAAAAATGTAAGCAATAACTGAGCAACTCACTCCCCTGTGAAAAAGGGTGAATAGAACTGGTCTGAGAGTTCACTCACATTAATGAGATCAAACAATTTAATAAGTTGCAAAAGAGCATTACCCCTCTGATACCTGGGCTGGCTTTCACAGCCTATACCAATGCCATCAAACATAGTGCAGTCACTTTCCTCCTGTGTTAACCCAAGTTTAGAAATAAAGTCCCCTCTAAAATAATTTGGTAGCCTTTGTGCAAGGAAGCAAGTTTGATTTCAAGCCCTGAGATAAAATCAAATAGCGTGTTAAAATTAGCATTAAAGTCAGACTTAAAATACTCGTTGTAGAAATCGATTAGGACAATGTTCAGGCCATTAGACCACATAAATACAAATGCTTGAAATAAATTGCTACTGGCAGGGATTGGGCTTATTCTGCACTCCAATGTTACTTGAACCAAGCCACTAGTTCCGCTCTTGCCATGCCAGATGGAGATGGCACGGTACTTTATGGGAAATATAGCCTTCCAGGCTGATAACTTCAGTAGCCAAAGTCTCTTCGAAAAAGATATCATAATTGCATAATAAATCACCTGTATTCTCACTACCAACTTTAGTTGCACCCATAACTGGCCACTGGGCCTGCTGAAGGCCAGGTGCTGCAGTCAGCCCTTGCTATGCTTGGCTGAAGGTCATATGCTAAAGGTCATATGCAGGAACAGTTGACCACCCATGGGCAGTTGGGCTCAAGGTCTGGCTGCAAGTCAGACCCTGCAGTCAGTCTGCACTCTGCACAGCTGAAGGCCTTGCATATCATGGACTTATTGCATGTGGAAGGTTCACCATTGGGACTGGCTAAAGGCCAGGCCAATCAGCTACCCCTCGCTGGGCACAGATAAGTGCCAGTGCAGGTTAGTTGTTCATAGAGAGCTGGGCACAGGGTCTGGTCTTGCAGCTAACTATCAATCAATACTAGCAGCATATAATAAACACATCTACTCATGACACTCAGCATCATCTCTTTAGAAGCCAGGCACTCTCAGCCATGTTGCAATAGGTCCAGTAACAAAACTTTTTTTTGCTGGTCTGAAAGCATTTTAAGCAGGTCTCAGACCTCTCCTGTTTTCAAACTGACTTTTTGACTAGCTTTGACTTTTTAGCCCTATGAGTGCTCCATAAAATGTACTTATGTCCTGAGAATGGCCTAAAGATATGTGTGCCTCCAGGGTTCAAAAGTAATGAACAATCCTAAGTGGATAAATGCGAATAACAAATGTTGCCACAATCTCAAATTGCATACCTGATTTTGATTATCAGTATAGTAGCCTCAGCACTTGTATGTACGTATTCTACAAAGTGTACACATTGTTCTTAACGCTATATATCACTTCACTTTGACTGAGCACTGCACCAACTCGGATTTTAAAGAATTAAAACAACGTTTGTTATTATGAGAATTAGAATAAAATGTAGATGGTTTCAACCAGTGCCGAGCGATTTTTTTCACTATAAGTAGTCTGATGTTATATTATTTGCATTCTTTTCTTTCTAGACATAAAACACATAATTGATTGAATATACAAAAATAATGATTCTGTATGTAGCATACAAAATGAACCATCACATTCTATGTACCCAGGTTCCATATTCGTTTACAAGACAGCTCTATTTTTTGTACCACCTGTTCAAGTGTGATCTTGGCCTGACGAAAAGGATGACTTGGAGGTGTTTGACAGAAAAAGGTGAGAGGGAGAGAAGAGGGAGTTTTTGTTACAGTAAAACATGAATACAGTGCATGCTGAAATGTCAGTGTGCAAGGAGGAACGTAGGAGAGAGTTGAGAGTGAGAGTGATTTCTACCAGCAAATGCCACAATAAAACCTGCTGATTCGGTTGTATAACAAAACATCATGCACAAAAATATCAAGGCGCATAAATATCATATGAAAAATATTATTTACCTCAATATCTTCTTCCTATAAAATATTGTCAATATCGTGGAAGAGAATATAGTCCAAAACAAGGGAAGGTTATTGTTTTTAATTAAGTACAGTCTGTAGAATATAGACAGTAAAATAAAAATATATTTAAAATATTATTATATTTGAGCTTAATATGCTGTCAATTGATATATGTTAATCAATATATATATGAATATATATATTTTTCACTGAAAAAAACATAGGTTTTAGGGGTGTTATAGTTAGCTGGACATTTCACTCTTACAACTCCATTGAAATTCTTTTGTTATAAGTAGTTGTACTAACTGTAGCTCTTGCGCCCGCAATCCACTAGTGATGATGTAACGTATTACATCATTCATGACATGGTCAGTGACATCACTGATGACATCATTGATGACATCCCAAATAACATCACTGATGACATCACTGATGACATCATCCAGGTGACAATCAGATACGCCTTATCATACACTACTATAATCTTTCATCAGTCACTGTAAAATGGAAAGGAAAGGAAAGTATATCGAAGAGAGGTCAATTATCTGAATGGGTATATGTTTGATATTTTTAAAAAAGAAAGCAAAAATATTTAAATAATTATAGAATGTGGTATGATTAAGTTTAAATGGAATATATTATTGAGTTGACGAAAGAACTAATACACGAAATACAGGTTAATTAAGGAATTACTACGTGCAAAGTAATGATTAGGAGCGATGCCATTATCTTGAGTTGTCTTTCATTTCCACAGAAGGATCATATTGTTAATGTATATTTTTAGTTACATTCAATTGTATGATCCTTCAAGTGGAGTTGGATGACTTACAACAGAGGATTTCAAAGAATAATAAATAAAAAAAATTTAGTATGCAGGTATTTCCTAATGATTGAAAAATGTAGTATAAATAAACTATCGACGAAAAAAGGAAATACTTTGGATTAAAGGAGAATACTCTTTATCTCCTAGAGTGAAAATGGGTTAAAAGTATTTATATTGAGTAGTGATTTTACCAATTTTCACTCGTGAAGAACAGGAGGATTACCATCGTAAGCAAATTTTTTGAAAAAAATAATATAATTGTGTCTTCAAATATTAATTAATAATGCTTTCAATTTTTAAATATAATTGTAAAATGTAATAATAACATGAAGCTCCACCCATGGTCTCCAACATAGGATCCCCTGGCATATTAGAAATTACTGATAGGGGCTATTTATTTTACGGAAAAACTAGAAGTCGCGCACCCAGCGCACTGCTCAGTGCGGCACCCTGCTGCGCATGTGCTGGATGCACAACTCATAATCTGTAGGGTGCGCGACTCAAGGGCCTTTGGTACACAACTTCTACGTATTTGGGAGCCGGCATTGCCTTTCCACATGGGAAGCTTCTAACATGCAGCTCCCCATGTAAAAATGCAATCGGATTTACATTTTAAAAGAGAGAACACATTTTCTTGCTACGGGAGGACGGGATGGGCACCCGGGAACAATGCAGGAGCAGGCCCTCCCGGGAAGTTGTGGTCCCCGGAGCTTTGGAGACCTTGCAGCCCCCCCAACCATTTTTTTTGTAGCCCCGGGTGTGACGTTGCCCTTGAGTGCTCCAGGAGGGAGGCCACGCAGTCCCCCTCCCACAATACATAAAGCCCTGGGGGGTGGTGGTTCCCAGTACTTTGGGGACCTTGGACCACTCCCCCCACCATTTTTTTTTTCTAGCCGAGGCACAAAATGGCTGCCATCAGTTCCTGGTTTCAAATGTTGACAACCACTTGACAGCCAATTAGCATTCAGCGCGTGATCGGAAGGGTGCGCTTATGGTACGATGTCGATGCGCGCAGACTCAGCGGATCCACGGCGCCCATAGATATATAAATGATTTTAACCGTAATTTTCTCAGTAACTACTGAACAGATTGACACCTTTTAAGCAAAAGGCACAAGTCTGAACTGAGGACTACCTCTTTGCCAAATTTGGCGTAATTCCGTTCAGCAGTTCAAGCTGTAGCTGTGACTAAAGGTCCTATGGGAAATTGCATGGGGAAAACACGTTTTGAGACCCCCCCTTTTTTCTCGCCCCCTTCCTCCCCCGCGAATCACCGTGAATCTTTCAGGATAGGAGTGGACCAAGGCTTGCCAACGGTTTGGAAAATTTTGCAAAGATTCATCAATCAGCGCCAAAGTTATTGGGAATAGAATGTTGCGGATTTCCTATGGATAATAGGTCCTAACTATAACTACCTACTGGCAACCGCCAGTAGGTAATATATATATATATATTACCTAGTTATAGGTAATATAGCCCCCCCAGGTGCTTCCAGTAAGCACCACTGCACTGTGTTGGAGAGAGGTGGTCTAGCACGTGCCCCTTTTTACACCTCTCTGCAACACAGCTATGTGGCACTTACTGGAGGTACTTAGTGGGCTAGTTGGACCCTAGGGACTCTCTCAAGATTCAAGGGGACTTAATCTCCCAACTTAAAACTGCCACAGGGCGCGTTTACACAATGGAGAAGGGAGAGGACGGGGCCTGAGGTGATGTGTGCAAACACGCCCTGAGGCGCGTTTTAAGTTGGGGAAATATTTCCCCTTTAATACTTAGGGACCCTGGGGGCCAACTAGTCCACCAGGTGCTTCCAGTAAGCGCCACTGCACTGCGTTGCAGAGAGGTGGTCTAGGCTGTGTCCCTTTTTACATCTCTCTGCAACGTTGCTCTGTGGGGCTTACTGGAGGTACCTAGTGGGGTAGTTGGACCCTAGGGACCCAAAGGATTCAAGGGGACTTAATCTCCCAACTTAAAATGCCCAGAGAGCGTGTTTGCACAGTGGTGAAGCGAGTGGACGGGGCCTAAGGTGACGTGTGCAAACACGCCCTGTGGCGTGTTTTAAGAGGTAGTTTTAATCCACCTGCCCTATTATATACTAGGGGCTTACAGAGGAGGTCATGCTAATCACAAGGAGACCCCAACACATAGTGTTCCCTAGTGTATGTAGGTGTTTTCAATGTATTCTAAGTGTTTTAAAATAGCACTAGCTCTAGGACTGGTTAGTCAGACTCAGTTACCACCAGTATCCGTCTGAAAAAGTTGAGGGTACAGGATGATTTTGCAACAAGGCTTCTTTCTGCTCTTCTGTTTGTTCTTTCTGCACGTATTCCTTCTTCCTGCACTTTTCTTCGTCTTTGAGGACTTCTGTTGCTTCTTTCGGCATTTCTTTTTTTTCTTTCTGTGCGTTTTTCTACTTTCTTCAAATGTCCTATCTCTGTAGGCATAGTTAGAAATTAGCATTTAAAAAACCTTTGAAATTCACAGAAAAAACCATAGGTTTCAGGCACGTTAGAGTTAGGAATTAGAATTTAAAAAACCTTAGAAATTCACTGAAAAAACCATAGTATTCAGGAGCGTTACAGTTGGCTGGACATTTCACTTGACAAAACCATAGAAATTCCCCCGTTATAGTTAGTTCAGCTAACTATAACTCGCGCGCCCGCAATGCACTGCTGATGACGTCATATATTACATCACATATGACATGGTCAGTGACATCACTCACGACATCACTGATGACATTTCAAATGACATTACTGATGACATCATCCTTGTGATAGAGTGGCTGATCTCCTCTCACGCTAATATAACGTTTGAAGACACATACAAAAATAGAAACTAAACATTTCAAAACAATGAACATACCAATACCAGTAACAACAACGTATTCAGTAATTCCAAGATCTACAGACACATCCACTCATCCACCAACAGTCCTATATAATCACTCTTACATGTACTCAATTATCATATGTACTCATACGCCTATACATCCTGTTAAACACCGCCACTCATCCATAGAGTTACTCACACACATAGTCACTTATGCTAATAAAGAATCAAACATTAATTTAATTGCATATACAGTTATACACACACCACCACACTTACTCCTAAAGAAAGTACACATACTTACTCTTTTGAACAATCACTTAGAGAAACACATACTTATTCATACAGGAACTCTTCCAATCTCTTACTCTCACATATACTCACTTATATACAACAATACTCACATATACTAGTTCAAAATATATGTAGTTACTTATAAAGACAATATTGAGACAGTCATTCACTCACTAACGCACCCATAGACACACTCATCCACCCATACAGTCCTGCACACATACTGTCTTCAACACATACAAATAGTGGCTCACTCATTCATGCACTCAGACACTCATGCTGATACTCAGAAAACCAACTAATAACCCATATAGACACTCATGTAGCTACTCACCAACCCATGCAGCCACTTATACACAAAGTGAGAGACTGATACAGATATGTACATATTTAAACATTATTCGCTAACTCATGTATTCACTAAGATACACTTAATCAGTCAGTTAAACAATCAATTATAAAAAAATCATTGATTTAGACACTTATATGCCCATTTATTTTTCCATCGACCTTGAGATATTCATATATAAAACATATTTAATTTTCAGAAAAACACACATTCACTGGATGATGTCATCAGTGATGTCATTTGAGATGTCATCAGTGATATCATGAGTGATGTCACTGACCATGTCATGAGTGATGTAATATGTGACATCATCAGCAGTGCATTGTGGTCGCGCGAGTTATAGTTAGCTGAACTAACTATAACAGGGGAGTTTCTATGGTTTTGTACAAGTGTAATGTCCAGCTTACTATAACGCCCCTTAAACCTACGTTTTTTTCTGTGAAAACATAACACAAAACCTCTGCTCCAAAAGGAAAAGAGCACGCCTGCGAGGATTGCAGGGAAATGACTTCTTTATTGCAATAGGCCTCTGTCGATCAGCTACCAGGAGAGACGTGTTTCGGCTGTGACGACAGCCTTTGTTAATCTGGTAAACGCCATTTTTTTCTTTCCATATATAGTTTCACCTTCATAGATACTAAAAACATACTGCATGCTTATACAGAATTAAATGCATTGCTTAATGCATAAATATAGAATGCAATGTGTACAAAGACACAGAAAATCATGAAGAAACATAGTATGCTTTGTTAAATTATTTCAAACAACTGCACCAATAGTTATTTGTTTTGCCAATACCAATGGCCTATCATACTCTAATTGCCACACATTACACAGTAAGCATGGAATAGAGAAAACATGTTTCAACTGTTAAAACGTGCTTCAATAATTAAAACCACTTCAAATCTGTAGTGTAGTTCCTATATTCCCAATAGGCTCTGCGCATTGGAATAATATAAACAGCAGTGTAGAAGTAGGACTGAGGTCGACTAGGTCTCTACTGACTATATTAGATTTAATTAGTTTTGCCAGCTAGCTCAGAGGTCACTAGAAACTTTCTCGAATGTTCAGGAAAGAGTTAACTCTTCTGATTTAGACAAGAAGGGATTAGCTTCTGACAACCGCATAAACATGACAACTTTGCTCCCTCAGAATAAAGAGTGTATCTCTAGAGTCGTGTGAAAACAATAGACGGTTATTTCACTCAGTCAATCGTGCATACTTAGTTTCACCAGAGTGCAGAGAAATAGAGAGAAGGGCGTTTTCAATAAAAGGTGTTATTTATTGAGCAGTCTTCTTTCTCATGCAAGAGAAATGAATTGCCACAATTGCAATACTTATCATAAAGTAAAGTGCGTACAGTAAAAGGAGTATTATGAAATAATACTGTAAAAGCATTGATATGGTTTCTTAGCCATATGATACTTTAAAATGGATAAAATATATACATACATAAAAACATTAACTAACGTACTCAACTGGTGCTTCTAATCTACGCCTACCCCGGTGCACCTGACCTAAGCCTAATACGTAGGAAGGAGTAAGTAAGTAGCAGTTTTAAGTTAAGTTGGTTTCTGCCAAGGAATCTGAATCAAGAATTCTATCAAGGGTTTAGTGAGCTCCGTACCTGGGTAATAGAATGTAGGAGGTCTTGTATCTCTCTCTCAGGACTCGATATCCCAACAACCCGCAAGGGTATCTGGAAACACCGGAGCTGGATTTTCTCGGCAGGAGAAAAGACAGCGTCTCTCTCAGTGCGTCAAAAGGGAGGGGCGGCTTCCGTGGGCTCTGGCATCAGCTGGGCTCTCGGGCAAGTAGATAGCCGCTCTGCTCCAAACCACCGTGTGTTTGCTTAAGGCAACGTTGGTATATTTATACCTGAAAGGTGCCGGGTTTGACGTAAGGTGGGACATAAGACGTCAATAAAGATGTCACTAAGAACTGGCCGTTCTTACAGTGCTCACAGGAGTTCTAGGACGAATCAAAACAAAAGCCATGGGGATTTCCCAGGTTGCTGGAGGTTTGTTTTGTTTAGAGAACTCGTTGTACTTTCTAGGAGTCCGGGGAAGTAGCCTTGCTTAATGTGGACTGCATGGGCTACGACTAAATATGGATATGATTCTTATGCCTTAATAGGGATATTATTTACTATACCACATAAGGGCATAAAAAAGGAATATCAAATTAGGGTCCTAGATAGAAATACAATACCCACTCCACGATTTGATGTCCCTCATTACTAAAACTTAAGCAATATTAAACATATAATGGTGCATGTGTTTTCCAACCCACCCCAAAATACATAATTTGCATTCGAAATGGTATATGGTAAATACACGAAAATGACTATTGGTACTGTACGCTTATCAAGCATTGGTTTCATTCAGTTAAAAATGCATATATATATCAGCTGAATGAATTGCGAACATTACACATGAAATGGCTCTGAATACAGAAAAGAAGGCAGAGACCATTCCATCACATATTTTTACATATTCTGTACTGTGCTAGAGGCTGAGGTAATATATTGTCTCTAGAGTTCCAAAAATAGAAGCTCTGTTCTCTAAGAACGTTTCTACTTTAAGCAGAGGACATGTGCCAGAAAAAGGTAAATATTTTGGAAGTGGGAAAAAAAATAATTTCGCTTTCAGGGGAAAAAATAGTTCCAAATATTTTCAGTAGCTTTTGTTTATCAAAGATGAAGGCCGAATTCAGAGTTCAGGGAACGCTGTGTGCTTGTTGCTTCAAAAAGTTATTCTTTCTGTTCAGGGGAGAACATCATTTCAGACAGACTCGCAAAAAATTGGTTTACGACATCAGGTGAAAGTTTGACCAAGTTTGAAAATGCCGCAACAGTGCAGCCGTGAGAATGATTGCTATCATCGATGTCAGGATCAGCAATGCTCACTGAAGGTTGTACCTGGGTGATGCTGCTCTCATCTCGTACTTCACTGCCACATACTCGTAGTGGGGAAGTCTCAACGAATACCATCATCAGAATGGGTAGCTGCTGGGGACAACACAATGCATGAGCCGTTACAGGACCTAGCAAAGTATCTGTATCCATTGGTACTGCTGATGGTAGTGTAAGACAAACGTCCAACACGCATTCTTCTCCGCATAGCATACATCGAAGCACAGGTAAGATGCAATTCTGCCAGATAGGTCTGAATGAAAGAAACCAGGTCATATTCAGATCTCTTAGACGGGCTAATCCGAGGACTTTAGTTATGCGGTCCCGATAGCGTATAGCTAGGATCGTTTCTCCCATCGTTGCTGGAGTCTTGTCTGCGACTTGGCTTGCCATATCGGAGCAGAAGGATCAAAAATAAAATTCCTGATACGAGTCCCAAAAGTAGTGGTAGGCCGCCAAAGACAGATTAGACAAAATTGGGAAAGATGCCCAGCACTGTTTCAAAGGGTGTTAACAGTCCCCAAAAAATTGTCTTAAATACATGTGCGATGCCACTGGTATCTGACATATTTAGGATTTGGCTTAGCATTGCTACGAAATGCACGGGGCAATTTGTTGATAAAAGGGAATGTATCTCTGCCGTTGTCCTTGCAACTTGCAGATCATACGTTTCTTTTGATGACGTTAAAGGCACAGTTGTCTGTAAAAGAACAGACGTCATTCTGCTTAAAGTATCAATTCGATTAGAAGAGATATTCAAAGAAGGCCAAATTGTCGCCTCCGTATCTGGAGTGTTTTTGGATACAATACTTGCATACAGCAAGTGACCATGGAACTTACGCTCACGAGATAGGCTTTCCCTGGCACCATGCCACAACAGCTGTGGTCGTTTATTAGAATGTAACTCCCGTTAGAAAGTTGTCTAAAGAATGGCTATATCTGTGTTGCAGGAGTGCCTTGCAGGTGACATAAGAGGTTATTTGAAGACCCTTCGCAGGCCCCATGTAAGTTAATACCTTGACAAAGAAGTGTACCGCCCAGTGATCTTTTACAATTGTTTCCACTAAGAAATACATTCCTTTTCTTTTCACTGTAACATGTGTGTGTATAAGGTAATTTCCATGATGACTTGATGTACCCTTTACCCAACCTTTCATACTGGTATATACTCTTGGCAGTATTTAAATTGGAAAGTTGTTATCGGAATTATAATTATTCCGTGTATTATCCATTCAATGACAGGTCTTTCTGACATTGTCAATGGTAATCTCTCAAGTTTTTCAATGCTCAGAATCGTATAGTCTGCTCCTTTTTGTGCCAAACTGATTTGTTTATCAGTGAGGTTAAAGATAGAAAATAATGAAGTTGTGTTGATTAAACGCCATGGTACGTAGCCTGAACGCAGATTTTGCAACGTCCAGCCAAGCTGTACAATAGAACGTAATTGGGACTGACCGTGTTGTAAGATTAGTAAGTCCTGCTCTATTATATCAATAGCAGATGATACAATACTGTCCAGTGAATATATTCTGGAGGACAGAGTCATTAACCCATTGTCCACAACAGAAAGTAATTTTTCCAAATGAATACGATCAATTTCTCGTATTTTTTCTGCTGTTTCAATTTGCATTACTTTCCAAGCTTCGTTGTATGCAGCGTATATACCGGCCGCTATGAAACGTTTTTGACGCTGTTTGCGTGGTCCCATTATGAAATCACGCAAGTCAGCACCGTCTTTAAGTAAAGTCAAGTGTTGCTTAATTTCAGCCAGTGTGGATTTTTGTAGCCACTCAAGGCATATTTTCCCTACACTGTATGTTGTAACTATCCCTGGATGTTGTCTCTGGGAGTATCTTGGGTATGGCCTGGTCATTTTGAACCCCTGTATTTTGTTCAGGAATCTATATTGACAGGTATTTGTGTCTGTGGGCCAGATCAACCATTTTTTCCATTCAGGATGTTTTCTGTTTTGGTATAAATATGGGATATGTCTATCTCCACATCTGTAGTGCTATTACTATCAGTAATGGGCTTTGGAATAGACGGTTTGTTTAACTCCTTAATCTTAACTAGGCCAAGAAAAGTAGTCTGTTGAACGGTGTCATTCAAGAATATTATTTGTTCTGGGATCATGCAGGCTCTAAACAATGCTTCTAAACCTTAGACCTGCCATTCTTTTGTACCCCAGATAGTTTTTGTTTCAATGTTGTTTTTCCAGAATTCAAAACCAAATGTAGTCATTTTTTCATAAAATGTTTCAGAATAGATCAATTTAGTATTTGTCAGCATTGTTTTCATGCCTGTCTTATTTAATATTTTGAAATAAAACGTTTCTGCATCACTTGTGTTAATCCCTGAGAAGTATGGGAATTTCTCATAAAATGTTTTGGTGCTGCTTTTAGGTGGAGTTGCACAATGTTTCTATTGATTATAATTAAAAACATTTCTAGGTTGAGCAGATTTATGCAAATAGTGATGCCCAAAGTGATTATAACAATACATTTCTTCATAATTTGATGAACCCTGTAAATAATCATGTTCTGTAAATTTTGCTGACATAAATAAATCTGACATCATATCATTAATACTTTCAAAGTCCCAATCATCAGAGAAAGTACTTGGTTTCACAAAGTCACCTAATGAAACCTTGAACTGATGTGGATATTTCAAGAGCTCAATCGGGCCATAGATTTCATAATCCGTTCTGTCCCATGCTACCCCACCGGGTATTGGATTGGCTGTGACGTTCACTGATGATAGTTCTCTTTTCTCGATGTGAGATGACTTGTGTGGCTTTAGGACCAAGTTGATGTTCTGACTTGCTGTGTCCATTGTACTGTATTTTCATTCAATGGATTTTCCCAAACAAAGAACCATGATGAGCCAAAGCAGGAGAAAAAGTACACCTAACACAAACCAAAATTAAGTCTATGGAGAAATCAGATAGGTTTCTTTGAGTTGATGAAAGAGTTCAGTTACTTTGTCTTTGAAAGATTTTGTTGCTGGCATTTCTTCAGGCTCGCTTGGGTCTTCAGAAAAGTCATCAAAATTGATGAAGTAGCCAGACGCAGTTCTGTCAATTGTTGGAATTGCTTCCGAATTTTCATTTGCTTTTGGACTTTTCTTTGTTTCATTAGCATAGTCTAAGGCTACATCATTCTAGACTGGTGTTTCTTGACGAACTGTTTCAATTTGGGTTTCAAGAGGCATAAGTTCCATGGCTTTGTTGCATAGTCCTTTTTTATTCACTGCAGGTTTATCAAATGTGATTAGTCTCTCAGTTTGAACCTCTTGTATTGTAGCAAATTTTGGTACTCTGCTATTTCTTGGGAGTCCACTGGGCCTACTACTTATTATCGGCCACATGATTGTGGTTTTACCAGGTTGATGGATACAACTCGGTTCTCCTTTTTACCAGCAAGGGGCAGTAGTACAACTGATCTTGTTCCGCTGACAGCTAAGACAGGTACTGTTTTTCTGTAAGAAGGCCCAAATTCCTTCTTCACCGCGATCTTCTCTCTGACCAGATCCCCAATCTTTGGAATCCAGACAGGTCTTGCTGGGACAGGTGGTTTATCTTCAGTGGCTGTTGGCTGTTGCTTTAACTTTATGTTGCTCAGGCTTTTTCTTGTTTCATTTAAGTCCTGTAAAACAGCCAAACGGTCTTTGATATCAAAGCATTATTCTTCTACCACTGAAGTCTGACTATCAAAGTCCTGGATATGCATTCTGGTACCGAACAATAGTTTGTACGGAGTGAGACCTTTTAGAGAATTTCTTGGCAGATTATTAAAGACTACGTTGGACACTTGTTAAACGTTTGACCCACCCATCACCCTCGCTGTTATAGATTGCTTTATGTCCCAGTTTTTTCTTTCCACTACCGCATTTCCCTCAGGATGGAATGGAGAAGAGTACCGCAATGCAATGCCCATGCTGGCCATGGCCTTCTTGTAAGCCCGAGAGCTAAACGCAGGACCCTGGTCAGAATTTAGCATGCCAATTGCGTATGTGCCGATAAAGACTCGCAAATCTTTTATAACAGTTCTGGCGTCAGCCGAGAGCTGGGGCCACATCCAAATGAATCTTGTGCAGGAATCCACTGCGACCATGATATATTTATAGTTGCCATCCCTTTGTAAGGGACCACAGTGGTCCAGGTAAACACATGCTAACGGTTTATCTGAGATTAGAAGGGGTGTCTGTGCTGGACGTTTCACTGTTGATACTTTCATTCTTTGGCATATTTCACATTTTAGAACATAGTTTCTAGTTTGTTTCCTCATGCGTGGCCACCAATATCTCTGTTTTAATAATGATATTGTGGCGGAAACACCAGCATGTGCAGAGGCGAGCCCTTCGAGTGCCGCTATAATTAGTCCTAATCTGTGTTCCATGTTTGGAATTGCCCTATCCCCCACTCCAGGGATTCGAGCAAAAGGAACATTATTTGCATCAGTTATGTATGAGTACGTTACTGGAAAGCCTTTTGGGAGTGTTTTTCTATCATCTTTTACTGAAGCAATGACATCTTGTATTTTATTGCTGTCTATTTTTGTTTTTGACCGTGTGATAGCAGCTACGGAAGCCGTTTGCACAGCTGCCTTCGCGGCTTCATCAGCCAATGAATTCCCCGCAACGTGAACGCCATCACGTTGATGACTCAGGGTATGTATCATGTGAGTCTTTTGTAGTTCTTTCTGTAAAAGAACTACTTGTTCCCAAAGCGTTTTATGCTTGATTGTGCCACCTTTTGCATCTTTGAAGCCGTTTTGAACCCAGTTCTGCAAGTATTCATTGTAAGACTGGACGCAGTAATATGAATCGCACACTATTAGTGTGGGGAATTCGCGATCGGTATTTTCAAGCGCCATCTTAAATGCTAGTAGTTCAGCTCGCTGAGCAGTACAATCTCCTAGAGATTGGGTTTTAGTGACCAGTGATCTAAATTTTCCTTCGTGCCAACGACCTTTAACAATCGCGCACGTAGCACTGTAAGCTTGTTTACCCCCAACTGCGGGTTGTGCTGATCTGTCTGTATATATTATACAGCCGTAATGTTCCAGAGGCAGGATTTCGGTCGGCAGAGGACATTCATATTCATATTGGAGGAATTCTTGTGTTTTTAAATTAGGATCAAATTCGTATATTACGTCTGTTGCAGCAATGTGTTTTAACCCATTGTATCCATCTCGGATGCAGTGCTTTAGCATTTGGAATGCTTGCTTTTGTTACTGCTTCTAGGGCAGGTACTGGTGTAACGATTATTATTCGTTTACCTTGTGCTAGGGCTCTTTCTTTTGCTACAGCAGTTTGAACGGCAGTTAGAATTTTTTCAGTAGAACTGAATTTCATTTCAGCTTGTGTGTACAAGTGTGATTTGTAAGCTATTGGTACCGTTTCTCCCTCATTAGAGGTTAGGTACGTGAATCCGCATCTTCCTGGGATGACTCGGATTACAAGGTTGCGTACGTTTTCCCGTGTTTGCAATTTTGTTTTAGCTAACATGTCTGTTTGCAATGATCTTAACATTTCTGTGTGTTTCTGAGTCCAATTTATTGGTTTGAAATCAGGTTTTATTAATTCATAGAGAGGTTTAACCCTCTCTGCATAATTTAGAATGTATGTTCTTCCGAAATTCAGGAAACCTAGTATTGATTGTAAGTTTTTCAGCGTTTTAGGTGCTTGGAGTACAGCACACTTCTCTAAGAAGTTGTCTGCTAGGCTTTTGCCTTCACTTGATAATTCCTATCCTAAAAACAGGACAGTTAGATGGGCAATTTGTGACTTTTTAAAGTTGAATTTGTGACCCTCAGCTGCAAACCCAAGTATTATGGTGTTCACTCTTTTCAAGTATGTCTCCAGGTCATCATCTGTTAGATAGATGTCATCGACATAAGATAATGCCTCATCATCATATATTTGTAGTAACTTTCAGGTGCAATATTTTGACAAAAGAACCCATTAGAGATATCTAATGTCATTTTATATTTTTTGCGCACGATGTTATTCATTCGTGATGCACTGTGTGAGTTTTGTACTGCAAATGTTTTGCAACAGGAGTTTAAGTGTCTTTAGTCCAAAACTAGACGATATGAATCGTCTGGCTTGAAGACAGGAAACAAAGGATTGTTCATTTGTGAGGTGCATGTTTCAATCACCCCCTGGTATTCAAGTTGATCTAAAATCTCCCTGACTTGTTTTTTAGCTTCTTGCTTAACTGGGTACTGCCTTTGTGCAGTGGGCTGATTTTTTAACTGGATTTTGTGAGGAGGAGAGTCCTCATCCCATCCTACATGATTTTTGTATAATGCAGGAGCTTGGGCCACTGCCCATTTTCTTGCAAGTGTATATTTTTTATGAATTGGAATATGATTTGAGAAGGCAGGCATAATCATTTCTTCGCCATGAGGGCACTCCCTGACAAACTCTGGTGGCCAGTCTTTCTCAGCTAACAGAATGTCATAGCCTTTCGAAAGGTTATCCCAAAAGAGACCCCTTACTTTCCTAGTCTTGTCCCCCTCTATACGTAATGTTATTTTGTATAATGTATGGGGTTTACTAACTCTTTTATCTGCAGTTTCCACCTGAATGTATTCATTCGTGTCCACTGTCTCCAGAAGATTCATCAGGATCTTGCGAGCTATTGTCACTTCTGCTGAGCTGTCTAGCATTGTCTGGGCCCACTCTCCGTTTTTCAGTTGTGTCCTCAGTATCCTCGGCATGTTTAATTATTTTAATACTGGCTACCTTCTTTCTTGGAAATTGTAATTTTTTTCTTGGCTTGGCGAGCAGGTTCCTTGTCTTTTGACTTGACGTGCTCTTCCTTGTGCTCTTCTTTCCGATTTCTTTGAGGAAGTCTGAAAATATCAAGAGGGACGTGTATCAATATCTTGATATCTATCAGGTTTTTTCAAATTATCCCTATTTCTAAGGTTGTATCTTTTCTCAGAGGGCTCCATTTGGGGAGACTTGCCTCCTTGGTCCGGAGATCTTTCTCTCCGTTGAGGAGACCTTCCTCTGGACTGGAATCGCTTTTCTCTGGGAGTGGTTTGTTTATTACCATCCCAACTCTTTTTCGGAGTATTTAGATTATTTTTAATAAAAGTTTTTTCAGGACTTTCAATTAGTTGTGGTTTTAGTGGTTTCCCACCCAAACTATCTCTTCCTAGTTCTTCATAGGATCTTTCTATGATTCTGGCAAGTTCAAAAGGTTGTTCTGCTATATCTGTTTCTTTCAATTTCTGGCGGATCGACACAGATGCTGCTTCTCCTTTTATGTTGGCTAATAATATAGTCGAGACCTGCTTGAAGTCTTTCAGTAATTTCATACCCGTAGTTAAAGCAGGTTCTGGACCGTATTCATTTTGAATCTGTCTTAGTACGTCTGGTATAACAGCCATGGACGGAACACCATGCGTTTTTGTGTAGATGGAAGCAAAGACCGTGCCCCAAGTGTCACAGTCTTCTACATGTGGTGCGATTCCCATTGGAAGACAGATAGTCAGAATTCTGTGTTTCTCAGTAGGAGTAGTATTTGGAAATACTGCCTCTATTTGAGTGATTTTTTGTGCTAACCAGAATGGAATTTGTTCCCGTTTTGCGGGTATTTTACCAAGACATGATTGTATGTTCTGTGGTGTAATTTTGTTTGTGTTCCCCTGATGAGGGGTCAGCTGTGGAATGCTAATTGTTGGTTGGACTGTTGAAGTCCGCATGACATATTGGACCAATTGTCTATATATTTTAATTAGTAATTTTAGCTGAACTAAAAGTTCCCGGTCTGACATTTTATCAATGTCGGGATGTGGTGTGTAGCTGGCTAGAACTGGCCACGTGGCTCCTGGTCTACCTAGTGGACCGTGCCCGGTGATGTGATTTTGATGTTTTAGGGTGCCATTAAACCAGAGCAGGTGCTCTTGGTAATTTAGTGGGATTTCAACATCCTCGAAAGGAGTGTATTTATCCGGAGGTGCCTCTATTTTGTAATAGTGGAATTCTTTTGTTACAGCGTTTGCTGCTGGAAAGTGTATCCATGAATAGAATACCTCTGTCTGCCGATATTTATGGGCCTGTACCACGAATATGACTGAACCACCTCGTGATGTCAGTCCATTTTCTATAACTTTAGAAGTTATAGTTCTTCTTATGTTGACCGGAATGATTATAACATTCTGGTCATTTTCTTGGAGACTTGTGTCATCCGCTAGGAGTTGAGCTGCTAATCGAGCTCTCTCCCTTTCGTCGTCACTTTCCACCATTACTGGCAGAAAGGTTTTTGTTGCAGATCAAGTTTCAAGGAAACAAAGATTAGGTGCACAATATTTTGGAACACTGTATCCTTCAACGTTGACTAAACCAAAAACTAATACATAGGATTCTCATCCTACTAAGTTCCGGCGGATATTACCCTTTTACCCACTCCAGACGTCTTTTGGAGTTTTTACGGAAAAAGGGTTCTGTGTGAAAAAGCACGACTGAGTTACTCTAATGTCTTGCGTTAGATTATCGCCTTACCAAACGTTGGGCGCCATGTAGTGTAGTTCCTATATTCCCAATAGGCACTGCGCATTGGAATAATATTAACAGCAGTGTAGACGTAGGACTGAGGTCAACTAGGTCTCTACTGACTATATTAGACCTAATTAGTTTTGCCAGCTAGCTCACAGGTCACTAGAAACTTTCTCGAATGTTCAGGAAAGAGTTAACTCTTCTGATTTAGACAAGAAGGGATTCGCTTCTGACATCCGCATAAACATGACAACTTTGCTCCCTCAGAATAAAGAGTGTATCTCTAGAGTCGTGTGAAAACAATAGACGGTTATTTCACTCAGTCAATCGTGCATACTTAGTTTCACCAGAGTGCAAAGAAATAGAGAGACGGGCGTTTTCAATAAAAGGTGTTATTTATTGAGCAGTCTTCTTTCTCATGCAAGAGAAATGAATTGCCACAATTGCAAGACTTATCATAAAGTAAAGTGCGTACAGTAAAAGGAGTATTATGAAATAATACTGTAAAAGCATTGATATGGTTTCTTAGCCATAATTCTGCTCGTAATTTTAAAAACACTTGTATTTGGCATTCATTGTTTTTACTTGTAGCTCTCTCATTTCTGGGCATCTTACCCCAAAATCTTGCTGGAGAATCCCGCGCAGCGGATGTAAACGCTGCCGCGGGTCGGGGAAATAATCGCCGCCATCACCCCTCAAGCCCATAGGCCACGCCCACTGCCACGAGGCCAAGCCCCCTCTCTCACCCTATTACAATGTGCATCTCTCGGACGCGCAGCGGACGAGCACAGCGGGCGCGCCATCAGCGCACCGAAGGCGCGCCTAAGGCAAGCCCTTCTGCGCCCGTCCGCGGCCGGACGGGGACAGGGGCACAGCACTATGATCCTCCTGTCTCCTATCCCCCTGAAACTCTGTGTGCATACCAAGGCTCTTGAGACCTAAATCAAGAAGCGCTGGGGCACATCACGGATGCTGGGATCTTAAGCGCTCACCCTCTACCCTCTATACCACCCAATTTGCCTTCACTAGTCCTTCCTTCCACCAGCTTCAGCTCTTCCACTTCCCAAGTAAGCGACACACCGTCCATTTCTGCTTTCCTACTAAATACCCGGTCGGCTGTAAAACATCATCTGGACCTGTTCATTCTTTTGGACACTCAGAAACCCAACCTACTATTCCTCACGGAAACCTGGTTTTGCCAGGATTCCCTGCCCAACTTTCTTGCGGCACTGCCCACCTCGTATTATGCTCTTCGGGCAGATCGACCTCCCGGCAAAGCAGGGGGGGAGTGGCTCTGATTATCTGCTCCGACTTACACTTTCAACCTCTATCCTACCCATCAATCCCAGAAGTGGACTACCTAGTTGTACGTTCTAACTCCTTTCAGACACCTATCACCTGTGTCCCAAAAATATGCTGCACTTTCTTCCAGCTTTCCAGGATATGCTAGCTACTCTAGCAGTGAATAACTCGGCGGTCCTGGTGCTCGGTGACTTCAACTTTTGGCCATCTGATCCGGCTGAAGACGCTCCTTCGGGAGACTTCACGGAATCACTTCATAGTTTGAATTTTACATCTCATATTCATACCCCAACCCACGTTCAGGGTCACATACTGGACCAAGTCTGGTCCCTCAACATCCCTATTTATGCACCTACCGTCACCCCCTGTCTCTGGTCCGACCACCACTTGATTTCATTTTCCTTAGATTTAAGCTCGACCACAAAACCCCCCCTGCCCAAGAACACCTGGGCTCGTAATTGGGGCAAAGCCGATATTCCCTCACTCTGCTCCTCTTTATTAGCGTCTAGTCCAGTCACAGAAGAACCGACGATACCGCTTCAAGTAGAAACTCTAAACAAATGGTTAACTAATGCCTGTGATCAGGTAGCCCCCCTAAGACGCATTAGGGTAAGACGTGCCCATGACGTCAATAAATGGTTCAGCCCGGAGCTTAAGGAGATAAAACAGGCTGTCCACAGGGCAGAACGTGCCTGGAGATGCACTTATTGTACTGCCTCTAAATCATTGTACTCCTCTAAACAGGCTGAGTACAAGAAAGCCATCCTAAATGCTAAAACCAACTACTTCTCGAATAAGATCCTCCGGGCAGAGAACCAACCAGAGAAATCATCACAACAGTCTTTGAATTGGCCTCTTCAGACAGGACCACCTCCAAACCGGTACCCTCCCAGTCCTTGTGTGACTCGCTGAATAACTATTTCATCAACAAAATTGCCGACATTAAGGCCAACATTCCTTCCCCATCCCCAGCCTTCTCAAACCCCGACCCTCCACCCAATACCAATCACCTTGACTACATAACTCCTCTGTCTAAAGAAACTTTTCTCTCTCTGCTTCCTTGCATCAAGTCTGGATCCCCCTCTGACATCTGCCCGGCTTACATCTTGCGTGACATCTTCCTAACCTGCCCTTCCCCTCCGATTACCTTCCTTAATGAGACCATCGGGTCAGGAACTGTCCCTCCTTGTCACAAACTAGCCACCATCGTCCCAATTTTAAAAAAAACAGGCGCAGACTCAACAGCGCTAGCAAACTATCGGCCCATCTCCCTACTCCCTTACTTGGCCAAAGTCCTCGAGCGCCACGCTACTAAAGTCCTTAGCTCTTTCATCGAGGACAGCGGCTACCTCGCCCAGTGCCAAGCAGGATTTCGCCCTCTCCACTCCAACGAAAAATGGTGGTCTCTGTCCAGGACACACTTAGAGAAGGGCTAGATGCAGATCTCCCACAGGCACTGGTTCTTCTTGATCTGTCGGCCGCCTTCGACACGGTGGATCATACCACTCTTCTCTCCCGTGTCGAGGCGGCTGGCATCGGAGGTTCTATCTTGGCCTGGCTCAGCTAATTTCTGAGCGACCGCTCACAAGCAGTCCATCTGGCGAATTTTTCCTCCGAGCCCCGTAAAGTACAATGTGGTGTCCCCCAGGTATCTTCTCTCTCCCCCCTTCTCTTCAACTTGTATATCTTCCCACTTATCTTTGCCCTGCAGAGGATGGAGGTCACGGTGTTTAATTACGCCGATGACCTCCAGCTCATTTTTAACCTCTCTGACTCTCCTGAGTCTACCCACAACTTCCAGTCGGTGATGGTCTTTATCAGGGATTGGATGAGCTTTAACCATCTCAAGCTCAACCCTGATAAGACCGAGCTTCTCCTCACCGGCGGTAAACTCAACCCTTGGTCTTCTATCTTTTGGCCCCCTTCTTTTGGTCCCCCCCCTCCCCTTCTCCCTCCGTCAAGACACTCGGGATCACCCTTAACCAACATCTCACCTTACACTCCCAGATCAGCACGGTAGTGTCCTCTTGTTTTTTTATCTTACGCGCTATTCGAAAGATCTCACGATTCTTTTCTGTTCCAGCCCTCAAATTGATCCTGATGGCTATGGTTTTGTCCCGCTTAGACTACAGCAATGTTCTGTACAACGGCGCCCCCGCGTACGCCATCCGGCGCCTCCAACTGGTACAGAACCAAGCTGCCCGCCTGGTCTACGACCTACCCAAATCACACCACATCACACCCCTTCTAAAATCCCTCCACTGGCTCCCTATCAGAGAAAGGGCCCTTTTTAAGATGGGATGCATCACGTTCCAGGCCCTTGCAGGAACAGCCCCGTCTTTTATTAAGTCCAAAATCGAACCCTACATCCCCAGCAGAAAACTGCGCTCCTCCTCCTTGTCCCTCTTGGTGGTGCCCAAGTTCAAGAAGATTAGAATGGGAGGCTCTAAGTTCTCCGTCCTAGCCCCGCAATTCTGGAACACTCTACCTCTATCACTGAGATCAAATCCATCCTACCTGGAGTTCCGCAGCACCCTGAAAACCATTCTGTTCTCACAGGCTTTTAAAATCTAACCGCTCTACCACCTAACTCAGGACCCCTCCTCAACAGCGCCATGAAACCGCCTGGTGAACGCGCGCTCAAGAAATACTTTTAAATTCAAAATTCAAATTCAAATACTTTAAAATGGATAAAATATATACATACATAAAAACATTAACTAACGTACTCAACTGGTGCTTCTAATCTACGCCTACCCCGGTGTACCTGACCTAAGCCTAATACGTAGGAAGGAGTAAGTAAGTAGCAGTTTTAAGTTAAGTTGGTTTCTGCCAAGGAATCTGAATCAAGAATTCTATCAAGGGTTTAGTCAGCTCCGTACCTGGGTAATAGAATGTAGGAGGTCTTGTATCTCTCTCTCAGGACTCGATATCCCAGCAACCCGCAAGGGTATCTGGAAACACCGGAGCTGGATTTTCTCGGCAGGAGAAAAGACAGCGTCTCTCTCAGTGCGTCAAAAGGGAGGGGCGGCTTCCGTGGGCTCTGGCATCAGCTGGGCTCTCGGGCAAGTAGATAGCCGTGTGTTTGCTTAAGGCAACGTTGGTATATTTATACCTGAAAGGTGCCGGGTTTGACGTAAGGTGGGACATAAGACGTCAATAAAGATGTCACTAAGAACTGGCCGTTCTTACAGTGCTCACAGGAGTTCTAGGACGAATCAAAACAAAAGCCATGGGGATTTCCAAGGTTGCTGGAGGTTTGTTTTGTTTAGAGAACTCGTTGTACTTTCTAGGAGTCCGGGGAAGTAGCCTTGCTTAATGTGGACTGCATGGGCTACGACTAAATATGGATATGATTCTTATGCCTTTATAGGGATATTATTTATTATAACCACATAAGGGCATAAAATAGGAATATCAAATTAGGGTCCTAGATAGAAATACAATACCCACTCCACGACCTGATGTCCCTCATTACTAAAACTTAAGCAATAATAAACATATAATGGTGCATGTGTTTTCCAACCCACCCCAAAATACATAATTTGCATTCGAAATGGTATATGGTAAATACACGAAAATGACTATTGGTACTGTACGCTTATCAAGCATTGGTTTCATTCAGTTAAAAATGCATATATATATCAGCTGAATGAATTGCTAAAGTTACACATGAAATGGCTCTGAATACAGAAAAGAAGGTCGAGACCATTCCATCACATATTTATACATATTCTGTACTGTGCTAGAGGCTGAGGTAATATATTGTCTCTAGAGTTCCAAAAATAGAAGCTCTGTTCTCTAAGAACGTTTCTACTTTAAGCAGAGCACATGTGCCAGAAAAAGGTAAATATTTTGGAAGTGGGAAAAAAATTTATTTCGCTTTCAGGGGAAAAAATAGTTCCAAATATTTTCAGTAGCTTTTGTTTATCAAAGCTGAAGGCCGAATTCAGAGTTCAGGGAACGCTGTGTGCTTGTTGCTTAAAATAGTTATTCTTTCTGTTCAGGGGAGAACATCATTTCAGACAGACTCGCAAAAAATTGGTCTACGACATCAGGTGAAAGTTCGACCAAGTTTGAAAATGCCGCAACAGTGCAGCCGTGAGAATGATTGCTATCATCAATGTCAGGATCAGCAATGCTCACTGAAGGTTGTACCTGGGTGATGCTGCTCTCATCTTGTACTTCACTGCCACATACTCGTAGTAGTGAAGTCTCAACGAATGCCGTCATCAGAATGGGTAGCCGCTGGGGAAAACACGATGCATGAGCCGTTACAGGACCTAGCAAAGTATCTGTATCCATTGGTACTGCTGATGGTAGTGTAAGACAAACGTCCAACACGCATTCTTCTCCGCATAGCATACATCGAAGCACAGGTAAGATGCAATTCTGCGAGATAGGTCTGAATGAAAGAAACCAGGTCATATTCAGATCTCTTAGCTGGGCTAATCCGAGGACTTTAGTTATGCGGTCCTGATAGCGTATAGCTAGGATCATTTCTTCCATCGTTGCTGGAGTCTTGTCTGCGACTTGGCTTGCCATATCGGAGCAGAAGGATCAAAAATAAAATTCCTGCTATGAGTCCCCAAAGTAGTGGTAGGCCGCCAAAGACAGAATGGACAAAATTGGGAAAGATGCCCAGAACTGTTTTGAAGGGTGTTAACAGTCCCGAAAAATACATGTGCGATGCCACTGGTATCTGACATATTTAGGATTTGGCTTAGCATTGCTACGAAATGCACGGGGCAATTTGTTGATAAAAGGGAATGTATCTCTGCCGTCGTCCTTGCAACTTGCAGATCATATGTTTCTTTTGATGACGTTAAAGGCACAGTTGTCTGTAAAAGAACAGACGTCATTCTGCTTAAAGTATCAATTCGAATAGAAGAGATATTCAAAGAAGGCCAAATTGTCGCCTCCGTATCTGGAGTGCTTTTTGGATACAATACTTGCATACAGCAAGTGACCATGGAACTTACGCTCAAGAGATAGGCTTTCCCTGGCACCATGCCACAACAGCTGTGGTCGTTTATTAGAATGTAACTCCCGTTAGAAAGTTGTCTAAAGAATGGCTCTATCTGTGTTGCAGGAGTGCCGTGTAGGTGACATGAAAGGTCATTTGAAGACCCTTTGCAGGCCCCATGTAAGTTAATACCTTGACAAAGAAGTGTACCGCCCAGTGATCTTTTACAATTGTTTCCACTAAGAAATACATTCCTTTTCTTTTCACTGTAAAGTGTGTGTGTATAAGGTCATTTCCATGATGACTTGATGTACCCTTTACCCAACCTTTCATACTGGCCCGCTGGTATATACTCTTGGCAGTATTTAAATTGGAAAGTTGTTATCGGAATTGTAATTATTCCGTGTATTATCCATTCAATGACAGGTCTTTCTGACATTGTCAATGGTAATCGCTCAAGTTTTTCAATGCTCAGAATCGTATAGTCTGCTCCTTTTTGTGCCAAACTGATTTGTTTATCAGTAAGGTTAAAGATAGAAAATAATGACGTTGTGTTGATTAAACGCCATGGCACGTAGCCTGAACGCAGATTTTGCAACGTCCAGCCAAGCTGTACAATAGAACGTAATTGGGACTGACCGTGTTGTTACATTAGTAATGCCTGCTCTATTATATCAATAGCAGATGATACAATACTGTCCAGTGAATATATTCTGGAGGACAGAGTCATTAACCCATTGTCCACAACAGAAAGTGATTTTTCCAAATTAATACGATCAATTTCTTGTATTTTTTCTGCTGTTTCAATTTGCATTACTTTCCAAGCTTCGTTGTATGCAGCGTATATACTGGCCGCTATGAAACGTTTTTGATGCTGTTTGCGTGGTCCCATTATGAAATCACGCAAGTCAGCACCGTCTTTAAGTAAAGTCAAGTGTTGCTTAATTTCAGCCAGTGTGGATTTTTGTAGCCACTCAAGGCATAGTTTCCCTACAATGTATGTTGTAACTATCCCTGGATGTTGTCTCTGGGAGTATCTTGGGTATGGCCTGGTCATTTTGAACCCCTGTATTTTGTTCAGGAATCTATCTTGACAGTTATTTGTGTCTGTGGGCCAGATCAACCATTTTTTCTAATCAGGATGTGTTCTGTTTTGGCATAAAATATGGGATACGTCTATCTCCACATCTGTAGTGATATTACTATCAGTAATGGGCTTTGGAATAGACGGTTTGTTTAAGTCCTTAATCTTAACCAGGCCAAGACAAGTAGTCTGTTGAACGGTGTCATTCAAGAATATTATTTGTTCTGGGATCATGCAGGCTCTAAACAATGCTTCTAAACCTTGGACCTGCCATTCTTTTGTACCCCAGATGGTTTTTGTTTCAGTGTTGTTTTTCCAGAATTCAAAACCAAATGTAGTAATTTTTTCATAAAATGTTTCAGAATAGATCAATTTAGTATTTGTTAGCATTGTTTTCATGCCTGTCTTATTTAACATTTTGAAATAAAATGTTTCTGCATCACTTGTGTTAATCCCTGAGAAGTATGGGAATTTCTCATAAAATGTTTTGGAGCTGCTTGTAGGTGGAGTTGCACAATGTTCCCATTGATTATAATTAAAAACATTTCTAGGTTGAGCAGATTTATGCAAATAGTGATGCCCAAAGTGATGATAACAATACATTTCTTCATAATTTGATGAACCCTGTAAATAACCATGTTCTGTAAATTTTGCTGACATAACTAAATCTGACATCATATCATTAATACTTTCAAAGTCCCAATCATCAGAGAAAGTACTTGGTTTTACAAAGTCACCTAATGAAACCTTGAACTGATGTAGATATTTCAAGAGCTCAATCGGGCCATAGATTTCATAATCCGTTCTGTCCCATGCTACCCCACTGGGTATTGGATTGGCTGTGACGTTCACTGATGATAGTTCTCTTTTCTCGATGTGAGATGACTTGTGTGGCTTTAGGCCCAAGTTGATGTTCTGACTTGCTGTGTCCATTGTACTGTATTTTCCTTCAATGGATTTTCCCAAACAAAGAACCACGATGAGCCAAAGCAGGAGAAAAAGTACACCTAACACAAACCAAAATTAAATCCATGGAGAAATCAGATAGGTTTCTTTGAGTTGATGAAAGAGTTCAGTTACTTTGTCTTTGAAAGATTTTGTTGCTGGCATTTCTTCAGGCTCGCTTGGGTCTTCAGAAAAGTCATCGAAATTGATGAAGTAGCCAGATGCAGTTCTGTCAATTGTTGGAATTGCTTCCGAATTTTCATTTGCTTTTGGAGTTTTCTTTGTTTCATTAGCAAAGTCTGAGGCTACATCATTCTAGACTGGTGTTTCTTAACGAACTGTTTCAATTTGGGTTTCAAGAGGCATAAGTTCCATGGCTTTGTTGCATAGTCCTTTTTTATTCACTGCAGGTTTATCAAATGTAATTAGTCTCTCAGTTTGAACCTCTTCTATTGTAGCAAATTTTGGTACTCTGCTATTTCTTGGGAGTCCACCGGGCCTACTACTTATTATCGGCCACATGATTGTGGTTTTACCAGGTCGATGGATACAACTCGGTTCTCCTTTTTACCAGCAAGGGGCGGTAGTACAACTGATCTTGTTCCGCTGACAGCTAAGACAGGTACTGCTTTTCTGTAAGAAAGCCCAAATTCCTTCTTCACCGCGATCTTCTCTCTGACCAGATCCCCAATCTTTGGAATACAGACAGGTCTTGCTGGGACAGGTGGTTTATCTTCAGTGGCTGTTGGCTGTTGCTTTAACTTTATGTTGCTCAGGCTTTTTCTTGTTTCATTTAAGTCCTGTAAAACAGCCAAACGGTCTTTGATATCAAAGCATTTTTCTTCTACCACTGAAGTCTGACTATCAAAGTCCTGGATATGCATTCTGGTACCGAACAATAGTTCGTACGGAGTGAGACCTTTTAGAGAATTTCTTGGCAGATTATTAAGACTATGTTGGACACTTGTTAAATGTTTGACCCACCCATCACCCTCGCTGTTATAGATTGCTTTATGTCCCGTTTTTTTCTTTCCACTACCGCATTTCCCTCAGGATGGAATGGAGAAGAGTACCGCAATGCAATGCCCATGCTGGCCATGGCCTCCTTGTAAGCCCGAGAGCTAAACGCAGGTCCCTGGTCAGAATGTAACATGCCAATTGCGTATGTGCCGATAAAGACTCGCAAATCTTTTATAACAGTTCTGGCGTCAGCCGAGCGCTGGGGCCACATCCAAATGAATCTCGTGCAGGAATCCACTGCGACCATTATATATTTATAGTTGCCAACCCTTTGTAAGGGACCACAGTGGTCCAGGTAAACACATGCTAATGTTTTATCTGAGATTAGAAGGGGTGTCTGTGCTGGTCGTTTCACTGTTGATACTTTCATTCTTTGGCATATTTCACATTCTAGAACATAGTTTTTAGTTTGTTTCCTCATGCGTGGCCACCAATATCTCTGTTTTAATAATGATATTGTGGCGGAAACACCAGCATGTGCAGAGGCGAGCCCTTCGTGTGGCGCTATAATTATTCCTAATCTGTGTTCCATGTTTGGAATTGCCCTATCCCCCACTCCAGGGATTCGAGCAAAAGGAACATTATTCGCATCAGTTATGTATGAGTACTTTACTGGAAAGCCTTTTGGGAGTGTTTTTTTATCATCTTTTACTGAAGCACTGACAGCTTGTATTATATTGCTGTCTATTTTTGTTTTTGACCGTGTGGTAGCAGCTACGGAAGTCGTTTGCACAGCTGACTTCGCGGCTTCATCAGCCAATGAATTCCCTGCAACGTGAACGCCATCACGTTGATGACTCAGTGTATGTATCACGTGAGTCTTTTGTAGTTCTTTCTGTAAAAGAACTACTTGTTCCCAAAGCGTTTTATGCTTGATTGTGCCACCTTTTGCATCTTTGAAGCCGTTTTGAACCCAGTTCTGCAAGTATTCATTGTAAGACTGGACGCAGTAATATGAATCGCACACTATTAGTGTGGGGAATTCGCGATCGGTATTTTCAAGCGCCATCTTAAATGCTAGTAGTTCAGCTCGCTGAGCTGTACAATCTCCTAGAGATTGAGTTTTAGTGACCAGTGGTCTAAATTTTCCTTTGTGCCAACGACCTTTAACAATCGCGCACGCAGCACTGTAAGCTTGTTTACCCCCAACTGCGGGTTGTGCTGATCCATCTGTATATATTATACAGCCGTAATGTTCCAGAGGCAGGATTTCGGTCGGCAGAGGACATTCAATATACATATTGGAGGAATTCTTGTGTTTTTAAATTTGGATCAAATTTGTATATTACGTCTGTTGCAGCAAGAGAATTAACCCATTGTATCCATCTCGGATGTAGTGCTTTAGCATTTGGAATGCTTGCTTTTGTTACTGCTTCTAGGGCAGGTACTGGTGTAACGATTATTATTCGTTTACCTTGTGCTAAGGCTCTTTCTTTTGCTACAGCAGTTTGTACCGCAGTTAGAATTGTTTCAGTAGAACTGAATTTCATTTCAGCTTGTGTGTACAAGTGTGATTTGTAAGCTATTTACCGTTTCTCCCTCATTAGAGGTTAGGTACGTGAATCCGCATCTTTCTGGGATGACTCGGATTACAAGGTTGCGTACGTTTCCGCGTGTTTGCAATTTTGTTTTAGCTAACATGTCTGTTTGCAATGATCTTAAAATTTCTGTGTGTTTCTGAGTCCAATTTATTGGTTTGAAATCAGGTTTTATTAATTCATAGAGAGGTTTAACCCTCTCTGCATAATTTAGAATGTATGTTCTTCCGAAATTCAGGAAACCTAGTATTGATTGTAAGTTCTTCAGCGTTTTAGGTGCTTGGAGTACAGCACACTTCTATAAGAAGTTGTCTGCTAGGCTTTTGCCTTCACTTGATAATTCCTATCCTACAAACAGGACAGTTAGATGGGCAATTCGTGACTTTTTAAAGTTGAATTTGTAACCCTCAGCTGCAAACCCAAGTATTATGGTGTTCACTCTTTTCAAGTGTGTCTCCAAGTCATCATCTGTTAGATAGATGTCATCGACATAAGATAATGCCTCATCATCATATATTTGTAGTAACTCGGTTACTCTTGCTGAGAATAATCCTGGGCTATTCTTGAATCCCAGTGGGAGTCGACAGAAGTGTTTTTGCGACCCCATTATTGAGAAAGCGGTCAAATACCTACTTTCAGGTGCAATATTTTGACAAAAGAACCCATTAGAGATATCTAATGTCGTTTTATATTTTTTGCGCACAATATTATTCATTCGTGCTGCACTGTGTGAGTGTTGTACTGCAAATGTTTTGCAAAGGGAGTTTAAGTGTCTGTAGTCCAAAACTAGACGATATGAATCGTCTGGCTTGGAGACAGGAAACAAAGGATTGTTCATTTGTGAGGTGCATGTTTCAATCACCCCCTGGTATTCAAGTTGATCTAAAATCTCCCTGACTTGTTTTTTAGCTTCTTGCTTAACTGGGTACTGCCTTTGTGCAGTGGTTTGATTTTTTAACTGGATTTTGTGAGGAGGAGAGTCCTCATCCCATCCTACATGATTTTTGTATAATGCAGGAGCTTGGGCCACTGCCCATTTTCTTGCAAGTGTATATTTTTTTATGAATTGGCTTATGATTTGAGAAGGCAGGCATAATCATTTATTCGCCATGAGGGCACTCCCTGTCAAACTCTGGTGGCCAGTCTTTCTCAGCTAACAGAATGTCATAGCCTTTCGAAAGGTTATCCCAAAAGAGACCCCTTACTTTCCTAGTCTTGTCCCCCTCTATACGTAATGTTATTTCGTATAATTTATGGGGTTTACTAACTCTGGTATCTGCAGTTTCCACCTGAATGTGTTCATTCGTGTCCACTGTCTCCAGAAGATTCATCAGGATCTTGCGAGCTATTGTCACTTCTTCTGCACTGTCTAGCATTGTCTGGGCCCACTCTCCGTTTTTCAGTTGTGTCCTCAGTATCCTCGGCATGTTTAATTATTTTAATACTGGCTACCTTCTTTCTTGGAAATTGTAATTTTTTACTTTGATGAGCAGGTTCCTTGTCTTTTGACTTGACGTGCTCTTCCTTGTGTTCTGACCATCCTCTTCTTTCCAATTTCTGTGAGGAAGTCTGAAAAGATCAAGAGGGACGTGTATCAATATCTTGATATCTATCAGGTTTTTTCAAATTATCCCTATTTCTAAGGTTGTATCTTTTCTCAGAGGGCTCCATTTGGGGAGACTTGCCTCCTTGGTCCGGAGATCTTTCTCTCCGTTGAGGAGACTTTCCTCTGGACTGGAATCGCTTTTCTCTGGGAGTGGATTGTTTATTACCATCCCAACTCTTTTTCGGAGTATTTAGATTATTTTTAATAAAAGTTTTTTCAGGACTTTCAATTAGTTGTGGTTTTAGTGGTTTCCCACCCAAACTATCTCTTCCTAGTTCTTCATAGGATTTTTCTATGATTCTGGCAAGTTCAAAAGGTTGTTCTGCTATATCTGTTTCTTTCAATTTCTGGCGGATCGCCACCAATGCTGCTTCTCCTTTTATGTTGGCTAATAATATAGCCGAGACATGCTTGAAGTCTTTCAGTAATTTCATACCCAGAGATAAAGCAGGTTCTGGACCGTATTCATTTTGTATCTGTCTTAGTACGTCTGGTATAACCGCCATGGACGGAACACCATGCGTTTTTGTGTAGATGGAAGCAAAGACCGTGCCCCAAGTGTCACAGTCTTCCACATGAGGTGCGATCCCCATTGGAAGACAGATAGTCAGAATTCTGTGTTTCTCAGTAGGAGTAGTATTTGGAAATACTGCCTCTATTTGAGTGATTTTTTGTGCTAACCAGAATGGAATTTGTTCCCGTTTTGCGGGTATTTTACCAAGACATGATTGTATGTTCTGTGGTGTAATTTTGTTTGTGTTCCCCTGATGAGGGGTCAGCTGTGGAATGTTAATTGTCGGTTGGACTGTTGAAGTCCGCATGACATATTGGACCAATTGTCTATGTATTTTAATTAGTAATTTTAGCTGAACTAAAAGTTCCCGGACTGACATTTTATCAATGTCGGGATGTGGTGTGTAGCTGGCTAGAACCGGCCACGTGGCTCCTGGTCTACTTAGTGGACCGTGCCTGGTGATGTGATTTTGATGTTTTAGAGCGCCATTAAACCAGAGCAGGTGCTCTTGATAATTTAGTGGGATTTCAACATCCTCGAAAGGAGTGTATTCATCCGGAGGTTCCTCTATTTTGTAATAGTGGAATTCTTTTGTTACCGCGTTTGCTGCTGGAAAGTGTATCCATGAATAGAATACCTCTGTCTGCCGATATTCATGGGCCTCTACCACGAATATGACTGTACCACCTCGTGATGTCAGTCCATTTTCTATAAGCTTAAGAGTTATAGTTCTTCTTACGTTGATCGGAATGATTATAACATTCTGGTCATTTTCTTGGAGACTTGTGTCATTCGCTAGGAGTTGAGCTGCTAATCGAGCTCTCTCCCTTTTGTCGTCACTTTCCACCATTTTACTGGCAGAAAGGTTTTTGTTGCTGATCAAGTTTCAAGGAAAGAAAGATTAGGTGCACAATATTTTGGAACACTGTATCCTTCAACGTTGACTAAACCAAAAACTAATACATAGGATTCTCATCCTACTAAGTTCCGGCGGATATTTACCTTTTACCCACTCCAGACGTCTTTTGGAGTTTTTACGGAAAAAGGGTTCTGTGTGAAAAAGCACGACTGAGTTAGTCTAATGTCTTGCGTTAGATTATCGCCTTACCAAACGTGGGCGCCATGTAGTGTAGTTCCTATATTCCCAATGGGCTCTGTGCATTGGAATAATATAAACAGCAGTGTAGACATAGGACTGAGGTCGACTAGGTCTCTACTGACTATATTAGACTTAATTAGTTTTGCCAGCTAGCTCAGAGGTCACTAGAAACTTTCTCCAATGTTCAGGAAAGAGTTAACTCTTCTGATTTAGACAAGAAGGGATTAGCTCTGACAACTGCATAAACATGACAACTTTGCTCCCTCAGAATAAAGAGTGTATCTCTAGAGTCGTGTGAAAACAATAGACGGTTATTTTACTCAATCAATCGTGCATACTTAGTTTCACCAGAGTGCAAAGAAATAGAGAGATGGTCGTTTTCAATAAAAGGTGTTATTTATTGAGCAGTCTTCTTTCTCATGCAAGCGAAATGAATTGCCACAATTGCAATACTTATCATAAAGTAAAGTGCGTACAGTAAAAGGAGTATTATGAAATATTACTGTAAAAGCATTGATGGTTTCTTAGCCATATGATACTTTAAAATGGATAAAATATATACATACATAAAAACATTAACTAACGTACTCAACTGGTGCTTCTAATCTACGCCTACCCCGGTGTACCTGACCTAAGCCTAATACGTGGGAAGGAGTAAGTAAGTAGCAGTTTTAAGTTAAGTTGGTTTCTGCCAAGGAATCTGAATCAAGAATTCTCTCAAGGGTTTAGTCAGCTCCGTACCTGGGTAATAGAATGTAGGAGGTCTTGTATCTCTCTCTCAGGACTCGATTTCCCAGCAACCCGCAAGGGTATCTGGAAACACCGGAGCTGGATTTTCTCGGCAGGAGAAAAGACAGCGTCTCTCTCAGTGCGTCAAAAGGGAGGGGCGGCTTCCGTGGGCTCTGGCATCAGCTGGGCTCTCGGGCAAGTAGATAGCCGTGTGTTTGCTTAAGGCAACGTTGGTATATTTATACCTGAAAGGTGCCGGGTTTGACGTAAGGTGGGACATAAGACGTCAATAAAGATGTCACTAAGAACTGGCCGTTCTTACAGTGCTCACAGGAGTTCTAGGACGAATCAAAACAAAAGCCATGGGTATTTCCCAGGTTGCTGGAGGTTTGTTTTGTTTAGAGAACTCGTTTTACTTTCTAGGAGTACGGGGAAGTAGCCTTGCTTAATGTGGACTGCATGGGCTACGACTAAATATGGATATGATTCTTATGCCTTTATAGGGATATTATTTATTATAACGACGTAAGGGCATAAAATAGGAATATCAAATTAGGGTCCTAGATAGAAATACAATAATTCTATAGTTTAAAAAAAGATTAGCAAACCACCTCCAATAGCACTAATGTGTCAAATGTGCTGTTGGTGTGTATATCGTGAAGTGGACATGGGTTGCCTGAATTGTTTGTTTAAATGTTACTGCTCGTATCCCAAATGCAGAACAGTCTGGTTTTAGTAACAGTTTAAACGAATTGCATGCATTGCTCCATGGCTCAGAATAGATGTAAAATAATCTAGCCTAATGCTGCGGGACAAAAATCATTGCTATGCACACCAATTATACAACATTCACGTCACTGAATGTCCTTTTACTTTCAGATCACTACAACACTGTCACGGGACTCAAATTCCCATAATGCATCAATGAAGCAGTCTCTGTTTGAACGGGAGGGACATGGATTTATAGCATGACAAGCTGTTTTATTTTAGTTTTGAAACATGAACAGACTATTATCCTTGGAATCAATTAAAGCAGTCTATGTTTTCTGGAATGTTCTAGGGAATAATAAGGCAACATCGAGTGTACACTGTTCCGCATCAAAATGAGCTAACAGACATTCCAGTCCACATACCGTTTGATTGTCCAGCTGGAAAAATCCCCAAGCAAGTTGAACAGCCCATTGTTATTCCAAATAGGGGGTTGGGGGAGATCTTCACCAAAAGAATGATATGAACCGCAAACCTCTCCAAACCAAAGCAAATGCTTATGTTCGTGCCCTGTCACTAAGCATGGGCGTAAAATCCGCTCCGATCGCGGATTTTTCGGATTTTCGGCAAATTCGCAATACGCGAACTCTCGCGAATTTGTCGAAAATCCGTGAATCCGCTCGCGGCGGATTTTTTGCTTGGTTGCGGCGCGCGGCGTGGTGCACGGCGTTCACTTTCCGTCATTTAGCGTTTGCCGAGTTGTTTTTCTTTGCGAGTGCCGCGCCATTTTGGATCTTGCTGCGTGATTCCGCGGGAGTTTGGCGCCCGCGAATACGTAATCGCGGCTTGCCACCTTGCACAGCACACCTCGCGAGAGTTCGCAATTGCGAACACGTAGTTGCGGCGGAAAGGAACAATCTCGCACTCGCGAAATAGAGATTTTGCAATTCTGCACAAGAAAATCACCAGCAAACAGGATAAACCTTCAGAAAATTATGATTTTTATCAGAATCACTCCTCAGGTTGACATTTGCATGGCCTTTTTTTTTGCAAGGAGTCCATTTTTGGGGGTGGGGGAGGAAGGAAGTGCCCCACAGTCTCCAACTTCCTGTTCCTGTCCAGCAGGCTCCTCCCAGTGCTTTGTCCATCTCCTGGTCACTTTCATTTGGATCTGGAGCTGGAAGGATTACTTTTTGTGGGTGCTGCTGGATATTTGGATTTGAGGCCTTTTTGACTGTCTTTGGATCACTTTTGGATTAGAAATCAACTTTCACAAGTAAGTTTGTTTGGGGCATTACAGTTGCTGCAAGTACAATTTTGGAACTTTTTTAGAACATTAAATAAATTATATTGTGGGTAGCCACAGTATCCAGTAGGACCAGGGTTGGTTAGGGGTGCATGATACAACTGTTTTGTTGAATTTAAACACCATTGAGGCCATGGATGGGCTGGGATTGTGCTGATTTTTGTCGTTTTTTGGGCCTGCTGGTGTGGCCCTTTGCCCAGGGGTGGTGAGTGTTGCATGGGCCTAGTCTTTCTGTGGGGTGTCTTCTTGAATTTAAACATAATTGAGGCCATGGATGGGCTGGGATTGTGCTTATTTTATTGTTTTTTGTCGTTTTTTGGGGGTTGCTGGTGTGGCCTTTTGCCCAGGGGTGGTGGTGCATGGACTGAGTGTGCCTGTGGTGTGGTCTCACTCTCTTTAATGTAAACATCATGGATGGCATTGGATTGTGGTGATTTCTGGCTGTTTTTCTGTTTTTTGGGGGTGTACTGTTGATGTGGACTGGCCATGTGGGTGGTGGTGGTGGCCATCTTGAGTGCTGGCTGGTACAGGCAACATGTGCTTGGGGTGTAAGGGGCCATTTTGAGGAGAGGCAGTGTCTGAGGCCTGCACTTATTTTGCCTACTTTTCATCCATTATGCCCAGGGGTAGTGAGTGTTGCATGGGCCTAGTGTTTCTGAGGGGTGTCTTCTTGAATTTAAACACCATTGAGGCCATGGATGGGCTGGGATTGTGCTGATTTTATTGTTTTTTGTCGTTTTTTTGGGGCTGCTGGTGGGGCCCTTTGCCCAGGGGTAGTGGTGCATGGACTGAGTGTGCCTGTAGTGTGGTCTCACTCTCTTTAATGTAAACATCCTGGATGGCATTGGATTGTGGTGATTTTTGGCTGTTTTTCTGTGTTTTTTGGGGTGTACTGTTGATGTGGACTGGCCATGTGGGTGGTGGTGGTGGCCATCTTGAGTGCTGGCTGGTACAGGCAACATGTGCTTGGGGTGTAAGGGGCCATTTTGAAGAGAGGCAGTGTCTGAGGCCTGCACTTATTTTGCCTACTTTTCATCCATTATGCCCAGGGGTAGTGAGTGTTGCATGGGCCTAGTGTTTCTGAGGGGTGTCTTCTTGAATTTAAACACCATTGAGGCCATGGATGGGCTGGGATTGTGCTGATTTTATTGTTTTTGTCGTTTTTTTGGGGCTGCTGGTGGGGCCCTTTGCCCAGGGGTAGTGGTGCATGGACTGAGTGTGCCTGTAGTGTGGTCTCACTCTCTTTAATGTAAACATCCTGGATGGCATTGGATTGTGGTGATTTTTGGCTGTTTTTCTGTGTTTTTTGGGGTGTACTGTTGATGTGGACTGGCCATGTGGGTGGTGGTGGTGGCCATCTTGAGTGCTGGCTGGTACAGGCAACATGTGCTTGGGGTGTAAGGGGCCATTTTGAAGAGAGGCAGTGTCTGAGGCCTGCACTTATTTTGCCTACTTTTCATCCATTATGCCCAGGGGTAGTGAGTGTTGCATGGGCCTAGTGTTTCTGAGGGGTGTCTTCTTGAATTTAAACACCATTGAGGCCATGGATGGGCTGGGATTGTGCTGATTTTATTGTTTTTTGTCGTTTTTTTGGGGCTGCTGGTGGGGCCTTTTGCCAAGGGGTAGTAGTGGTGCATGGACTGAGTGTGCCTGTAGTGTGGTCTCACTCTCTTTAATGTAAACATCCTGGATGGCATTGGTTTGTGGTGATTTTTGGCTGTTTTTCTGTGTTTTTTGGGGTGTACTGTTGATGTGGACTGGCCATGTGGGTGGTGGTGGTGGCCATCTTGAGTGCTGCTGGCTGGTACAGGCAACAACATGTGCTTGGGGTGTAAGGGGCCATTTTGAAGAGAGGCAGTGACTGAGGCCTGCACCTATTTTGCCTACTTTTCATCCATTATGCCCAGGGGTAGTCAGTGTTGCATACTTGCATGTCCCTAGTCTTTCTGTGGGGTGTCTTCAATGTAAACATCATGGATGGCATGGGATTGTGCTCATTTTTCTGTGTTTTGTCGATTTTTTGGGGTGTATAACTGAACTGATGTTCCTCTGTCTTCCATTGCTTTTAGGTGCACAAGACTCAAGAGAACCACCAGTGCCAGGAAGAAGTCCTGCAGCGGTGTGTGTGTGCAGCATAACGTCACGCGACGTCACGTCTGGACACAGACAACTCTGCAACTCGTGCAACTGCTGCCTGCTGTTCTGACCTGCTCTGAAGAAGATGGCCCCAAAAAAAGTAACCCGTAGCTCCTCTAGCAAGAAAGGTGCCAGTAAGGAGCAGAAGAAGCAAGTTACCAAGGAGACTGGTGTGCCGCCCGCCCCTTTTTTTGGGAGTAAAAAAAAAAGTATGCCTGCAGCAGCAGCGGGATCTGCTGGGGACCAAGCTGGCAGCAGCACCCCCGCTCCATTGGGCTCAGTGCCACCACCACCACCACGCCAACTTAAGTCCACGCCCTTGAGTGCTGCAGAGGCAGCCAGTATAGTTCTTGAATCACCATCGACCAGTGATGTTGGCTCATCGCAAGAAAGCAGCAGCAATGTCCCTCAATCAACACAGGTTGTTGTAGCTCATCTGACGAGTGTTGAACAACCACAGCCGCAACAACAATCACATGTGCAAGTACAAGCCCAAGTACATGTGGAAGGAGAGGCAGCGCAAGGAGATGCGCAAGCAGAGGTGCATGGAGGGTCACAACAAGTGCCCACAATAGTTGTTCCTCCCGAAGTAGGGGCACATCAGGAAATCGACAATCAAGGCGAGGTATCATTTGAGGAAGCCACTCCTCCTGATGATCCTTCATTGTCTTCCACACCCCTAGCAAGGAAGAGATCAAGGGTGGTGTCTACATCTTCTTCAAGCACACCTCCTTCTGATGATACGGATCAAACTTGGGAACCAGCACCACTGCCGTCTGAGAGTGAGGCACACCATGATCCGACAAAGGTAGTTAAGCGTAAAAGGAAGCTCGTCCAAAGTCTCAGAGTTATGGAGTGTGATGAGGCTCAACAAGAAGTGGCGGATACTGCTGCTGATGAAGACTCTGCCAACGACGACCCAGTCATCATAAAGGTCACTGCAGCCCCAGCGGGCATGCAGCAAACAGACATTTTGACCCTAGCCCGAAGAGCTGCTGAGCGTGATGATGATGATGTTGTCAATGAGGAGGCAGTGGAAACACCACAATCATTGGAGTTAAGTAGTACACCAACTCGTCCCGCTTCCATATTTCTTTCTGGCAAGAAGAGACCTCCATCCACCTCGACCTTAATTAGTGGCGGTGAAAGTGCACAACGTACAAAAGTTGGGCAATCCCGATCCTCCACTTCATCTGGCATTAGCTTCATGACCACCACCACCACCAGTATCGCCGCCTCCTCCAGGTCCACACAGACACTTCAAGTCCCCAGTTTGGGACTTCTTTACTGTTTGTCAAAAAAATCCAAAGTTTGCCATTTGTACCCTTTGTAAGCTTGCAGTTAGTCGTGGTAAGCCAGGTACCAACTATGGTACCGGAGGCCAGAGAGGTCATCTTAGGAGACAGCACACTGTCCAATGGTTTGCGCACCTAGATGCGATCAAGAAAGGCCGAATTCAAGGAAACGTTGATGTTGCATCTGATGATGACGAGGAGGAAGAAGACGTGTCAAACACTTCCCTTACACCCAGTACCCCTGTCAGCAGCACACCCAATGTGAGGCACACTAAGAGTGTTGGAGCGAGTGAGACACCAACGCACAAAAGTTCACCAGCGAGCAAAATTGGGTCAACGAAGTCATTATCAGCCCGTAAATGCTTGGTCCAGGGCAACATTAGAACAATGCTTACTTCAGACGTGCCATATGAACGCAACCACCCACTGACGCGTCTGTATAACACTAAGCTGGCTAAAATGCTAGCTGTGGACCTTCTCCCTTTTTCTTTTGTAGAAGCGGTAGGTTTTCTAGAATTAGTGGCAACGCTCTGCCCTAAATGGAAGGTTCCTAGCCGGTTCTATTTTGCCAGAGTTGCGGTTCCAGCACTACATGAAGATGTGCTGGAGGCGATTGGGGCAGCTTTGCAGAAGAGTGCTGTTCACACAATACATCTGACAACAGACATGTGGACCAGTGGCGCAGGCGCTGATTACATGTGCATCACTGCACACTGGGTCTCTTTTTCAGGTGTTAAAGCCAAGCTAAACGCAGGTGTTGACCCGGACAAAGTTTTCAAAGCTGCTCGGAAACATGCAACACTAGCCATGTTTGGCTTGGAGAAAAGTCACACATCCCAAAACAGTTTGACAAAAAGGTCTTGAAAATGCTATCCCCAAAAAAACGCCAGATTGGTTATGTTTCCACGGATAATGGCGCAAATCCAGGAGGTGGCAACACGTTGGAACTCAACCTTCTACATGCTTGAGCGTCTGTATGAGCAGTATACAGTACTCGATCACTATTTCTTCACAGAGGGTACATCTCAGAAGGAGGACATGCGGATGGGTGCAGCGCAATGGGACATAGTTAAAAGCCTGACAGACATGCTTCGTCCTTTTGAGTTCTTCACGCGTGCAGTCAGCCAGGAGGACTGTAATTTGGGAAAAGCTATCCCATTGTTGTGCATGCTGGAGCACCAACTGATGGCGGTGTCTTCTGAGTTTGAAAAAGATGAAAAAAAAAGACCATTTTATTTTGTCTGAGAAATTATTAGAGCGCCTACGTGGTGATGAACGTCTTCAAAAGATCAAGTCAGAACAGCATTACATTTGTGCTACTATTCTGGATCCACGCTACAAAAAGGCGCTGGCAGGCGAAGCATTCTTTCCTTTTGCTGATGCAGATGTTCAAAAGTACAAACATTGGTTAGCCTGGGCAGCCAAGAGGTTTGAAAAAGAACGGCAGGTTATTGAAGGAGAAGACAGTACATCAGCATCAGCAGGCCATCCCGTCACAAGAATCCACTTCTGCACCTGTGGCTGGGGCACAAGTGACCTCTCAGCCGTTAAAGACACCGGCAAGTGGATCATCTGCACCACACACAATGACAACACTAACAGTGGCTGCGGAGGAGGATTGGCTAAGTTTGATGGGGTATGGTCCTCGAAAAAATGTCACAGGCACGGCAAAAAGTAAGCAAAGTGGAGGAACCGTTGATGACCTTGAGGCGATGGTGCAGGACTATCTGAATGACTCAACAGAGGTCTTTCTTAATGATGAGCCATTGCAGTATTGGCATGGCAAAAAACAATTGTGGCCACAGCTCTCCAACCTGGCTATAAACTATTTGTCTTGCCCACTCGCAAGTGTGTCTTCTGAACGTGTTTTCAGTGCTGCTGGTGGCATTGTAACTCCCAAACGGAGCCGGCTCTCGCCCAAAAATGTGGAGCGGCTGACAATGATCAAGATGAATCAGCACCTCATACCACCAGATTACAAAGTACGAGAAAGCACGCCGCATGAAGACGAGGAGGACGGCAACGTAGATGAGGGGATTTGTTCTCTGTTTGGTGGCACTGACCTCATCCTGCCTGAATTCGCAGAGTATGATGACGAAATCTTCTTCTTATTCCCTGACACCGAGCCCTGAAATTGAGACAATGAATCAATAACTTTCTTTTTCGTCCTTATTCACTTTTATTCCTGTGTGTCTCTCTTTCTTTGTTTTGCACAGTTGATTTAATTCAAACTTTAATCACCTAATCCCAAAAACAAGACCATCAGCAGAACTGTCTTCACTTGTTTGCTTATTGATTTGAAGGTGCCGCAGTCTACATTCCTCAGGTTCACAAGTTCTGAAGAACATGCTCCTCTATCCTCCTCCTCCAGACTGCGATTTCCCTCAAAGCAGAGTGCTGGATTACGCCCAATGAAGAAAGACTCAGCACTTGTGGGGGTGTTGTACTTCTTTGCGGGTGAGTTGACGGATTTGGGCCCATTGCTGTGAAGCTCTAATAATGGACAAAAGTGTTTTGGACCAAATATGAGGTGGAAATTTCTTGCCGTTTTTGCTGACTTGCTTGCCTTTGAGGTGCTCTTTGGCGGGGTTCCGGGTGTTTGTGGGTGATTTTTGGTGTCTGGGAGCACTGCTGCGACAGTCTAATCTTGATTGCATTTGCTTTTCAGGAAATCCGTGGTGGAAAACAGGAGTTATGATGATTGATGATGATGACCTAGCTGCACAGCGCCGCGTTTGGACCGAAGGCCGAGAGATATTGTAAGTATGAGATTTAGCTTTTTCGCTGTTTGGGGGTGTTGTTGGGTGGTTTTTTGCGGGTGGGTTGGCGGGTCTTGCCTGGGGCATTCCTGGGAAGGTCTAATACCGGATAGAAGTGTTTTGGACAAAATCCATAAGGAAACACCAGTTTTGGCACTTTTTGTAAGTTAGGGTTCGTTAGGGTTCGCCCTAGCAGCAGGATTGCATGTGTTTCGGGGGGTTCTATTGCAACGCAGTTCTGGGGTTTTAGAGCACTGTTGGAGCGATGCTGGCTATGGATACTTTTGCTTGCTTGCAAGTGGTTTGAATACAATCCACGGTCTGTATTTGGGCCTACTGTTACTTTCAAAGTACGTTTTGTCACCATTTTTCTGCTAGGCATCGTTTTTGGAGATCTGATTGGGGGTCTTCTACATTTTTGCGACTGGCTTTAGTAAGGGTCTTGGTGGGAGCATTGCTGGGAAGGTCAAATTTTGTTCTAAAACACAGTTTACAGTACACCTACCTTGAGGGGAAAGATCCGCTATAATATTTTGGCCATACTTATTTATCCTTAAAAAGGTGACTCAGACAGAGCACGCAATTTCAAAAATATTGTACTGTCTATTAGGGAAATCAAAGTGTCACTTTTTGCACCACACAGCGTACATACCTTTTATTTATTTATCAGTGGTATTGTAATAGCACTTCCTGTTTTCCGTTCAATAATTACAGGCCGGGTTTCAGTCAACATCCGCCAGGCAGGCAGTGGACAGGGTGTCTTCTGTCAGTGGTCACCAACATTGATGGACGAAGCGTCAGCTGGAATGGAGGAGTGCCGCCAATAAGAGGAATTGTTTGCTGCATGCAACTTACTTACCAAATTCAACAGGACAACTCCAACAACATACGCAATACAGATACAGTATCCATTGTTTTATTCTATGAGTGTGACTGCATGTGCTTAGCTTTAGTTTGTACCCAAAGATTCTCTTTATCTTCAATTATTGTTTGTCCATGCTGTGCTTTTTTTTTCTTCTCTCAACAAAACCTACCCAAAAAGAAACCCCCATTCCCATCCATTTTCCAAACCCTAACCCTCTTCCCCCGGGCTGTGTTGTTTTGCTTGATGTCTGACTAAAATGACATCAATAATTCCACACACTTGCTGGGGAGGATAAGGTCATAGCAACAGGCTGGTGAAGGAATACGAGGATATCTTCTAGACTTACTCAGCTTCAGTACTATATCTTCTAGTAGTAGGAGCCAATGTCAAATAAATTCAACGCAAGTACTAGTTATACTTGCAAGCAAATACTTTACCATTTGTTAGGCTACATTATGGCACTGTTCTAGTGTACTGTCACCTGCTATATTCTCGATCGTACCGTAACCGTTGTAATGCTACAGTAAGGACAAACCAGGTTTCGTTTTCTTTTTTTCCATAGGCATGCAACTGCCACTGTGTCACACCACTAGTACCACCGCAATGAGGAAATTTCACCCGCCCAGGATTGCCAACGTTAATCCCCATTTCACGTGGAGCCAGCCCTGGGCCTAGCCCTAATTTCTAACACAAATTACAGGTAAGATAAGCGTTTGGTGGGAGGTAGTATAATGGAGTATTATTTAGGACTAGACGAGAGATTGACGGTAGTACTACTAAAGTCCTACGACTGTTCAGGAAAACAAACTTACTGTTACACCCCCGTCCCCCACCCACCAGACTGAAAAGCAGTAAAAAACAGGTATGGTCAGATAAAGTTTAAAAATGTATATTTATGTAGCCCTAACAAAATAATCTCCCTCAAGACCCACCCTAACCCCAACGATTGTCTTTGAAAAGTCCCAAAACTATCCCAACTCCCAAATCCCACCCCCCAAAAGTCTATAAAAAAAGGGCAAGGGACACTCCACTACTGGAGGGTGCTGGTGCATTTTGCGGCATGGGCATCATACTCCTTGCGGAGGGTGGCAAGCTCGAAGCGGAGGCCCTCCACCAAGTTCCTATAGTTCTGGACCTCCTGCTCCAGGTAGGACATTCGGACTCCTAGGCGGCGTTGGCGTGCCTTGCAGCTCCTGTGGGGGGCAGCTGGTCTTTCTGTTGCTTGGCGGTGGCGGTTGGCTTTGTTAGCCCGGCTCGGTCCCGCTGGAGCACTGCGCATGCTGGCGTCCCGTGGGGTCACGGAGGAGGATGCAGCGGTCCCAGTCGAGGATGTTGTTGTTGCACCGGTCGACTGCGTGTCCTCCTCCTCCTCCAGGGCCACCAGCCGCCGATATTCGGCGACAGTGGCATCCAGCCTCCGTTGCCGGGCCATTCGAGCCTGCTCCCTCCGTGATGTTGATTTGGAAGGAGCAACTATATGAAGAAAGAAAGACATAGTCTGTAACCAATGCTCCTTAGCATTAATAACACAAAGTGATTGAGCCGAAAGTTGGGTCACAGTACAAGTAGCAAATTGAAAGCACAGTACATAACTATTGAGGACAGTATCTATGTAACCTCCCACTTCTGCATCCTTGCTCTAACATTAGTGGTAGTTTAATGAACAAATTCTACGACCACTATGGACTTCCATTACAGTCGACTATGACAGTACACCAGTCTTATTCTTCTTCTTCTCTCTTGTTTAGGAAAATTGGTACGTTATCTTATGCAAGCCGGCAGAATGGCAGCACAGTGAACTTGCACCCGAGAAAAACAGTTGCACACCATGATGAGTGAGACAGACTTGCGTTACTGTACCCGTCCAGTACATGCGGGTGGTGAAGCTATTACTTTTCTATTACGGGTGGCACTGAGAATACTCTGTTACAAGGGCTACTGCTTAATTAATTTACCTTTCACCCTACAGTGCAAATGAGTACTAGAAAAGGAAAATGAAGAAGCTAAATAATTTGATTATCTATCACTTCACATGGGACGTATTTGATAACATATGGGATGACTTTAGGTGCTTTGCTTAATATTGAGTGAACAGTGATACACCCACACATGAATGACGCACTACAACTAAACTAAAGTTATTAAGAGAGGTACGGAGTGTCCACCGTAATAACCAGATATATGCTGTGCTTGCAGTTGCAATACAAAGTACTGCTACTATTCATGGTAGTATTGGACACATTTACAATTTCTTTTCCTTGCCTTCCCTACACTGGAACAGACGTGCGGGTGCGGTGGTACATGCTCTTCAAGGTAACACTTAGTTCATCCAGCGACCATCTACTCTCTCTAGATACACATGTGCTATCTAAGAGTCAGAGAATACCATGCTCCAGTTCAAAGTATACGCACACATACAGTTTCTGTTTCACCCACCCAGGCTGATGTCCTTCCACCCATCCTTGCTTCATCATTGACCCAGCCATTCACCATACCATATTCTTTCCTTCCCAGCCACCTCGGGTCCAAGCAAACACATATCGTTCTTCTTTGCCAGCCATCATACAATTTCGCGTCCCACTTACTTACACCCTTCTTTCGCTTTTCGTTCATCCCATCCATCACGTTCGTCTAAGAACTTATTGGGATTCTTCTCACCAAAAACTTCACAGCTAAGTCGAAGTACATTTCGAGGAGGCTACTACCTGGTTGATTTGTAATACACCCGTGCAGAAAGCACACTATGCAGTCTTCAATCTCAATAAGTAAGGAATATATAGCTTACCTGTTCCCGCCACCACCGTGCGAACCCCCACAGGACCGTCCGCCGGCTCTTGCACCGCCTCCTCCCCAGAGTCCTCCGAGTCCTCGCCCAACACCGCCACCTCCGCGCTGGCCCCGTCACCAGATGTTACACCTACAAAGTACATTTAAGAATGTTAGAATACACCACTCACTACTATATAATATTTGGTCTAGGAGAAATGTTAAAAAAACAGAATACAATGTAATAATTTGTGACTGTCTACTCTAAAGTAAAAATTTCCCTTTTTCCAGGGAAGGCTGTTGTCTTGCTGCACTTTTATGCACAACTGATGAATGCTTGCTTTTTATTTTTAACACACACCACTTTTTCTCCTAACAGACAGAAGCTTGACTCCTAAGAACACGACCAGGATCAAGTTCAAACCAGGTGAGAGCTCGGCTCGACCACAAGAAATGTGTCCAATTAATCATCAGCACTAAGCACTTTTCCGTTTTCAGTTAAATAGTTTTATGACAAAGTAGATTTTAATAAATGTGTTTACTTTTAATAAAGCTTTTAAACTTAAATAGACTCTGTGGTTTTTGGTCCTCCAGACTAAAGTGGATGAGCTAAAGGTTTTGGAATTTTTGCAAGCATGAGTGCCTCTGACACTTCTTGACTGTGCTGTGACTCCGTACTCTCTTGTCCTGTGTACGATAATCTAGAGATCATTGGGGATCAATCATCGGTGACTTCGGGAGCTAAATGACTCTGCCACACTATCTAGTCAGTAAGGAGACAGTGCATAGAGCTATTGCTGAATAGAATGGGAGTCCAATGGAATTGCCAAATGTCCAATCTTAGTTAGCTACACAGACAGACTAATAAGAATAATCCAGTAATACCACAGGGAGTCATATTCGAGCCAGGATAATAATTTATATCCAGTCTACAAGAAGATCAAAGACGATTTAGAAAAAATCGAATGAGGAACGCTAGGAAAAAATAGGTACTCTTTATTACAATTAAAACTTACTGGGGCCAGCAAAGGAGCCCTCGCCTGCCCGATCCTGGCCTGCATCCTGAACAGCACCCTCCTCCTCCTGTGTCCTCTTGCCCTTGGGGGGAGCTGATGTACAACATGAAAGAAAGAAAGACCAGAAAACATGGATGAGATTTGTCAACCAAATCAACCATTTCAAAAGAACAATAACAACATTTTTTGGAGAAATAGCAAATAGATAGACAACTATTCCACGGGATCTATCTCATGTGGTATACTACGTTATTCGTATTGCCTGATTTGCGGACCGTTGACTTAGAAAGTTCCTATGTAACTCAATAAACAGACTACTAAAGAGGTTTGCCTAGGCCTGGCACTGCAGGCAGCAGTCCGCAGCAGGCGAAGTGACAGACAAAGTCCATCCTGCTTGCAGATCAGTGAATACTCAAACTATCAATCCACCCACCACCACCACTATTTCTTCTTATAGCCATGTGTCTAAAGGAAGGACTGGACTTCAGTCTGTTGGGGCTGATTTAGAAGTCCCTTGTGGCTCATTTTCCTCCATTGTTGCGTGACTTTTGTGACGCAGCGGCAGAACAAAAGACTCGCCATGGTGTTGGTGCGGCGTATATATTAAAAAAAAAAAATTATGGGCGATACATCACGTTGTAAAGCCCTGCGCCATCAGGGGGCGTTCCGGCGCAAGGGAGGGCGTACCTGCGCAGGAACGAATCCTAAAAGTGGCTGAGGGAAATCTACAAGATGTCAATCAGTCACTTTTAAGACAATGATGCATGAGTCAAACCCTGCGCGCTTGAAGCCGACGTACGGCTTGATGCAGCATTGGGGAGATAGGGTACCCCAGAGCATTGCTGGAGCTGCGCCATCGTTGGCACGCAACTCCAGCAATGCGCCGCCTTTACGGCACAGATGCGTAAGGCTTCTGTGACGTTTTGGGCCAATGGGTGGTGGTGGCATGGCACACAATTACTGCCGCATCCCTGCTACTTTGCAGGGATGCGCCGGTAATTGAAAATATGACCCTTAGTGTCTAGCATTATGCAGTTCTTATCTTTACACTACACTCATACATAATTTCTCAGGCCAATGAAATGAACACAATTTACAAAACAAATAAGCATAGTAGCAAGCAAGGCTACTGAGAAGGAGAGCAGTGCACCTGAAATGCATAGAAGATTTTGAAATATAATTTACCTACAATGTAATCGGCAGCATTATTGCTCTTGGTAAAGAACAAAGATTTGCAAATAACAGAGCCGGTTAAAACAGAGTAGTGATGAATAGCTACTACTACTCACCAAGCCCGGGGACCTCTACGCCGAGCGCGTCCAGCAAGTCCCGCTCCCGGTCCATGACATCTGTCCAGTGGTGGGTGGCCTGGTTATATGTGCGCCGGACCCCAGAGAGCTGAAACATGGCCCGGCACACCTTCTCCCACCGCTTCCGGCGCTCCCGGATGCCATAGCCGGTTGCGATCTTGCCGCCTCCCAGGATCGTCTTGGGGAGGCGGCGCTGGACGTGGAAGATGAGTGCGGCCACCTCCTCCGCGCTAAAGATCTCCCGTGGCACCACTTGCTCCCCCCTCAAACGCCCGCACGGGAGCCGGTCACGGGGTGCGGGACCCTTCCCCTTCTCAGGGTGCTTCCCGGCTCCCTTTACCATGGTCTGGGCAGAAACAAAGTTAAATGATAAAGAAGAAATAGAATAGTGAAGAAGAAAAGAAAAGAGTTTAAAAAAGTAGTTTAAAAGTAACTAAAAGCAGCAGAAATCACAAAAATATAGAGCTAGAAAAATAGAGGGATAGATTAATAAGTAAAATAGATCAAATAAACTTCAAACAAGCAAAGGATGGCAGAGATTCAGAGAGGATACAGAAAGCATGCCCAGAACCATAGCAATGAATGAGAAACAAGATGGCCGCGCCCGTTCCCGACCGCGTGGGTAAGTTCGCGCGAGATTTTCCTCGCGAGCACGCGCGAAATTGTACTAGCGAGCAGCACACTTTGCGAGATTACACATAGCGGCCGGAAACGGAATTACATCACGCAAACAAGATGGCCGCGCCCGTGTCCGACCGCTAGGGTAACTTGGCAAACGTATAGCTACAAGCGCCTCGCGAACACGCACAAAATCACGCGAACATACACGTCGCAAAAAAAAAATTAGTGTATTCGCAAGCATTCGCGGCTTCCGAAATCGATCTCGCACGGATTCGCGCCCCAAAAAACGCGCGAAATTGCAGAAAAAACGATTTTTGCTAAACTGAAAGCAATGAGCAGGTGCAAAAGTTCAAACTTAACATTTGTAACATTCACTGTAGTGCTTCCTGAGGGGCCCCTCCAGAGTTTGCAACTATTCTATGACCCTGCTATGACCCAAACAGCAGGCTCATAGAATAGCTACAAGTAGACCATAAAGGTCCTGTGAAAAAAAAATTCACTGCAACAGAAAGCAAATTACAGATAAGGAAGGAAGCAGGTGCCAGCCAGACTGGAACTTTCTAAATAACTGACACATTAATCAACCCCAAATTAATTCATGGCAGTTGAAGTAGGGGAGGTGTGCTTGCTTTTTTCACCCCCCATAAACTACAGTGATGAACAAACCTAATGGGTGGCAGTGAGGATGTACCAGAGGGTGGCATGGGTGTCCCAGAGGGTGCAGTGGTGAAACAGAGGGAGCTGTGAACCTGTGATGATAAACCGGACGTAGAAACAACATAGTCGCGGCCGTTGCGAGCCGAAATGTAAGTTCGCAATTGCGAAATTGTCCCAAAATCGGCGCGAACGCGTGCCAACACAAAAAACGGGAAAATCCGCAAATCCGCGAGAGTTCGCGTATCTTCGCGGATTGCGAATCCGTAAATCCGCTAATTCGCGTACGCGAGATCCGCTAGATCCGCCCATGCTTACCTGTCACAAATATATATATATATATATATATATATATATATATAGATATATATATATATATATATATAATATATATATCATGCTCCAATTTCTTCCAGAAAACCAAAGGAACCGACTGCATGCCGTTAGTGGAAAATAAAACGGGTTTATTGATCCGTGAAATCAAAACAGGACGCGTTTCGGCTTCGCGCCTTTTTCTTGCTGTAATATATATATATATATATATATATATCGTAGCTCCAAAAGCACCAAACATGCGAGTCACTCTAGAGGCGGGTGCTTAGTAACGCGATGGTGCTCGCGTCAATAGATACAAACTCCAATTTCCCAAAACATACCCAGCCGGGTTGCAGGAAAAACCAGCACTCTCAGAGGCAGCAGCAGATATTTTCAGCAGAGAGGTTTATTCAATCCAGACGCGTTTCGGGAATGAAATCCCTTCGTCAGTGTTAAAATTGGAGCGTGATATGTGGCACCATTATCTATGTTCGTGAATTCCATTAACACAAATAAGGGACTAAAACGTCCACAGGTATAGTACACGCCATCTTTGAATGGGTTCATTCTACACATATTGTCAGGGTGAAATGTTATAAAAGTTCCACATATTAAAGTCATTTCTAAAACGACCTCCAATTCATAGTGCGGTTATTCAGTGAAAATCTCGCCGTGTATCGGCTAAAGTTATCCAAAACTTGTGCCTGAGAAAATGGCATTGAAAAACACAATGCATAATTAAAGTGAAAATCACACATTTGAAAAGCGCTCAACTGGGCAAAGATCTAGCCGTGGATCGGCAATTGCAACCCAATCTTAGGTTACTGCATTCTCAGGCCAGAAAAAAGAAAGAAATGACAGAACTTACAGGTTATCACCACGACAAAAAATAAAAAAGTATTTTCTACCATATACATCTTCAGAAATTCCAACTCAGTCAATTCATCAAAATTACCATAATCAAATTTTCGAAACAGTTTTACATACAGCACATGAAAACCAACATTAATCCTTTTCTTTTAGCCCAAATGGGAAGCAAGTTCCTCCCCTATATTCAGCCCCTTGGGTGCCCTGGTCTCAAGATCTATGATACATCTGGATTCAAGTCGCCTTAATGCCTGCAATCTATTGCCCCCTCTGGGGTTTTCAGCAACTTGGTCTAAGCAGAAGTATCTTAGAAGATTCCTGTCACTATGATGCTTTATGGCAAAATGCCGGGCTACTGGGTAGGTAAAATCTTTATTGGCAATCGCCCGCATATGCTCCAGCACCCGTAATTTAACAGGATTGATGGTACTACCCACGTACCTAAGCGGACAAGGGCAAACCAAACAGTAGACTGCGTGGTCTGTGTGGCAAGACATGAATTTAGTTATTTTCTTGCCACCTTTGCAGCCTGTGACATCATAAGCTAGAGTTCTTTTACTAGCTGAACAGGCTTTACATTTCCCGCAAGGGAAGAAGCCTTTTGCATCTTTCAGAGTTCCTAATTGTTTCTCCTGTGGTGGTAAGTAACTATGGACCATCTCATCACGTAGCGATCTTGCCCTCTTAAAAGTTATTAAAGGTGCAGCAGGGATGTCAGGACCCACAATTGGGTCAGACTTAAGGATATGCCAGTGTTTGGATAAGATAGACCTTAGTTTATATGAATCCGCAGCAAATGGTGTAATCATGCGGAATTGATCATCCTTGGTAGAGACAGTCTTTTTATCTACAAACAGGGTGCTCCGAGGTATCTTTCTAACTTTATTCAAAGCTTCTTGGAGCAAATTCTCATTATAACCCCTATTGCGAAATCTCTCTATACTATCTGTGGCGGCATGTTCAAAATCTTCATTTTGTGTACAATTACGTTTTAGTCGTAGGAATTCACCGTATGGAATATTGGTGATGAGTTTACGGGATTGGAAGCGTGTAAAATGCTGTTCCCAGCAGTTGGTTTACGATACAACTGAGTACTAATGTGACCATTTTTCACGCTCACTTGGAGATCCAGGTAGTTAACCTTTTCTTTGCTAACTTCCCCTGTGAACTTGAGATTACATTTATTGTCATTTAGTACTGATATGTACTGGTTGGCCTCTTCTAAGGACCCATTCAAAGATGGCGTGTACTATACCTGTGGACGTTTTGGTCCCTTATTTGTGTTAATGGAATTCACGAACATAGATAATGGTGCCACATATCACGCTCCAATGTTAACACTGACGAAGGGATTTCATTCCCGAAACGCGTCTGAATTGAATAAACCTCTCTGCTGAAAATATCTGCTGCTGCCTCTGAGAGTGCTGGTTTTTCCTGCAACCCGGCTGGGTATGTTTTGGGAAATTGGAGTTTATATATATATATATATATATATATATATATTTTTTTTATTTTTTTGCTTAGATAGTTTCCAATAACGTGCGCTCTCAAAAGCGATAATCCAATCCACGCCAAAATCAAGGCTGTGAAGCCTTGCTTACGTGAGCAAGGCTTCACAGCCGAAACATGTTGTGGAAGGAATAAACACCCTTGAATTTAATTTAATTTTGGCGTGGATTATCATTTTAGAGAGCGCACGTTATTGGAAACTCTCTAAGCAAGCTTGAATTTCTGGCGTGCTCTGCCGGCGTGTGCGCCTACTCCCGTGGGGCCGAGGCAATCAGAAGGAGCGACTTTGTTTGTATATATATATATATAAATCAAACTAAATAAACATTTAAAAAAATATTTATATTAAAATAGCAGCATTAAAGTACATTTTAAAAAGCATATACACCCTACAAAAATATATATAAAATTCTAAATATTAATGTAAACAAATTGAATGAGTTTCATTTAACAGTTTAAATTAAATATAAAAAATAACGATTGTAAAATATATATGTGTATATATATAAATATATATATATATATTCACTGAAAAAACCATAGGTTATAGACCATATATAGTTAGGAATTAGCATTTACAAAACCTTGAAAATTCACTGAAAAAACCATAGGTTATAGACCATATATAGTTAGGAATTCGCATTTAGAAAACCTTATTTTACTCACACAAAACCATTGAAATTCCATATATAGTTAGTTGCACTAACTATATATCGCGCACCCACAATCCACTGCTGATGATGTCACATATTACATCATTCATGACATGGTCAGTGACATCACTGATGACATCACTGATGACATCTCAAATGACATCACTGATGACATCATCTAGTGTCTGTGTGTTTTTGTAAAGTTTAAATACGTTTTACATATTGAAGAATGACTGGATGTATGGAAGACTGAGTGTGTGTGTGGCTGGCTGGGAGGTGTGTGACTCTGTGCATATCAATGTGTACTTGTATCAGTGATTGTATAAGAGAGTAAGTATGTGTTAGTATATGTGTGAAAAGTATGGTGTTCTGTGTTTAACTATAGATGAGGAAATCGAAGTGTGATTGATTCTTCACAGGACTGACTAGGTGTATGAGTGCATATGATAGTGTTCTAATAATAACTGACTGTATGTATGAGTAATTGTATGGGTGAATGAGTGAATGTGTGTGTAGACGTACGAATCAGTGAGTGCGTATGTAGTAACTGGTATTGGTGTGTCATGATGTCATCAGTGATGTCATTTGAGATGTCATCAGTGATGTCATTTCAGATGTCATTAGTGATGTCATCAGTGATGTCACTGAAGTATGGTGTTCTGTGTTTAACTGTATAGATGAAGAAATGGAAGTGTGATTGATTCTTTACAGGACTGACTTGGTGTGTGAGTAACTCCATGGATGAGTGGCAGTGTGTGACTGTCTGCATAGGTGTATGAGTGCATATGATAGTGTTGTAATAATAAGTGACTGTATGTATGAGTTATTGTATGGGTGAATGAGTGAATGTGTGTGTAGACGTAGGAATCAGTGAGTGCGTATGTAGTAACTGGTATTGGTGTGTCATGATGTCATCAGTGATGTCATTTGAGATGTCATCAGTGATGTCATCAGTGATGTCATTTGAGATGTCATCAGTGATGTCATCAGTGATGTCACTGACCATGTCATGAATGATGTAATATGTGACATCATCAGCAGTGGATTGCGGGTGCGCGATATATAGTTAGTGCAACTAACTATATATGGAATTTCAATGGTTTTGTGTGAGTAAAATAAGGTTTTCTAAATGCTAATTCCTAACTATATATGGTCTATAACCTATGGTTTTTTCAGTGAATTTTCAAGGTTTTGTAAATGCTAATTCCTAACTATATATGGTCTATAACCTATGGTTTTTTCAGTGAATTTCATTGGTTTTTTAACAGCTAATATCTGTAGCTGTAAAATGTATTCTTCTTTAAATCCAAAAATATATTTTATATGTTTATGAATAATTTTTTTTTTAAATATTTTTTTTTCTTCGTTCCCGCTTCGCGAATCGGGAAGCTTCCCGTTAGCTGACCTTGATGCCGCGAAATAGACCGCGAGCCGGTAAACGTTTCTTTACCGCAAGTGCCGCGTTAGAAAACAACATCGTGACGCCTCCCGTCCGCATGACGTTTCACGTTGTCGCGTGATACGTCATATGACGTGCTACGTTAGCGAACTGGTACGCGAAGCGAGTCGCAAAGCGCAGGTTTCTGGAAGCAAACCGGGAGGCCCTGCAAAGCGCTTAACGTAAACACAGCAAGTCATGTGACTTGGTAATAACACTTTTCATTGGTTCATTTCACTTTTGGTTTCCTAATGATGTAAGACTAGGTCATATAATCTAAAATGAACACTTTTGATTGGTTGAGAACTCTTGTTTTTCTCAAATGATGAAAATCCCTCCTTCTTTCCTCACTCTGACTTTCATCATTGTGAGAGAAAGACCCTTTGTGATCACTGAGCAATGGCTTCTTTAGTAGCTTCAGCTGGTGCTTCCCCACCACCTCCACCACATCCAAGGAAGAGTGGACCACCTGCTCAAGTTATAATTCAGCAAGAAGAGGAAGAAGAGGAAGACGAGGAAGAGCAGGAAGAGAGGCAGTTTTTGCCTGAGGAACCCAGGACGTCTCACCGGAAAGAAAACTTCATTTGGCAATTTTTTAAAATTCCCAAAGGTCAGAAAAAAGTAAATGCAAGATACGTAACTTGCCTTATATGTCAAGATAGACTGTCCAGAGGAACCGAGAAAAAATACAGTTTCGGAAACTACACAATGCATCGCCATATGACTAGGTGGCATCCTAACAACTACAGTGCTGCACAGTTTCGGAACGACCTAGATAATCTCCCTATTATGGCCAGAAGATCTGTTGTACCGGAAGTAACGGGACCAGAGGGCAGGGAGATGGTGCCAAATATACAAATGAGATTTGGTGAAGTAAAACACATCTGCGTATTTTGCGATGGATTCATTTGCTACGGAGAAAGAAGCATCACTCTGATCAACAGAGCTATTGACTATCATATGCAAGTTTGTACGAAACGCCCAAAATAATAAATACTTTTTTTTTGTTTTGTTGCTCCTGTTGAGCCCTTTACAATGAATCGTTTTCATTGCCCCTCCAAGAAAAACCCCCAAAAATATAAAACTGTTCAGAAAAATTCAAAAAAAGTTAAAAAATGTTCTGAAAAAAAATTAAAAAAAATATAAACAACAAAAACAATAAAAAAAGTTCTTTTCAGAACTACCTCCCCGTTATTAAAAAATTGGTACAATATTTGGAACTGTGCCAACCTCTATTTCTCTTAGTTCGCTTCCCAGTTCGCTCGCCGGTACGCGAACCGGAAGCGAACCAAAAACAGTAAGTATAAGGGGAGGAAACAGACACTTATGTTAAAAGAAAGACAGCTATAGGGGAGTAAACTAGAGATACTATTACCCGTAATCCACTGCTGATGATGTCACATATTACATCATTCATGACATGCTCAGTGACATCATCAGCAGAGGATTGCGGGTTTTTTGGCAACGTGCCTTATCCACGGTTTAATAACGCTGCCTTTTGCTTTATATAAGTTTTCAAATTGTATGAAATATATACCAATAGGTCGTTATGAACCTTTAGGTAGTGCTTTTCTTCATGAGGTCTGGTCGCTTCCATACACATACAGATGATCAAGAAGTTTATCTGAATGGAGAGGAATGCACTGAGACGCCAGATCATTCACTAATGTGTAGGCACATACAGTTACACGGTTCATGCAACAAACACCGACCAAATATGGCTTGCGTGTTGCAAGGCACGCCAGTTCCTGCTATCATCCCCACGTTCAAGTTGTTGGAAAATGGTAGTTATTTGATGCTCGATAATGAAGATTGTTCTGAGTTAATTAAAAGTATTCCTTTTATCGTAACAGTAAGTGAACGGGTTATTTGCTGCAGAAATGTTCTATTTTCTCCCACACATGAACATAGGGAGTTTTCAATCTGGCCACAAATACCAACCTTGGGAGAGATTTCAACGGCATGGCAAGAATAAGAGCTCTTTTGTCTCAGAGAGAGGTGGCCTTGAGTTCGGCCCGTGAAACTTTCGTGCTTCACATAGCGAACACCCGTACAGAGGTGCAGACCCTTTTCAATTCAGATTTGCCTTTCAATTTCAGCAAGATGGTTCGGACTATCTTTAACGCATCCTCCACAAAGGCCCTGGCGCACTTTTTTAAAGTTGTTACCAGTGGTCTCGTGACTTCATTTGAGAAAATCTTTGGAGTCATCCCTGCTTTCTTTCATTCTATTTTCTCCACTCTGCTTCGTGGATTGGCATTTTTACTTGCATTACCAGCGGACGCTCTTGTGCTTTTTTACATTTTTAAATATGGATGTCCCTCCTATGCAACCTCCCACCCTGCAGCTGCGGACACTGTTCCGCAATCGCATGCTAGAATATTATGGCACAATGCCGTTGGCGATATTAAGCACGGCATATGGATTATCTTTTCGATTCTCCTACTTCACCTGTGTCCAGCCTGTATTTCACTGCCTGACCTGTGATTTCGATTGGGCCATTGATTTGTGTCTCTGCGGACCGGTTTCTCCTGACGTCGACTTTAATCAGCTGATGACTCCTATCATTACTCACGAGTTGGTTTGTCCTGGCGAAAGGATTATGGCTGTGGCATTGATGCATGGACTACTTGGTCCCTGGAATTTACTGGTGGCAGCACAGTCTTTCTTGGAACAGAGCTTTCTTGAAAACCCACCGAGCTGTCCTCTGATGGTGATAGAGGATCCGGTGCTGGGAGAGCACGTATGTTCTTTTCCGCTTTTAAATTGGATGGCTGAACTGTTTTCGGATGAAGACGGTGACTTCCTATTGGAGGCTGTTGCAGCTTATTTTGCATACACAGTTATGTCATAGACCTTTTTCATGTTTGATATGCTGAGTACTTGCATTTCATTGACAATTCATTGACTTATTTGTCAAGTTTTTATTATTTACCTTGCCTATTGGCTTAAGACTCGATAAAGTACTTGGCTGTTTTATTTTTCTTTAGCATTACATTTTCCTAGTTTTTAATGCTTTACCTTGCGGACCGTCCACATATAAACTTGCAATCTGCTCTCATGAGATGGCACTTCTATTATCTTATTCAGTTCGTTTCCGGATCATGGGGAGGTGTCATCTAGGTCCTGGATATCTTTACACCGTGTTAAGTTAGCATGGGCTCATTACCGGTTTAAACGCCATTTTTCCTTTTTTGCAACTTCTGCACACGACACTTAGTTGTTGCTTTAGCTTTCCACCTAGTAGTTCATCGTGGTTTACATGAGAATAATATGTTATTGCTCTACTATCTGCTTTGCTTGTTAAACTATATCTGTACAGCGAGTGCTAAAGTTTCAAGAACAACACGATACAGAATTGTTATGAGGTCTGATCTCCACGACTTCATACTCATAACATAAGTGCAACTTCTGCCAATTCTGGGCATGAGGCGGGTTTTATATTGCTTTGCCGAACACACATACACAACAGTTGATGCGGTTCACATGAAGAGAGAGCTGGTGTATGCTGATGTGATTCCTTCAAATCTAAGACACTAAAGTATGGGCACGCCCTAAACCAACACAAAGAGACCTTCTTAGCAAATAATATAATATGTGTATTAGGGAGGGTGAGATATAAGCAGCCGCGGGCCGTGGAGGGAGTTACGGTGAGGCAGGGAGGCGGGGAGGGGGAGAAGCAGGGTGGAGCCCTCTCTACCCTGCCCCTCCCCCTCCCCGCCTCCCTGCCCCACCGTAACTCCCTCCACGGCCCGCGGCTGCTTATAAGTGTTGCTAACTCTTATTCATTTACAGCATGTTAACATACTGTCACCATTCGCTTTTTATGTACTAGTAACTATGCTGGTAATTTTGCTACTGATAATATGTGTACTTGTATTCTCCACCCTCCCCGCCTCCCTGCCTCACCGTAACTCCCTCCACGGCCCGCGGCTGCTTATAAGTGTTGCTAACTCTTATTCATTTACAGCATGTTAACATACTATCACCATTCGCTTTTTATGTACTAGTAACTATGCTGGTAATTTTGCTACTGATAATATGTGTACTTGTATTATCTAAGATACTACGCCTGAGAAGACGGCATTAGTAAATAAACATTTCAAATACACATGTGTTCTTCTTAACTCCATGTTCTGGTTTCTAAGAAATATATAACGACCGACTGTTCATGAGTTCCACGTATCCTGAGGTACTATAAGTTCATATTCTGGATTGTCTAAACATTGAGAGTTTGTTATATCCAATGTGACACTGTACCTAGCTTGCTAAGGAGTTTTTGATTACTAACGTGAGTTTTGGGACACCCTAATTCGCCGAGGTTCCAATCCTCTGTCCACAGTTCTGTGTGAGAACAGAAACCCTGCGACAGGGGCACCCCCGACCCTTGCTGGAGCTTCATCACACTTGCGATACAACTCCAGCAATGCGCCACCTTTACGGCACAGATACATCACGCATCTGTGCTGTTTTTGCCCCATGATGCGCCGCATTGTAAATGCAGCACACCATAGGTGACGGAACAGCGGCACAGAATGACTAACACATCCCTGGTGATGCGCCAGTCATCATAAATGTATCCCTATGCTTCTTATCTTGTTAGAGATGAACCGCCATATGTATCATCAAAGTTTTTTGCATTTCCTAAATAGCGAACTTTAAGGAATAAATAGCGATTCTTTACCATTCCTAGTTTGCGATTAGCTATTTGCTAATTACAAATTACCCATTCATTTCCTTCATTTCCATAGGGCGGTTGGACTCACTTTTAGCTCGAACGGCTGAATGGATTTCCACGAAACTTGGCAAAATTGTAGGGACTGGTAGCCCGATGTGCCTTTGCTATGTCTCAAGATATATGCTCCAGTGGTTTTTACGAAAATTAACTTTGAAAAATATATATTGGGCTACATTGGCCTATATATATGTTGGAGCCCAAATGTAGCCCAATGTAGCCCAATGAAGCCCAATGTAGCCCAATGTAGCCCAAAGATGGCCGCCAGACACACAAAAAAACAAATGTAGCCCAAATATCAGCCAGATGTAGCCCAACTATAGCCCAGTGACAGAATGACCAATCAGCTTCGCAAACCTCCGTTACGCGAAGCGGAGCGCTGTTACAGATATATATCTTTTTTTGAACGTTAATTTCTCAAAATCCACTGGAGCACATATATTGAGACCTAGCAAAGGCACATCGGGCTACCAGTCCCTAATATTTTGCCAAGTTTCGTGCAAATCCATTCAGCCGTTCGATTATTATTATTATTTTTTTTTTTGCCCCGCGGGGCCCTTTTAAAACCTCCACATCAAACCTAGGGGGTCAGCGAGGATCTACTATGCCCCCTTATGGTTATTTCCCCCTTTGTTTTGGCCTCCTCTTGTCTCTCGATCCTACCGAGAGACAAGATGGCGGCCGCTACGGACTTTTTGGAATGTTGACAGACGCCAGAGAACCAATCAGCTTCGCTTCACAAAGCTCCGTTGCGCGAAAAGTACGCGTCCTGGGACGCTGCCCGGTCCGCTGTTACAGATATATATCTTTTTTTAAACGTTAATTTCTCAAAATCCACTGGAGCACATATATTGAGACCTACAAAAGGCACATCGGGCTACCAGTCCCTACAATTTTGCCAAGTTTCGTGCAAATCCATTCAGCCGTTCGGGCTAAAAGTGAGGCCAACCGCCCTATGGAAAACTCAATGTTAAAAACACGTTTTGGGACCCCCCTTTTTTCTCGGCCCCCCCCTTGACGAAGCCCCCCCAAATTTTCAAGGGCTGCTCAGAAACAAAATGTGCCATTTTCCTGAAAATTTCAGCCAATTCCGTCCACAAACGCCAAAGTTATTAGACATAGAATTTTCAAAAATCCCATAGAGCAAAAATCCTAACTATATATACCTACTGGCGACCGCCAGTAGGTAATATATATATATATATATATAAATATATATATATATGAATGTATATATAGATATATATATATATATATATTTACCATTAAAAAATAAAAATATATTGTTAACAGCAAAATATTTATGAAAACATATTTAACACAATATGGTAATTTAAAAACAGATTATTTTTTTTTAAATGTAAAGGAAAAAATCTTAAAAAATAAAAGCAAACAGTGTTAAATACGAAACATAATTACTATAAACTGTTTAACAAGCATTACATAAAGTATGTTCATTACGAGGGCTTAATTTTCAAATTCCACTCCAGTAGGGCAAGTATTGGACTTCAGAATTATTAGATTGTCTATTCCCACTTTAACTAATAATGTTACATAATTAATTTGCAATTAAAAATGATTTACCACTAATATAAACTAAGTTATTGTTTAAATAAATTCACACACTATTCCCTTACTAACATCACAAACTGCTACTAAAAACATTGTCATTAATATAAAACAATTAACCCCTACAATATTCTATAGTACTAATTTAGTTTTAAAATTTTAACATTTTAAATTGCAAACTTTACATTACAAAATATTTAACAATTATACTAGCAATACAAACACCTACAATTAATATATTAACTTATATATAATAAAACAATATTTTAACACTATATTTATGTAAATGATATTAAATAAAACAATATTATTTAAAACAATATTACTTACCTAAAAACTAAGGTATCACGATATCAAAAACAAGGAATTTTGTCCAAACATCTGCAGATTCTCTAACTATTCCTTCACCACTCCAGAAGTGAAAATCACACACTTAGCCCAATAGTAAAACACATATTTTTAGCCCATAGAGGACTATAGAGGCAAAATAAGCAAAAATAAATGTTAATATTTCCCAACATTTGACCATACCAGTTTGCACTAAGACACATTTGCAGTATTCCTTACAGTCATTATCATTCTGGGCCCGATTATGACTTTTGCCGGTGCGGAAGTGGGCTGTCTGCCAAGCCACACACCCACACCACCAAGAGTTGTTGCCGCCTGCCCGCCAAACCACACGTTTTCTGTAGTCTGACAGGGCGGAGGGCGTGGAGATTCCCACTGTGGTGCCTTTTCCAAATGCGCTGTATCATTGAAACAGTGGGAACACCTCACAAGGTTCCTGCATGGCATGGACTATAATGTCCATGCCGTGCAGTATCTTTTATGCATGCCACAGGATGGCACATGTTGTGTCCTCCTGTGTGCAGACACAGGGTACAGAGGCAGAGGGGGGCCCTGTAAGGCCCTCTTAGTTTGTCCTCTGCCAGGGTTGTCATGGCGGTGGAAAAGGAAACTTGTAATATGCTTGGTGCCACCATGGCAGTCCTGCCAAGCATATTGCGGCTTCTGATTGCTTCACCACCCCCTGGGAACGGTGGTTCCCTGGTACCTGCACTGGTCCCAGGGCCGTCCCAACCACCCAAGTCATAATGGGGAAGTGGGACCGGCAGTGCGGCAGTGGCTGGGTCACCATTGTTGTGCCACCAAAGTCTGGTAGTCCTCAGACCGGTAGACTCGTTATTTGGCCCTTTGCAATTCAACCCCGTGTGTAGCACTGAACTTTAACACACATTTGTTTGATTGGTACAAACAAATTAATTTGTTTGATGCTAACATTGAGACTTGCAGTGACTATCAGTCACAGTCATGCCTCTAAGCTGATCCCCCATATCTCATCATAATTATGAAGAAAGGAAGAGTCATTAGAATACTATATTTCCATGTAGACAGCAGGTGTAAAAAAGCTGCTATGGCATCGACAGCCACAAGGGGATGGACGCTGCTAGTCGGTCTAGGGACATTTTTCTTTATCCCTTAATGCAATTGTTATGTCATTAGCATGAGTATGCAGACACAGACAGCACCTTGCCGGATTCCGCACACAATAGGCTCAAATATTTATTATATTGGTGTCTCCTTTAGCACATACAATTAATACGGCTATGTACACTGTTGTTGAATATCCATGAAGTATGACCATTCACATTTCTGTACCTTTCCTCCATTATCAAATTATTGCAAAATTTTAAATAGGTTGAAGAAATGTATCCATTTGATTACACCGATTGCACGCTTAATTTGAAGAGTCAGAGATGTCCCTTGAGTTGGCAAAGAGAATCTCTTCTAATCATCGTTGCACATTTCCGTTGCTGCTCATATGGGGCTTTTATATTCATATATGCAAACCAAGCATCTAAAAGTAGAAAATATCTAATGCCAATTATACATTCACTGTGCTGCCGCAGAACATGCACAGTGAAAATAAATCGTATTTTCAGATCTCCCATTTACCTGCCCTGATCCTGTGATATTAGTAATAGATTTCGAAGCTATAGTGTGGAGATGTCATAGGGAATGGTCCAGTTGCCTGGGTTATGTAAAAGTCTTATGTGATGAGAATTCTGGGGAAAGGCAGTTGCTGCCAAGTGTGGAGAGAACTGGATGTTTTTATATGTGCTGGAGATGCTGAACTGAAATAAAACTTCAATGAAAGAAACTTAAGAAGAGGCGCTTCTTTTACATTGCAACGAGTTCCTGCGCAGGGGCAGGTACAAGCATTCTTCCCCTGGAATATTATTCAACTTTATACAGTATAGAGGTACTGTCCGAGTACAACTGAAACCCTGTGAGTACAAAACTTTCTTTATTCCATGTGTGGTGACTCTTCGCAAGCTTCTTTCTGCTCCGACTTAATTGAGCCAGATTTAATACAAATATTGTGTTTCTACTTTTCATCACAGCCTACCTTTGTCATCAAGCAACGATCCCACGTGCACACAATGTGGCCTGCATTGTGTTGGTAGGTAATTGAAGCCTCGTGCATCATGAGCCAACCCTCATGGCACGTTTCCCATGCAAGCATACTGTCGCCCGGCGTATTCGACAAACACAGCACACAAGATGCTGCTCCATGCACGCCGTACCGCCGCTCAGTCTGTGGCAAGCAGTGGACCAGCTCAATCCAGCGTGTGCGCGCATACACAGCAAGGATTGCCAGAACCCCGCAAATCACTGAAACGCGACATAAACCTTGCAGTTCTAACTTCAAAATAAAAATAAATAAAGAGGAAACAAAAGAGAAGAAGGAAAGAAACAATAAACAAAAGGAAAAAGTAATTTCTTACCTCACAGTCATTTCCACTCTCCAACTAAAATTCATGCATTACCTGGAAGCAGAAGGCAAGATTCATGCGTGGCCTGGAAGAAGGTAGTCAGTCAAAAGTAAACATAGTAAACAGACTACATCTCTGACAACCAGACTATCAGCCTGATTCATCAAGCTAAATTGCACTTGCAAAGGGCAAGATTCTGAGAATCTTGCCTTTTGCGAGTGCAATTTTTGCATTTGGGATTCATCATCCCAAATGCAAAATTCGCTATTAAAGAATTCGCACAATTGCGGAGATTTGCATTTAAGGATTCTCTATTTGAGATTCCTTAAATGCAATTCATGAATCATTTTAAAATTGCGAAATTGCAATTTTGGGCCGCTATTTACCGAGAGGTCAGACCTCGTGGTAAATAGCAAAAACTTAGAAAAATGCATTTAAATGCATTTTTCTAAGTTGCATGTTACACACACACATGTCCTTTGGACATGTGTGTGCGCAACACCAATGTAGATTACATTTCAGGGGTGCTACAGGGTGTCCTTTGGACACCCCTGCACCCTTGAAATCGCATCCTTATTTGCGATTAGCTAATTGCTAATCGCAAATAAGGAATAACTCCCCAGGAATGAATGGGGAGTTATTCCTTATTTGCGATTAGCAATTTGCTAATCGCAAATAAGGAACATGTAGGAATCGCAATATTTTTTGCTATTCCTACATGAATCCCTTTTTGCAAGTCCTTAATAGCGATTCCTTATGAATCGCTATTAGGGGCTCGCAAAACGGGAGATTGATGAATCAGGCTGTATGGGCGATATGTATCAAGCCTTTTGTGATTCGCAAAGGTCGAAATTCGCAGAATTTCAGCCTTTGCGAATCGCAAACGGCCTTTTTGCATGTTTTGGGATGTATGAAACATTCCCAAAATAAGGAATTGCAAACTTGTGCGATTCCTTATTTTGCCATAGCATTTAGGGAATCGCAATTTTGCGATTCCTTAAATGCTATGTATGTAGCATTTTTGGCTAGCGAATTTAGGTTAAGAATTCGCAAATTACCACCAACTTGTAGTTGATGGTAACTTGCGAATTCTTCCAAAAATGCACAATTTGGCATTTTTAAAGGTGGCATGTGATGCACACACATGCCCATAGGGCATATATGTGCGCCATATGCACACACATGTAGATTTCAGGGGTGCAGCAGGGTGTCTTTGAGACACCCCTGCACCCTGGAAATAATTCTCAAATTGCGATTAGCAAATTGCAAAATCGCAATTTGAGAATTATTTTGCATTCATTCCTATGGGCCTCCTGACCCATAGGAATGCATTGGAAAATATTCCTTAATTGCGAATTTGCAAAATGCGAATTTGCAAATAAGGAAGAGTAAGGAATCGCTAAAAAAGTGTTTTTTTCATACATACCATTTTGCAATTCCTAAATAGCGATTCCTTAAAAATCGCTATTTGGGAATCGCAAAATACTTTCTGGATACATATCGCCCTATGTGCAAAAGGAAAATTGCTCATAAAACTTTGTTGTTGTAGCTTGTTATTTTTAGTAATTGTTTTAACTTATTACTTTAGATTGTTGTTCTATATATTTTTTTTTTATTGTTGTTACAGGTAAAGGAAGGAACTGCATACAACCTGATAAAACCAAAGGAAAATGTCAGACCAAATAATGTCTTTTCCACCACCATTCTAGGCAACTCCTGGAGACCTGTCATGCCTTGGAAACAATGGAAAAAAATGTGTTCAATAGGTGGAGATAAACACGGACCAGTAAGGCGCCAAGTGAAATTGCTAAATCAATTAGGTGCTGAATGCAGGATAATCTATGAAGAATTACTTGAAATTCCTTTGGGATTAGGAGATGGGCAACCCAACAATATTTACGAAATGTCAGTCTAAATGTTAGAATAACATTTTACCCAAAAAACTAATGTGGTATTGGAATGTCATAATTTTTTCACCAGAGCTCAGAGCGATGATAAGACATTGCTTTAAATGTGGCTACTTTAAGAGGTTTGGCTTTGACATGTAGATTTGAACATTTGAATGACTTTCTGATAGGAGATCGGATTGTGCGTTGTATTAGTAGTAAAAAGATAAAAGAGAAACTTTTGATTAAGGAGCTTACTCTAGAAGAAGCCATAATGATAGCAAAAGGAATAGAGCACACTGCTATGTGATTGAAATAAATGGAGGGCACATCAAATATGAAACAAGACAAATTTGAAGTAGTGAAAAGAAAGATAGACGAGAAAAAGAATGTTCTATTAGGCAGTGATTCAAAGAAAGTGCAGACAGGAAAGAGAAATGTACCAATTAGAAACATTAAGTGCTTCTGCTGTGGAACCCCAGGACATATTGCATCAAGTTTAAATTGTCTTGCTAGGAGTGTGTTATGTAGAAACTGTGGAAAGAGGGGGCATTTTGTAAAGGTGTTTGGAACCAGAATATCAGAGAAGAAAATGATACAAAAAGTAGACGATGTTCGTGAAAATGTGCACAAAATAGTGTTAATATTTGAGGAAGCAGAAAGTGATGTTAAACATAAAAATACAAATGGGGGTTTATAAATATCAAGTGTGAAAATGGAAAGTGTTGAAAATCTAGATAAGCCACATTTTAATGTTTCTTTTGAAGGAAGAGACATACAGGTATTAGCAGATTCTGGAAGTCTTTGCACGCTAATATCTAACAAATCCAGAGGAGAATTGGACTATAGGAAATGGTCTACTATTGAATGATCCTGACATTCGTACGGTAGGTTATGCAGGAAAGTGGAACGAGATAATTGGAATGTGCTGGATGTCTATAAGATTTAAAGGGGAGCCGTGAGAGGGAGAGTATACATTACAGATTTTGGTTCTAATCCGCTGTTGTGGGGTTACCAAAAGGATTTCAACATAACAATTGATCCCATTGCTAAAGAACCTGTGATGGTGATGGAGTAAGTGAATGTTGAGGAAGTCAATGAAAGCACTACCATGAAAAAGAAATATCCCAAAGTCTTTAACCCTAATTTACGTTTGTTAAAATTGTTTTTGCATAAGATAATTTTAAAAGACGATGCTACACCAGTGGTCCATTAGATAAGGAATGTTCCTAGTATGATGCTAGAACTATTGCGTCAGGAATTGGAAAGTTTATTGATACAAGACATCATTGAGAGCCCTGCTTTGGGGTCACTCACCTTGCTGAAGCTATGAGCTCTGTTTTGGGGTCATTCACCTTGCTGCCGCTGTCACCAGGAGTGACCGGGAACCTCGCCATTGCTGCTGCTGCCGGGTCGGGACCACACTGCCCGGCAGCACCAGCGGCGGGCACGCCGCCAGCGCCAGTGCATTGCGGAAGCACCAGGAGGCACTTATAAGGAGTGCAGGCCCCTGCGTCGCGGGACGCGAGGGGGCAGCATCAGGCGATGCCTGGGCAAAGGGCAGGCCCGTTTGAGCCCGTTCAAGCACGGAAGAGGACAGGCCGGGCCCCCCCTCTAACTTGACTTTTATGAGAAGGTCAGTCTATATTTTTTGTTCAATTTATTAGCGGCACCAGACCTGCCTTGGTATTCAAAGCTCTGGGCTCATTGTTGAGGTAGTGTGGATTTTACGATGGCTTCCAGAGGCGGAAAGGGGAAAAATCCTCCAATGAGTGGGTCTGTTGCAGGTACTTTGGATCAGTTTATAATTAGGGCAACCTCTGTCCTGGCCCATGAGACAGCATTGACTGAGCGGTGATTATCGTTGGAGCCTGCACATTCCAAACGCTCATCCCTGGGAGGGCTGATGTCTGTAAGGTCTTCGGAACGGCCTGTGGAAGGGGTAATCGATATTCTTGCCCGGAGAGGAGTCTCTGATCAGTTGTTACATGATCCAACTACTACACCTGATTCTCCCCCCACACTGGAACCCCCATTTGATTCTTTGCCTGTTATCCCAGCACAAAAAGTCCCTGGTTGCAACTCATCACCACGTGTCTCCACGAGGTCAAGGCATAGCTCTATGTTACAAACTATGAATCATGCGCCTGAACCTACAGTAAAGAGAAACGGGGCGTGTCCCCAGAGGAAGAAAAATGCAAAAATCCATGAACCCAATCAGACTGGTGTACACGACCTCTTGAGCCGCCAGTCTCAATAGAAACTAGGTTATCTACTACTCTTCTGGGTTCTCCTTCTAATGATATGGCTGGGGTTCACCCTCCCCAAATTGATGAGGTCTTTTAGGACAAATTGGGAGTGTTACTTACTACATCACTCACTCCAATTATAGAGAGACTATCGTTAATAGAGGACAAATTATTGCACCTTGATTTACTTTTTGTATTAAATCAAACCACTGGTAACAACATATTGGGGAATCCATCGAGCCTCCTGAAATAATCATGAGCCCAACATGTAATCGTCCTAGCACTACCAGCAAACAATCTGTATACTATTTTGAATCCCGGTAATGTGTTAAATGGTGGGGGTGTTACAAACAAGATCGTGGGCCCAGGGATACGTCCCCCAGGGGGAGACTCTGCGCCCAAAGTTACGAGTATTGACAAAGCCTATGATCAAAGAATGCTCCACCCCAGCTACAGTGCAGTGAACCCTAGTCTCCCATGTATTGATTTACCACCCACTTCGATTCCATATGTTGTTGTTTTGGCTAAAGTGCCTGTGTTGGAACAGGGTAAAGAGGATTCGTACATCGAATTAAAAAACAAGTGCACTCATTGGTTAAACAGGAATAGACCACTTCCACCTCAGGTGTACAGTGAAATTTTATTTGCACGATGAGTTAGTTGGGTGGGTCAAAGTAGGAAATGTTTTGAGGGTGATTGCATTGTGATTAATTTTAGAGACAGGCGGGTGGTGGAATACATAGGCAATTGGTATCCGATGAGGGTGGCCACTGGGATACAGCCTCTTTCCCTAACTTTTTTTTATCCAGATCAACCTGCTCATCTCTCATCAGAGAGGATGGCAAAATCCTGGGAAAGATGGGAAAACTGTTGCCCAGGCGGGTAGTGCAAATAACCGGAACCAAAAGTAAAATACTTTGCCACCAGTTCCCCTCTCTGTAAGCAATAGGTTCAGTGTTTTGGACCAGGTAGATTGACTGACCCTTAGGCACCACCCAAGTGTTAGAGCCCACCAATTAGGACCTTCTGCTAGTAACAATGGGGTCGAGATTTATGATCATATAGTGATCCAATGTAGGGAAATAATGAGTGAAGAACGCTCTATGGTAATTACTGTTGACACACAGGAGATTAATATTTTCACGCCTGGTTGGGAGGGGGCCTCACCCTCTATATTCAATTGGGAAGATCCCGTTACCCTACCACAGGATAATGAAGTTCAAGGGTCACAATGTGCTGCAGTATGTGACCAGCCACTGATAATGTCTATTGATCTCCCGGAATCAGCGAACGCCGTAGGAAATGTCGTTAGTTTCACTGATGCCACTGTCAAAACTATTGGTGATGTTGAGAAAGAGAACTCGCTTGTGATTATTGATCTAGGTGTGCCCAACGCAGTTACACAGAACATCAAGACGGTAGTACATCAAGGTCTTAAAATTCTGTCCTGGAATATAGCTGGTTTAAATGCCAAAATGGATCTCCCAGACTGGGGTGAATTTACTGACACCCATGAGATCTGTTTATTCCAGGAGACTTGGGCCCTGAAACCTCTACATAGAGCGGGTATGCCACTCATTGTAAAGCAGCTATACAGGGGCCTAGGAAAAGACCATCGGGAGGTTTGAGTATATGGGTTGGCATACACCTTGGATGTGCAGTTAAGCTAATAGAAACTCACTCCCCGGACATCTTATGTATCCTTGTCTCCCTTACTAACTTCCCAAAGGTGGCTATTATCAATGTTTATTCTCGTCCTGTGAGGCACGGACAGACCTCGCAGACGTTAGATTGTTTGGCGGTCTTTCTTGCCACGTTGCATGAGCCAGTTTTCCTTATCATTGATGGGGATTTTAATTGGCTTACCCCACCCCATCACGAGTGAAGAGGACTACACTAGGGGAATTCCAATGTGTAATCTCTACCCAATCAAGAGTTGGACACCCCTAGTTTTGCAGCTCACTACACTTAACCTCAATTACTCTTTGAGGGCCAGTAATCGTTGTATGCCCACCGACAATCCGGGCAAGTATACCTTTGGGAGCAATGGTCAGGCCTCAACAATAGATTATGTTCTTGTAAATGTGGACTTTTGGCATTGGATTGTGAACTTTCAGGCCCAGACTCGTACGGAAAGCGAGCACAACTAGCTGGTTGTAACTTTGGACTGGTGTCAATTGGCACCAGGACAGGTTGCAACTAGTCCCCCTCCAACCGACTTGCTAGTGACAGACGGGGGTAGAAGGATCCGTTGGGGAACATTTTTACAACCACCAGAGGAAATGACATCCCTGTATGAATCCATCATCCCTTTTTTTGAAAAGGCAAGTTACATTATAGAAAACCGTGATCCTAATGATTACATAGAGGAGTTGGGGAAAAATCATTTGGATCCGGTTGGAAAACTGGCAGGGTTCTTCTTCAATGACTCAACTCATAAAAGAAAGACGCAATAACCCTTGGTACAATATGGCTTGTAGAGATGCAAAAAGTTCTCTGCTGACAAAACTTTGTGAGGGTGACAATCTGAACATCAAGGTAGCAAGGGCACATTTTAAGAAAACTATTTTAGATGCAAAAAGTGAATGGGAAATTGAAAGATGGCAGGCCATCAAGAAAGCCCTAATTGATAAAGATCTAAGAGGGTTTTGGAACCTGGTGAAGACAGGAAAACCCGAGGGCAGGTCTCCTATCGAACCAAACATCGGGGAAAAGGTTTGGCGAGCCCATTTTCAACTTTTATATTCTAAGGCTCAATCGGGAGCAACTGTGATGGGCCACCCAGCCATAGATCATATTGAGGTTCTCCCTGATGATATACCACCTTGTACGTTGGCGGAGGTATCAGTGGCCTCGGTTAAAGTTCTTTTGAACAAGGCTCCAGGATTAGATCGGGTCCCAGGATACCTGTTTAGATCTGAACAGGTAGTTTGGACACCGTACCTGCAGTCCCTTTTTGACGCTATCCTTCATGGCTTGAAGCCCCATCCAACTTAGGCGGGTGCTGAGATCATCCTAATTTTTAAAAAGGACCCCCCCCCCTAGAGCCAGCAAATTATAGGCCTATCAGCCTAATAGATGAAACACAAAATATTTTTGCCCATGTTCTTTTGGGAAGATTGCAGACCTGGATGGACGATTATAATATCTTAACTCCCCTACAAGCAGGCTTCAGGTCCAAAACTTCAACTATAGACCAGCTGTTTAGATTACAGCTCAGCTAATCTATTGGAAAACGATAACGTTGTTAGGCGGTTCTCTCTACCTAACGTTCGTGGACCTTAAATCCGCATTCAATATGGTAGATCGAGACCAGCTGTGGAGCTTACTGCTTGAGATGGGAGCACCACTCTACCTCTGTCAACAGCTTAAACGACTCCATGATGGCACTTTTGCCAGGATAAGATTTAGGAATGGCGGTAAACTATCAGTGCCTTTCCCCGTTGAGATGGGGGTGAGACAAGGTTGCGTGCTTGCACCAACACTCTTCTCCCTCTTCCTCAATGGCTTAATTAAGGATCTGCTAGCTGCTAGGGATATAGATTCCCCAAAACTTGCTAGCCACAAAATACCTGCATTGATGTTTGCTGACAACACCCTGCTCCTCTCTAAAACATATGGGGATGCAGTGTGTCTTAGTTGAATTTAGCACGTTTTGTTAGAAAAGAAATTTGGAGGTAAATATAAAAAAAACAAAGTATAAGGTCTTACATGCTGACACTACTAATTTTCCCACCCAAAGTTGGACTCTAAGCCTCTAGAGAGGGTCCCGGTATTTGATGACCTGGGCCTTACTCTAAATGAAAAAATGGAATGGGGGCCGCAGATTACTGAGGCAAATTTAAAACTCATTCAGGCCAGTGGGGGGATTTTAAAAGTTCACAGGAGCTGTGCCGTAAAAATTATTGCAGAAATATATAAAGTCCAAGCAAGGGAAGCCACCATGTACGGTGCTGAACTATGGGGCCACTGTCCAAGCAATTCTGTGACAGCGACGGAAAATAACTTTTTAAGGCAACTTGTGGGGCTTCCAAAAAGTACCCCCTTAATCCCTCTAAGGATGGATTTGGGTATCGTCGCTATCGCTGATCTGATTGTTCTTCACCCACTCCAGTACTGGCGACGGCTATGGAGCCCGCCGTAATTAGAATATTATAAAGAGGAATCAGTTATGCTTATCAGGGGGGCGGGGAAGATTCCCTGATTGCCTTTTATCCGGAATGTATTCCGCCAAATAGGAAGAAATGATTTAGGGACGGTCCCTGAACAGACTTGTCTAGCTATTTCTAAACAAACCCTAACATTTGCTTGGAAATCATTTAGACTCGAACATATAATTCAGTCTATAGACCCAACTTGTCTTACCTCTAGGTTCCTGGATGTTAAACAGTGTTATAGTTTGGAGCCCATACTAGATATTATTCATCCCTTAGCAGCCAAGAAACTGTTTCTCCAATTCATGCACGGGACGCTCCCCCTTTATGCATTCACAAACAGTTGGGCGGGAGCAAAAAAACTGTTATGTCCCGGGTGCAAAATTGTAGAAGAAACAGAGATCCATGTGATCTTTTTCTGTCCTGCATATAATACTGCTAGGGCTAAATGGGTTTTCCAACTTTGTAGGAATCTGGGCATAAGAAGTCTATAGGATATTAAAATATGTTTCTTACCCAGTCTTTGTTGTCCCAATTGCTAAGTTTTTATTTGCAATGTGGTGCAAACGTAGGCATTTTGTGATTGGTTAAAGTGGAGATTCTAGATGATTTTTATTTTTACATGATTAATTATCCTGATTTTATCGGTCCCCATTCATCCTTTCCATCTTTTTTTTAATTCCTATTTCAGTTTAGTTCAGTTTATTTATATTTTTAAATAATCTATTCTACAAGAAGTTGTTGATTATCATGCCGGTAATGTTGCCTCTAAATGTGATATTTGCGTATGTTTAATGCCTATATGGCTATCTTTGTGTGGGTGTATAACATTGTTTTTACTGCCATGTCCTGACTTCCAGGACTGAACTTGCTATCTGAAATATAAACTGCTATTGTTTTACTTTGTTTATCTTTTTATCCCACTTTTTTCTTCCTTTTCTAACTTAGCAGTGTGTCATTTTATGATGATGATTTTAACAATATGTTGTATTTTGTACTTTTATGGCAGAAATAGCCGAAATAAAGTGTTTTGACTGACTGACTGACTTAATTTACGTTTGTTAAAACGGTTTTTTGCAAAAGATAATTTCAAAAGACAATGCTACACCAGTGGTCCATTAGATAAGGAATGTTCCTAGTATGATGCTAGAACTGTTGCATCAAGAATTGGAAAGTTTATTGAAACAAGTCATCATTGAACCCATTGAAGCATCAAAATGGTTAGCCCCTGTTGTAAAGCCCCAACTGAGGGAGGTAAAATTAGTCTTTGCATTGATTTGAAAGACCTCAATAAGAACAATTGGGTTAATAGGCAACCCCTCCAAATATATCTGAAATGCCATCCACAATGGAGGATGGGCAGGTTGTAGATATGCCAGCCGCCTACCGCCAGATCAAATTGCATGAAGAATCGAGACACTGGACATCTTTTGTGACACTATTGGGTGCATTAAGATACTAAAGGATGCCTTTTGCCTTCGGCTGTATTTCAAAGAATAATGAGAAATATTTTTGGGGATATGAGGCGAGGGTGGTGCTTCCCGGATGACATCTTGATTGTGGAGAAGAATGAATGCGATCACTATAAGCTATTCCAATGTGTAATGGAACAACGGGAGAAGTACAGCCTAACCATAAAAATAAACAAGTGCCAACTAAGAAAAGAACGAGTTGCTTATTTGGGACATGAAATAAGTAAGAATGGGACCAGACCAAAAAAAAAACATTGTAAGAGCTGTAGCCATGGCTCCTGAACCATCAAATAAAGATGAATTAAGATCTTTTTTGGGGTTGGTGGAATATTGTGCCACATATGTAGAATGTTTCTTGGAGATTGTAGAACCTCTGAGAGATGTAATGAAGAAAAATGTGGTGTTTGTGTGGAATAATCAGTGTAAGCAAGCTTTTGGGAAGATCAAGAAGAGTATTAGTAAGGACTTTACATTGGAACGTTTTGATGTCGCAGGTAGAACTTATCTGATGCCAGTGGTGTAGGGATAGGAGCAGTGTTGATGCAGATTGTGAAGGGAGAGGGGCAAAGTATTAGATTTGGTTTTAGGGGATTTCAGGGTGCAGAACGTTCTTATTCGATTATTGAGAGAGAAGCTTTAGCTTGATGTTGGGTGATAAACAATTTCAGATTCTATGTGTGAGGTAATCCTTTTGAAGTTCAGATCATAAACCATTAACTTATATGTTCAAAGGTGGAAGAGGGTTGGAAGGAAGTGTGACTCCATGCATATCTAGATGGTTGTTATCTGTTATGGAATATCATTTTGAGGTGGAATATGTAAAGGGTAGTAAGAACGTAATTGTAGATTGCTTGTCAAGGATGCCTGCAGAAGAAAATGGTGAGGAAACATCTAATGACATGGTAGATAAAGGTGAAATTGCTCTGGGCAGTTAAGAACGTGTTAGTGCAATGGAGGTGGATTCCATATTAATAAATGTGAAAATCAAGATTGTTCATGGCTGGAAGGATGAAGATTCAGTGTATAAGGAGTTGAGAGAATTTTATAAGGTAAAAGATGTAGTAAGCATGGATGAAGGAAGGGACAGAAGGAGACAACAACTGGTACCTCCCAGTGGGATTTGCAAACAAATTATGGACATAGGTCATTAAGGACAACCTGTGCGCAATATGTCCAAACGTAGCATCAGACAAACGATTTGATGGCCTGGCATGGACGTGGATATAGAGGCTTTGGTGAAAGATTGCCACATTTGTGGCAACAGTGATAAATTGAAAGTTGTGATACAACCTCCTTTAGCTTGTACTGAGTTTCCGTTGAGACCTTGGGAAAGGTAATCAATAGATTTCATTGGACCAGTGGAAAAATTAGGTGTTAGGCACTAATATATTTTGGTGTTAGTAGACTATCATTCAAAATGGTTTGCAGAGGAAATGATGAGTGAGATCAATGCTCCAAGGTTGAAAAGGTTTTTGGGTAAGATTTTTCTAGAGGAAGGTTTGCCTGGATTCATTGTGTCTAACAACTGGGTACAATTTATCTCCAAGGAAATTACCTATTACCTAAAAAGAATGGGGATTACACATGAGAAGGCAGCCCTTCTCTGGCCTCAGGCTAATGGTTTGGTAGCCAGAATAAATTGCCTTGGTGATGGAGAACATTCAGCTATCTTTTGCCAATGGATTATCATGGCGACAGGAGTTGAGGAGGACTGTATGGACCAACAGAGTTACTCTGCACTCAGCAACAGTGGTGTCTCCATTTGTGTCCTTAAAAGGAAGAGATCTGGGGAATAAGGAATGTCCGGTGTGGTTGAGCAGTAAAGATAAAGTTTGGGTTGATCGAGATAAAGTGAAGATGAAGGTGGAAAATGGTCAGAGGGCAATGGAACAGCAATTTGGTCTTAGGAGGTGTGTGAAAAAACAGTGTGTCAAAGTGGGAGATTGGGTAATTGTACAGAGAAGTGAATGGGGTCCTAAAGTTGAAAGTAAGGGGACCTTTTCAGGTAAAACATGTAGGGAGAAGTGTGGTGAAATTGGAAAATGGGACAAAGTGGATCCTAGGAAGCATATGTAAGGTTTGTGAACCATGAGTCTCAGGATATTAATTAATGAACTGTTTTGCTGTGATATTAATTGTGATCTAAGATCACAGATATTTATATGCATTGCATTGTTCTTTTATTATTATTGTTTGTGGTCTGGAGGGGCCATTATTTTTTTTCCTGTTTAGTTCTTTATATGGAGGTTGGTGTATGGAGATGTCATAGGGAATGGTCCAGTTGCCTGGGGTATGTAGAATTCTCCTCTGATGAGAATTCTGGGGCAAGGCAGTTGCTGCCAAGTGTGGAAAGAATTGGATGTTTTTATATGTGCTGGAGATGCTGACCTGAAAAAAGCTATGATGAAAGAAACCTAAGAAGAGGTACTTCCTTCTTCTTTTACATACAGCTCCCCAATGAAATAGAACATGAATAAATCATGATCCTATTGAAATATAGAACTTTGAAAGTACAATGAACAAAGGATATGTCAAAAAGGCAAACAACCCTTCTTTCTGTCTGCTCTGTTTTTCCGTGCTGCACTATTTATAGCACATGAGCTCACTTGCAGAACAGGTATAGTACTAGAAGAGTAAAAGGACTGTTGTATGTTCTCAGTAAACAGACATAAACATACGGGAAATGCAACAATAGAAGAAGAAAAAGCCAACCCTAATTTGGAATTACCATACATTCATGTCGTTTGATGACTCCTCACCTACCTAGTATGGTGTGCTTTATCACTAGGTTCTACATCCAGCACTGGGAAGCACCAGAGGGTTCTTCTCTTCAAATGGTTATACAGTGACATGGGGGCAGATGTATCAACCAAACGCTGCGAATCGCTAAAAAACAGTGTTTGCGACTAAAAAATTGAAAAATGGTATGTATGTAAGAATTCGCAGTGAAATTTAAGGAATCGCTAAATTTGCGATTCCTTAAGTTGCGAGAACACCTTTTCTGCGATTTCTTTTGCGATTTCTAATTTTGCGAGTTCTCCTGTTTGCGATATTCGCAAACCAGAAATAGCAATATAAGAATTCGCAAAGACATGTATGAAAAATTCGCAAATTGCGAAATTCAGAAAATCGCAATTTAAGAAATCGCAATTAACACCAATTACATGCAGGTGGTAACCTGGTCGAAAGTATAAAAAGGAACCCACAATGCAATGGAAATTTTCAAAATGGCTGGACTATACCTGATAGCCAGGAGGCTGTGTATCCATGCCCTTGCACAGAGGAGACAGAGACAGGAGCGAATATTCAGACTGCGCATCATGCTGTTCCAGCAGACTGATGAGGACATCTATGACAAATACAGTCTTCACCCACACACCATCTTGGATCTCATTAATGAATTGAAACCTTTTTTGGAGCATCCAACAGGCAGGACACAATCAATTCCCACCCATGTGCAGGTATTGTGCTCACTGCACCTTCTGGGTTCGGGGTCTTTTCAAAGCATAATAGCAGAGGTTGGCGGGATGTCCCAGAGTGCACTTTCACGCTTTTTCCATGCCTTTCTGGATGCAATGCTGAACAGGCTTCAACATCACATCTACTTTCAAACACCCAACAAGCTTTGCAAGAAACAAAACTGGATTTTTACCAAATTGCACGTTTTCCACATGTGATTGGTTGCATTGATGGCACCCATATTGCCATCACACCACCAGCAGCTACAGAATATGTGCTTAGAATAGGAAAAGCTACCATTCCCTCAACATCCAGATTGTGTGCAATGCTAAATACATAATCAAGATATTGTGGCAAAATACCCAGGCAGCACACATGACTCCTTCATTTTCCGACATAGTGGGATTCATAGACGTCTGAGTGCTGGACAGTTTGGAGAGGGATACCTGCTTGGTAAATTAATCTCATCCATCCATCCATCCATACATTAGTAAATTATCAAAGGAACATACACTCACTTTTACTTTTCTTCCATGCAGGTGACAGTGCCTACGCAGTGCATGACTTCATCCTAACGCCATATTTAAATCCATCAAATGCAAGTGAGAGAAGATACAACAGGGCACATCGGTCAACGCGCGGCGTCATTGAACGCACATTTGGAATTTTAAAAAGCCTTTTCCGGTGCATACACAAAAGTGGAGGTGCATTGCAGTACAGTCCAGAAACATGTTGTAAGATTGTAACTAGCTGCGCAATGCTACATAACATGGCAATGAGAAAAGGCACAGACATTGAAGTGAGTGACTCTTGACACATCTGATGATGTTGCCATACCTCCACCTAGAAGGGCAACACCAGGAGTAGGAGCAGCGGCTGGCCGGCAGAGACGACCTAAGATAACACAAAATTACTTTTAGGTAAGACAAGTACTCTCACATCATATCTGATTTTTTGCAAGTGATGTGTTTAATCACAAATCAAAAACCTTTCTTTTGAGGTAACCCATGACAAGTTACTGCACAGTTATTCTACTGTCCCATTAAGTAAAAGTAAAGACATATGTGAAAATTCACAAAGGGGAAAGTAGTGCAATGTACATGTTCACTTTTTGCGGTGGCGGCTAGGTGCAGGGCGATGTTCAGATTCCATGCTCTCATCACATGTGTAGAACCAGCATGTCTTCCACTTCTGCGCTGCGTGAGTTGTGAAGTTGGAGTGGGGTTGTTGCTACTCCTGCTGGAGGTGTCTTCACTGTCTGCAGAAGCCATTAGGGTGCAAGCACCTGATTTGGCAGTTTGTAAAATTTCTACAGCAGATGTAACCTTATCCAGGCCTTTGGCAATATTTTGAGTGCATTCACTCATCTCTCTCTGCATGTTGATGCTGCGCCTAGTAAAATAACATGTAACTGTACATAGGCGGTTAATGGCCTTTGTATAACCATGCATTCTTCCATGTGCACGGTGAGCAGCCCTGCTCCTAGTTGTCTCTGTGCGTTCAAGTGTCATGCACAGTTTGTCAATTGCAGCTGCCATACACTTCATGCCCTCACCCATGCTTTGTTGGTTATTGTTCAGTTTGCAGACCTGTCTATTAATTGACCGTAGGGTCTTATGTTGCAGGTGCTGCACATCAAGCATATCCTGCTCTAAACCAGCAAAGACTGTGGGTGTATCTGGATGAACACTGCTGCTCCTGGATCTTTCCACATTATATGTACGTGGTCTTCTTTGCCTTTGTTGTTGGACTTGGCTATCAACAGGGACCCCTGTATCAAGGCCACTGTCTCTTGTATCCCCTAGAAGGTCAAGGTCATCTTCTAAAGGAGGCAAAGGGGCCACATGTCTGCGCTTCTTGCGCACAATTGGTGTAGACACTTCTTTCTCCTTCTGCCCCAGAACCAACATGGAGTGGTAATTCATCGCCCTCTGTGTCATCCCTTGATGCCCTTGATTGTGCTCTGGATGTAGAGTGAGAAATATGAGTTTGTGTTTTGCTATGCAACTTGAAACAAATAAAGCTTTTTGATTTAAATTCTGACATTAATTACACTCTAATTCTGACGACCAACAACAACACATTGTGGGTCTGTGTTTTATTGATGTAAGATAAAAAATATCCTTGTAAAACTACATCTCCCATGATGCATTTCTATATGTATATTAAGCAGTGTACCAGGACTTAGAAATTCCTTGCACAAAGTACATGTATCAGAACTGTGTACATGCATTACCCACTAATTTAGGACTTCCTCACAGGCATCTTACCTTGATCACTTTGTGTAGGGTCAGAGCTGTCAATTTCAGCCACTGCACTCACACTCTCAGGCAGGAGAGTGGCCTCCACAAGTTCTTCGTGTGGTGTAGGTTGCTCTGCTGTGGAAGTTCCACCTCTAGTCTTGTGTGCCTCCTTTATCCTTTCAGCCACCCTTTCTTTTGATCTCTGGCGCATGTCGTACCATCTTTTCCTCAGTTCTTCTATGGTACAGTTGGTGACTCCCACTGCATTCAGTTTTTGCTGTATATCCAGCCAGATCTTCCTTTTTCTGGATTCAGGTACTTTTAATGCTTTTTTTCCAAAAAGCAGTTCATGGCTGCACACCATCTCCTCCATTAAGATTTCCTGCTCCTTTCATAAAACGTATGTTTCCTTTTTCTTTTTTCACCAGCCATTCCCTCCTGTGTGCTCTGGGACTCCATTTCACAGCAAGCAAGGCTGTTCAGCCTCCAAACACTCTTCCAACTGCCACTGGGTGTGGCTCAGGCAAGCAGGTATAGGTAATCACTCCCTGTTCCTGGTTGTGATGTCATCAACCTGCTCTTGCTTTGCAGATTCCGTTTTTTTGCGATTTCTTAATTTGCGAATTTTGCAATTTAAGAAATCGCAAGGGATTCTGAGAATTTTTTGCGATTTTTAAGAAATCGCTAAATAATTGCAAATTTTTATATACATCCCGTTTTGTGAATCTGCAATTGCGAATCGCAAAATATCGCAATTACAGATTCACAAAACACAATCTTGATACATCTGCCCCTTAGTTAGGGGTTTCCAAGTTTGGATAAGATTATGTCCCACAAGTCAACACTTATGTTCTCCCTTTGTTAAACTCAGACCTATATTAAATTATGTATGAGTGAACTGAAATATGTTGTTACTGGTGTCTCCCATCTACAAGACTCAAAAGAGGACGGTCAATCAACGGACGATGCTTCTCTTTTTCATCACTTTTCTACATCTATATGGACACATGCCTGCCTCAGGGCTACAGGTCTTGGTATAGCACTTCAAATATTGTGAGCTAGTCCATAACTCATAGGGTATTGTATGCAAGTATACTCAATAAAACCTTTAGTTTTTTCACAACATGGGGTGACAGCAGTGAAAACAACCCTTCTTTATAAAATAGGTACAGCTTGGGCCACTAGAGGACAAATATAGCTAGAGCAGCAGTGGTGCACATTTTCACCGTCACAGTACACCTACAAATGAGGTAGGAGCAGTGCAAGCTTGGCTTCCTCATGCAACAGGTACAGCATGGCAGTAGCAAATCGAGCTTCCATCTCTCACAGAAGACTGAAATGGAAATCTTTAATTCCCCATTGAACAGATTCAGCAATGCAAACTAGTAAAAGCTTTCGTCACTCTCAGAATGTGCAGAGGTAGTACATGGGTGCATAGTGTACAGACAGATCTCTGGAGTGGACACTTACCTCATTGAAAGGAATGTGTTAGGTGGATGAGTAAGTAAGTATGTGATTTATTGCACCTCTCTCATTTAGATGATATCTCACTTGAGCATCTTGTTTGTCCTGCTGCTGCCACTTAGAAACCTGCTGTCACAGCTATGAGTCTTTGAGCCATATGGAAAAAGTATTTTGATGGTTGGAAATGGCCCGATCAGCCAGTTTCTAATCGCAGAAACGTTTTTAGTTCAAAACACAACTTGTAATTTGGTAACACGTTACTGAATCACAGTTTGTGTTTGCAATTTGACATTTGGAAGAGGTGTATTTTGGCTGTCCTTTCCAAATTCCGATTCATGTTTTGCAACCAAATTCTAGTCACAAAACATTAATAATTTTCTGACTCCTTGAAGGAGATGGTAACCCATGCGCAAAGGAACCCTTCACCTTAAACCCTTACTGGGCCCGTTACTACTTGAGAATGGAAAACAAAATAAATATTTCTGAGCAGACAGTAGTCCCATGGACTTTTAGGAATTGGTAGGAATCACTATTTGAAAGATTCAATGTTTCTTACATTAAGATTTGGTTAGAATGTCAGTTAGGAAATTTTACTTTTTTGACTTTTCTACATGTGGCCCCAGGTGTCATGTTCTGTAGTTTTACTTCTTTCATGTCTCTTATATCTAACTGATTCCACTGATATGCACATTTGTGAAAGACTGGGCCATTGCTGTACCAATACCGAGATATTCTCTACTCGTGGTGTGAAAGAGGATGAAGGGAGTAACATGTGCCCAGTATGGCCCATTTTACAAAAATGGCAAAAACAGAAAAAAGTATACCACTGTACTACTATTAGTTCCCCTCCCTCACCTTTGCCCCTTCTGTCTCTACACTACCCTTTTGCTATTAGATAATTCTATCTCTCTCTCACTTTCTTTCTACCTAACCTCTATCCCTTTCCTCTCTTTCTGGCACACTTTTCTAAGTTTTCCCATTCTCTCAGCGAGCAACTCCCAAACGCCCCCTCTTGTCCTTACTGATCTCTGCTATTTCCATCTTCACCACATAGGGACAGCAAAAGCGTTTGGCAATGGTGCCACATTGGCTTCTTGTACTGGAAACTTGACAGCCCCTGTTAGCCTAGGTATTCTCTTTTCCTTGCTTTCATGTGGCTCACATTGCTCTCTATTCTCACAGCTACTCCCTTCAACTCTTTTATATCATTCACCCCCACCTTGCTTTTAGTTCATTAGCCTCACACTTCCTTTTTTTTATCCCTTTCCCTGTCTCACATAGCGCCCTATTTTACACATTTCAGTCCATCTTTTGATACCCTATACCCTGCTCTCCCACTTTCCTCAGCTCACCATACACAATATTCTTCCTTGTAGTCATCTCACTATTGTATCTCATATTCTCCTTTCTTACCGCTTCCTTTAACATATATCTCAGGCTGTCTGTTCTGTCCCGCACACTTCTCTTACCATGCCATTTTCACTTACATGCACCCAGGGCCGGGGTGGGAATGCATAACAGCCCTGGATAATCTTGTCAGACCATCCCTCATCCAGTGAGTAGCGAGTGAGTGCAACGAACTAACCTGACCACTACAAAGGGGGCTAGGAGGGAGGGGTTCTCTCCCCAAGAATTTTCTGGGGATTTCTTTTTAAATGGTGCATTCTACAACACATTCTTTTATTATATTTTCAATTGTATTAGCTTTTAGAGCACAGTAAATTATGGCATTACAGTGCACCACATTTCAACAATGTTGTTGGAGCCCTTCAATGATTCCCTCACTATCACCCTCAAGCAGTGCTTCTCATCTCTCCATAGCCCTGTTCACATGTATTTTATTTGTTTTGCAACATCTCTCATACCAGTGTAGGGAGTCAGAGTGCTTTACTTCACATACAGAGACAATTAATCATACATCTGTAAATCAGTGTTTAGAAAATGTTACATCAGACAAAAGGGAATACAAGGAATTCATCCATACTGGTATGCATTTTTTCAGAGTGCTTGGTCTAGAAAAGCATAAACTCAGGATTCTAAACTTTAGACAGTGGTTGGATTTAGTAATAAGAATGTATTTCTACCCCAAAAAAACCATTTGAGCAATATTAGGATACATTTTCACACAGATAGGCCCGGCTTTTGGATCTCCACCCTGAGAGCAAAACTCCAAATCACCAAAACCACCAAGACGCCCCATAGCTGCAAACTATCATTCTACACCCCCAACCATCTGCCACACTGCGGGATCACCTCGGTGACCATCTACTCCAACAGCACAGTCCTGATCCAAGCCAACAATGCCAACCTTGAGGCTTTTTATCTCCTCTTCCCTTCTCTACACACCAACAGCACCCACGCACAACCCCCCCTCCCTGTCCACCCGGGCAACCAGTCCCCCAAACTGAACACCCTCCCTATTCCGCTTCCCGCTATCTCAATCACATACGCTCAACCTCTACCCCTCTCTAATCCCTCCACCACCAAGGACACAGCGCCTCCTCCTGCACTAGTCCATCCTCCAGAACAACCCCCTGTGTAGAACCCCCTCAATCAGTAGCAAGTGACTGCAATACACACCCCTAGTCTCCCAATCACCAGCCTCTACCCTCCTGCAAGAAAAAATGACTACCACAACACAACCGCCCTCATCCTATGCCCTATCCCATAACCCAAACTGGCAACTGAACTACCACCAGAAGACAACACAACACTATCAGTTCTTCTCCCCGCCGAGGAGACCCTACCCAGAAGCAACCCACCTCCCCTTAAGAAGACATGGACTGCCGCCTCACCCGTATTGAAAGCCAAGTCACCATTATAATACAGGGCCTGAATCATATCCTAACCAACCTCTCGACACTCCACAATCCCCCTTAACCACTCACTCCACCCCATCTCCCCCACCCTCACACACCCTAGGCCTCCAAAGGCCCCGCCCCTTAGCCATTCCCCTTGCCCTTCCTCGACCCATGCCCCGAGACTGAATAGAACTATGGAAGCCATGTCCTCGAAGGAAGCGCTCGAGCTGGCCCCCTCATACACCACCCCTTCCACTCACGTCCTGCAATCCACGATTCAGGTAATCACCGGGTTCAGAAGTGAACACTCCTTCCTGAAACACCCCAGATCTCCAGCCTCCCTCATCAACATCCCTACTGAACCAAAAAAAGAGACTCCCCGTACTAACTGCATGCTCATAAACTACAGATGTGCCACGAAACATTCTACAGAGTTTGCAGAATCCATCCTTAACCATGACATAGATAGAACCTTCATCACAGAGACCTGGCTCAACGCCTCCTCTCCTCCTATCTTGGATATGCTTGTACCCCTAGGCTTCTCTATCATCAACAAAGAGAGAAAATACCAAAAAGGCGGAGGCTTGGCAATCATTCACAACAACAACCTCTCAGTGTCTGAAATTGGTACCTTTAATTACAACTCCTTTGAATGTCTAACCACCAACATCAAACCACCAACAACAATCTACTACACTGCCACCTCCTGTACCATCCCCCGGGCAACACCGTCATGTTCACGGAACACCTGTCAGACCTGATTGCCCACTGCTCCCTCCGAGATAGCAACAACCTCATTCTAGGAGACGTTAACTGCCACTGGAATGATAAGAACAGCAGTCGAGTACAAAACCTGAACGAGCTATTACATTCCAACAACCTTATCCAGCACTGCTTAAAAGAAACTCATAACAAAGGGGCAATCCTGGATGCCATCATCGCCCAACACAACGCAATTACTATAGACCACATCCTTCCAGTCGACTGGTCAGACCACCACCTAATCCTATTGCACATCTCCCAACCGATCATGTGTCAACCCTCCATCACAGACCCCCCTACATGGTCTCGAAACCTAACGCAGATCAACACAGCTGACTTAGAAGAAAAAATATCCTCCCTCCTGCCCATCTCCCCGGATGGTCTCTCAACTACAGAACTCACATCCCACTACAACATAACCATGTCCTCCATCTTAGACCAACTAGCTCCCATGAAACTGAAAAAACCCAGGAACATCCTCTCCAGATCCTGTTTCAACAAGGACATCAACGAGGAAAGGAGGCAACTAAGAGCCACAGAACGTCTCTGGAGTAAGAATCCCTGCTCCAGCCGCTGCAAAGAACTCAAATCAGCAAGAAGAAAGTACAAAAAGCTTATCAATAATGAAAAAAACAACTTTTTCTGTACCACTCTGGACAAGGCTAAAAACAGACCAAGAGAACTCTTTGACATCATCAAAAAACAAACGTTCAAGCCGTCTACTACCCATGTCCAGCCCTCTAAAGCCTTATGTGACAACTTTGCCAACTTCTTTAATAAAACAATCTCCAAGATCGAGCTATCACTTGACATCAACCTCCATCCTGCCAGCAAAAAACTGCACCCCAGCAATCGAAACTACCCCTAGAGGGCAAGAAACATGTACCTGGACTTGCTTCGACCCCATCCCTGAAGCTGAGATCCTCAATGTAATCTCCTTCTCCAAGCCCTCATCCCACAACCTCAACCCTATACCCTCCCAAATGGCCAAAGAGCTGAAACTCTCCCTCGCACCACTTTGGTGGAAAATCATAAACAGCTCCCTAAAAACTGGCATCATACCAGGTTGCCTCAAAGTTGGACAAGTTACACCTCTTCTGAAGAAACCAGGCCTAGATACCAACGACCTGAATAATTTCAGACCTGTCTCCAATCTCCCCTTCCTAGCCAAAATCCTCGAAAAATGCGTTCTCCGTCAACTGAACAAACATATCGACAATATTAATTTGCTAGACCATCACCAGTCAGGCTTTAGAAAAGGCTGTAGCACCTAAACTGGAATCCTCAACATCGTGGATGACATCCTCAACTCCCTTGACTCAGACCATTGCTGCCTACTTATCCTCCTGGACTAGTCAGCAGCCTTTGACACGGTGGTTCACAGCCTTCTCATCAATGCTCTCAAAGACCGGGTAGGTGCAGACGAAATGGTCCTCCAATGGTTCTCCTCCTTCTTGCGAGAAATGCCCATGCGCGGGCGCCCGCGCGTGCACATTTGGATGGAAGAAGTCGTCACGAAACAGAAGAGGGCGCCCCGGGATGCCGCATATCAGGTAAGTGCATTTAATTCACTTTTACACTATGTTTTAAATCAAATTAGGCATGTAGAAGAGGGCGGGAGGGAGGCGGGTGGCGGGCAACTTCGCTCAGTCCCCAGAGTGTGCGTAGTGATGCCTACTATGCCTACTTTGCGAATCACGAAGTAATCAACACTACGTGCACTCTGTGGACGGAGTGAAGCACTGCGCCCAGGGTTAATAATCACACCTAATCTCCCTTTATGTGTGGTTGTCTGGAGGGAATGAACAAAGACAAGCTTTCACCCACCCCAGATGTGTTTCCATCTTAGGTGGCATGCTTTATCATTGGGATTCTCCTCATGAAGGCAAAACCTAGTCCTGCCATGGTCTGCAACTTAACAACAGCTGTGCCTGCCGCCCTCTGAAGAGGGACCCCACTAAGAGGCTTAAACTAACAATCACTGGATTAGTGGAAAAAGCGAAAGAAAATGGATGGATCACCACCAAGGAAGTAGAGTTTTTTGTCACTTCATACTCTGACCCCATACTTCTATATACTTCCAAAAATACATAAGGCACAGAGACTTCCACCTGGGAGACTAATCATTTTGGGAATTGGCTCTATACTTGAGCCTTTATCCTAATTTGTTAATTTTTTCCTCCGACCACTCTTCTGTGAAATGCCGGCATACCTACAATATACCAAGGATGTCCTCAGACAATTCACGGATGTACCTTAAACAACTACGACAGATTATCTGGTGTAACTGGATGTAGAGTCCCATATACCTGTATTCCACAGGATGAAACATTAGGGACCATTGAGGCACTACTCAAAGGCAAAGAACTGGATACCATCACCTCAATCCAGTTTATCACAGACTGTGCACGTATAGCAGTGAAAGAACATTTCTTTTGCTTTGAAGAGACCCTCTACCTCCAAGTATCTGGGACTTCGATGGGCAGCAAGTTCACACCAACCCTAGCGAATCTACATGCACACATTTGAAGAAGGGCAGGTTTTCTCTCTAAATAATCCATTCAGAGCCCACATTATTATGTGGAAATGATATATCAATGACATTTTGGTCATCTGGCGATGAGAACCCGAAACCATCATCAATTTTCATCAGTGGCTGAATATCCAGAATGGCTTCCTCAACTTCACCTTGGAATACAGCAAAACTAGTCTACCCTTTCAAGACATTTAGATTTATTTCTATGGAGGTGGCCTTGAAACAGAGCTAAATAAGAAACCAATGACCCGGAATGCACTCCTGTCATATGACAGTTATCATCCTAAGGCTCTGCACAACAACCTCCCCTTTAGACAATTCTTACGGATTAGGAGGAATTGATCATCCATCGACAGATTTGAGGCAACTGCAGAGACGCTGTCATCTCATCTAAAAAAAAGGAATTAGCCATCTCGACTGATACGCTGGTCAGCAAAAAGAGCACGGAACAATAACAGAAATGCACCTATAGAAATCGCTCCTCCCAAAGAACCACAGTCTAGACTGACAAGTGTGAACGCCTTTAGCACTCTCTCAAACCAGAAAAAAAAATCAATTTTCAGAAACTGGAGAATTCTGAACACGGGTAACACCGTGATAGAAACACCGCTATTCCCCGTTAAGAAGAGTATGAACCTGAGGGACAGATTGATGTATACCAGGCCACAAGACAAGAGGACTTCTGAACAGGACTCATTATGGTGATTACCGGCTGTTATGAGACATGTCCCATATGTGTCTTGTGGACTATGTTCCCAAACAACTCATACATTTGACATTGGCACAGATATACCTTGGGTACTCAAACGACACACAAACTGCAACAGTGACAAACTGATATATCAAGTTATGTACCCGTGTGGATTAGGATACACGTGGATGACTACCCGCAAAATCAAGACCAGGATTATGGAACATGGGAGCACAATTAGCTTTAAAAAAAAGCAACCAAACTAAATATCCATTTCCTGGAGAAAAAACTCATACAGCAGATGACCAGCCTTATAATCCCCCACACATCACTGACATCACCAACTTCCTGTTTTCAAGAGAACAAAGATCCGGGTACAGGTTACACTGTAACACTAATGGGCTCAATGATGACATTCCATGGACCTCTATTATCAAGAAATGATTGCCCGCCTTTTCTAAAGGTCACAACATTATACTTCAGCAACAGGATGAGTTTCCACTGCTAGCTCCTTCTTCATAACAGTCACAGGTACTCAGCTTACATGAATCATATGAGCAAAAGTGAGTTAATCATAGCGTGACAATATGACACCCGGTTTCTCCTACATCCACTTGATAGGGTTACAATGTCATTTTTAAAATGACTACCTCCACGAAAGCTTTTTTTTGAGGTTTTCATCATCACTCGTTACATTTCATTTGTTTATTATTATATTTTTACAGTCCAAAACATTCTACCTTATGATCGTGGTTGCTACTGTGCGCCTTAACCATCAGGCATACTATAACATAGATTGCACATTTCAAAGCATATGATAAAAAACTACATGTCCCATCATCATTTTGTTAGGATATGGGTCTAGTCCCCTTTCAGTGACCATGGACTGACATCACATGACTTACCAGGATAGGAATATAGGTCTGTCCTACCTACCTTTCTTTCCTTGCTTGTTATTGCTATTGTGTGGGTTCCTGGTTGCTGGTTCCTGGTTCCTGGGTTTCCTGGAATTGTTCTCGTTTTCCTCATGGGCTCGTGAGGACTTTTGGATCCCCTTCGGAGTTCTTGCCTTTGGCTCCTGCATTCCTTCCCATTTCCCTGTTCCCCTGGTGTAGTTAGTTAGGTTTCATTTTCCTATTCCCCTTCCACTGTTTTCCAGTACCCGTGATTCGTAGACTTGGGGGTTTATAGGGGCTCCTGTTTCCCTTCTATTGCAAAGCCTTTTATCATTTTCTCAGAGCGGAGTGATGTGGAGGAGACGCGGTACGATCAAAGCTATTGGTTTCGTTTTTCGTGTTTCCTTTTCTCACCGCTCCATATCGTTATACGCGGAAATTATGTTTTAGGTCATTCCGCAACTAGGCTTAGATCCCGAGTGCTGGAATAGCCGGCTTTTCTATTGCAACACTTCCTGTCCACTTCCAAGTACCGTTTTTAATGTATAAACGAAAACGGATAGGGGTTTTTTGCTCATGCCGATATTGAGGCATGTTTTTTTCCCCTAATGCCCAACTGACACGAGGGACACCTTACATTGTATTTATCTCCTGAATCCAAGAGACGTTATCTTGGACCAGTCTGGTCTGCTGTTCGAAGACTCCACGAAGCTAAGCCTGCATCCTCCACTGGTAAGCGAAACGTGATGATTTTGGCAGGACATGGTCACTGGTTTTGGGGTATTTGGGAAGGGCACATGAATTGTGAAGTGTGTTCCTTTTGTTTGTTCAGGTGCAGAAGCGTGGAGGAGGGAGCAGTGAATTCTTCTTTCTACAAGGGTGGAAGGCTTGGTATCTCCTCATATTCCACCCTCTTTTCAGGTCCATCGGCACACTCATAGTTTATATCTTGTGAGTGGCATATGGGCTGGGGAAGAGTATTGGTTCATACTTCGTTCCTGCAGTGTGTGGGCTGAGTGGACGGAATCCAACACATTTGTGGCATTTGTGACACAGAAGTGACGTCACATTATCAGCAACTCGCAGGACACACCTTACGCCCAGGGGCTTCAAAAGATGCTGAATGGCAGCGCAGCGTCCTCCTTCCAGCTGCAGACAACGATGTCTGGAGTACTGATGGAGCGGTAGGAGCCCCTTAAGTTTTATAATGACAATATTACGATTCCATAAATATTCATAAAAGACATTTTTTCTGACTTATAGGCTTTTGTGGCTTATGGGCTTCTGATAAAAGTCCTCTGTCCTCGATTAACATTTTTATAAAGTTTCGTAAAAGACCTCATTGTTGTAAAATAGTTTTTGACAAAAGGCGCCTCGACCTCCCAACCGTCATGAGAGCCTAGGTGAGATGACTCAGAGGCGCAACTAGAGCCACATTTCGGGGAGGCTAAGAAAAAATTGCGGGGGGGGGCTGAAACTTTAAGCAATAGGCAGAGTGGAGCTGCAGGGGCTCTTAGAAGGAGCGAAACAACACCAAAGCCTCATTAACATGCAAATGGTCTATTAAAGACCTGTGAAGTGCTCGGGTGCGGTTGTGTGTGTGCCCGGGAAGCAGTCTCATCCCGGGCTGACACACACGATGGGGGCGGGGCTGAAGCCTTTTGAGTGCAATGGGTGTTGCGCGCCTGATATGACTACTCATGTAAAATACTTAAAGTGCAGCTTTTGCTTGGGTTTCAGCCTCAGGCGCTGCACGTAAGAGTGGTGGGGCCAGGTGAGGGGGGATTTCGAGTTGTTTATTTAATTTTCCCTCATGGTCTTCTCTCGGATCCGCCCTCAACTGGCCCTCCAACCCCATTGCTCTTACCTGCAGTGGCCGCCGCTGCTGGGTTTTTAAAAGGTGTTGGTAGTCTTGGCTGAGCTCAGCTTTCGCCCAGTCTACCTCACGATAGTCGTCATTCAGTATCTGAGCATCATGAAATATATGCCCTGACTTGATGCCCTCAGTGGGACAAGGCCAGCAAATATGAGCTCTCCTTTGGCCTTTACTTAAATGTTTCATTCTGTCCCACCTAACGAAAGGGAAATACTGGCAAAGCTTTTCTATCGAGCATATGAAGGGCTCCAATGAAATGTATGCAGATTTTTTGAGCTTTTGTAGATAAAAAGTCCGTACCCGACTAACATCCACATGTGGGTTCATGTTAAGAAAATAGCATTGACATGGGTCACTGTACCAAAAAACACTCCTCCCTTTCTCAATTTATTCCCGGATACAGTCGAGTGACCATGGTTTTTTGTCATGGTGTGCGTGAATAGGTAATGAACTTATTACATTATTTTACGTACCCCCTTCATTTCAGAGCGGTGCCCCCTCCCTGAGCTGCAGGCCAGGTTAAGGTGCGTCCCTTCCTTTGCAATATACGAATAAGATATGTCAATACAATTATGTTTTCCTATACATACACATTTACATAGTTGGGATAAACCATCTAGAAATCAGATAGTAGAAACATAAGCTTATTGAATGAAGAAAGAATATTGACTTCCGGAAATAATGAAATACTTTTATGCCTTTTTTTCTGATGCCTTATGAAGTTTAATTTAACCAGTTAACTCATGACTTTGTTTTCCTTTAGGTATCACCAGTGAATTGCTAAAAACGACGAAAAATCACTGGTTTTGTATCTATTTTCAACCCTTTATATTTTTTCACTATTAACACTGTTTACCTGAATTGTGGATAACAACTTAATAATAAGCAGCAGCATGTGTTGGTCCTGACGAAAGCCATGACACCTCTAATGAAGGTCATTTGGTTGAAACATGTAGACCTATCAGTTCATCACTAACTCACAGGTGTATGTTAACCTGCTAGTGCCCTGTTTTTTCATCCTGGCCCCAGGACGTCTCAATAAAGGTAGATTACGTACCTGGTAGCCAGTTTTAACCCACTTTTATCACTCATATTTTTCATTGCACTGCGTGCTTCTCCCAACCAAGCTTATTATTCGTCATTGTTGAATTTAGTATATCCCTCAACAAGGAAACAAAACATCCATGAGCTCCTCCCTCTCAGAGAGGGGGTTGTAGCCCATGGCAGGACTAGGTTTTCCAGTCATGCAGAGAATCCCAGTGATGAAAGATTCCACCTATGGTGTGTGAGGGATTTCGTCCTAAGAAAGGGATTCCCCAAGGGACGTATAAGGCTCCCTTTGGATGATCTATATCTTTCCTGTATGACTCTGTCCATACCAGGGGGTCCCATATTGTGTTTTGATCGATTGTTTGGGGAACTGATTATCACTTGAACCCCCTACCGCCTTTTTGTGTGTATATAGAAGTCACCAAATGCCTGAGGTAGGAAAATACCAACTTTCTTTTCAAAATGACAGTTTAAAATCTAACTTAACAATAAATTGGGAATTTAAATTGTGAATCCAGAGACACCAAACTTGGGGTTCCCATCTTTTCCCAGTTGGAAATAACAACATATAAGATGTGCTAAGGTGATCCCAATGTTAACATATTGGCGAGATATGACATGCAGTAGTGAAAAATTAATTTAAGAGTTTTTCACTATAGGACATGTAAAACTTAAAAGTACATGTTCTACTTTTTAAATACATGCCACCCTGCCATTGGGCTGTTCAGGGCCCACTTTAGGGGTGGCTTATCTGTATTAAAAAGGAAGGTTTGGGCCTGGCAAGACAGTGAACTTGCCAGGTCGAAATTACAGTTTAAAACTGCTCACACAGGCTCCGCAGTATCAAGCCTGAGGCATGTTTAAAGGGATACTTACGAGGGTGGCACATTGCTGCAGGCTCACTAGTAGCATTTAATTTACAGGCCCTGGCCAGATGTAGTGCACTTTACCAGGAACTTTAGGGAATTAAATATGCCAATTGTAGATAAGCCAATGCTCCCATGTTTTAAGTAGCGAACACATGCGCTGTAGCACTGGTTAGCAGTAAAACGGCGATAATGGGTTGATAATATGCTCTATGCAATTCCAATTGAAGCCCATGTTAGATGTCCTTCACATCTAACATGGGCTTCAATTGGAATTCCATAGAGCATATTATCAAGTCCATTATCATGCCGTTTTAGCTGCAGTTTTCTGCCGCGAAAGCGGCGATAATGTTAGCGCCTGTCTTGATAATATGCCCCTGAATTCCTAAAACCGTGTCTTGAAACAAAAATTGCATCCACGCCTATTTTCAGAAAGACAGTGGTGATAATCTACCTGGCTTTCTTGAGAAAGTGCAGGAAGATATTGGCAGATTTTGCCACTTTCTTGATATCTGGAAATCAAGTAATCAAGTGTAATAGACGAGAGTAATAGAATACTTGATGTTTCCGCAAATTCAGTATTTATGCTTCAAGTTTGCATATGAGATAGGATGAGAAAAACAGAAGCTCTCTTTTCGAAGGTTAAGCAGAAGGTAATTTTCCAACCCCAGATCCTGTAAAATTTTGCATAGAGGAGCATTGGGAGGAGATGTCTTGAATGACAGAGACATTTTAAGATCTAATTATGTTTCATGATTGGGAGTAGGGGTACCTTGCATAATTTGCTGTTGAGTAATTCAGTGACTTTGGAGCAAAATTATGCGTGATTCTGCAGAATTATGTAAGGAGCTTAACTCAGCATGCCGTACTATTTTCTTAGTGCAAAATGCACCCTTGCGTCTAAAAAGGATCGAGGATGCATTTTGCAGTAAGAAAATAGCACTAAATGCAATAGAAAAAGAACAACAGCAACCACTCACTCTCACTGAGTTAGCAGTTCCTGTGCTCCTGCTGTAAGATTTTTGTAGCGAATTACTCATAATTATGCTAACATGCATAATTCTGGGGAATTTTGCGTCAAAAGAGTAACAAAATATTAGAATTTCAACCAGGTCTAGTTATGAGTACATTAATGGCATGATTATCTTGAATTCATGTGGATGTTAAAAAATAAAAAAGATTGAGTTGCAGGACCAGTACTGTATACGTATTAATAGACGATAGCTCTCAGCAAATTGAACAAACCTTCACAGGACGAGGTTAAAAGTATAACACTATAAAGGTGTATTCGAAATTAAGAATAATCACGGAAGAGAGAAAAAGTAGTTAGTCAAAATTTAAACCAGCATCAATGATGCATCAAATAATGCGAATGCAAGAGGAATAAACATAAGGTCTACCTCAAAAACAAGTTAATTGCCAAAACCGAAGTTTAGTTCAGGAACAGGACTAAAATAAATCTAGTCAAATAAATCAAGAAATGTCTAAGCATAAATCAACATGTAGAATGACATAGAGACTGCTCAGTTTGAAAGGCACATTTTATAAGTTTCAGGCAATGAAAACCACCCACACGACATGGTTAGATCTGACTGTGAGATAATATGGTTGTAATAATAAAGTTACTTTCACATATAATAGTAGTCTTTCAAGAAAGTAACCTAATTCAAAAAAGACACATTTAGGAATACCTACTTTCGTGCACAGTTATAATAAGGCGTACATAGGAAATATAGGGAGGAGGACTACATTTGTGCAGCAAATGAAAACATTGACGAGTACATCTGCTTAGAATGGACCCGGGTACAAATGCAAATGCAGGAACATTCTGTACATGGCTTCCTTCTCTAGGAACACAAATAAATAAATTTCAGTTTGACAAGTAAACAGCATCATTAAATGAATTATATTTCGCCTACTGTTATTTAATGAAAAGACACAGAAGAGAAAAATGTGTTGGAAACTCATTCATTCAAGTTTCAAAGCATATTTCTTTCCGTCAGTTTTAAATGAATCTGGATGATACCGAATTGGCTGAAGCAAAACTCTTAATAAGGAGAAATACTCACTTGCAACACAAGGAAAAAATCTCAGTGGAAAACTCAAAAAGTGGAAATTATAAACACAATGTGAAATAGAACTGGATAGGTACATCTTAGACACAGTGGAAAACAAGCTGGCACAATCTCCCTAGATACTTCAAACATGAAAAAATGGATTGCAAGATTGTACATCTCAGACACAGTGGAAAACAAGCTGGCACAATCTCCCTAGATACTTCAAACAAACAAAATGGATTGCAAGATTTGAATGAGACGGTTTCTTACACCTTACAAAATACAATAAATATACCCAGGCACCTCAAAATCAATGTCAGAAATGAACGAAGTGGGATTAATGTTATATGTTTGGTGGTGAGAGAGCGCCATGCTGTTTTTTAAAATTGTAGGGGTGCATCATATCTCCCGTAGTCAGCACCCGCATATTTAGAGGGTAAACTAACATATGCTTTTAGAGATATAACAGTAGGTTGGAAATTAGTGCAATGTGCAAACAATGTATTCATAACGTTGCAGATTAATGTAGAGTCTTAACAGGAGCGTGATGATGTAGAAATGCTACTAAAAGTGTGTATTGTAGGATTAATAAACGTGCCATATCAAGAGTTGCATATGTAGGAGATAGAATGTGACGCTTTAATGTCGAAAAGAACTTACGTTTAGAAATGGAATGGAATGTTGTCTTTGTAATGGAATAGAGTGCATTGCTTATAATGTAGAATCATTTAGAAATGCATTTAAACGCGTAAAGACCTGGGACATGAAGAAAAGCCAGTAGAGGCCCAACTGTAATTTCTTTAGTTAGCATTGGTTATTCTTGTGAAATAGCTGCTTGTTGGGAAGGGTGCTGTTCTCAGCGAATATTGAATTGTAACTTTGGATGTGCACAAGGTTGCTTGTTATGTATTTCAGTTGCAGGTGCAAGGCCACGGAGCGCGATAGGTAGAAAGATCCATTGTTTGGAAGTTAGGCCAGTCAGAGTGAGGACGAGAAGGTGCTAGAGGAATATCCATCAGCAACATTTAGCGGGGAAGGTGCCTGGGATCCAAGGACACATCAAGAGATGCTGGATGTAAGGATGCCATGCTGGAAAAATCCGAAAACCAACACCTGCCCAGAGGGGTATGCCTTGGGCATTTCTACGATTATGGAATCTTGTATTGGGGACAGACCCCGAGGGTGGAGAGCGGATTTTGCCAGGAGGTTGCTAGAGCAGGATATAGGCAACTTAGACAGCGCTGAGGGAACTTAGGGCAGAGTGGGGTGTGGGAAGGAGCATCTTAGAATGAGCTCAGTAGTTTAGACTACTTATTTGAGAAACGTGAATGCACTTCTTAGGGAGTCTTCACGGATGACACCATTACTCTGCCTGAAGGGAATTGCTAAATAGGGATGTCACTTTAGAGTTAGTGTAGGGACAGATTAATCTTTTCTTTCCCTTTGTAAATGCAGTCCAGATTTCAAATAGGTATGGTAATTGGATGCCTGATGTTCCTAGAATTGACTTTGCTTTTCATTCTGAGTCGTCTGAGACTCCTTCGCAGGATTATGTTTGTATTAGTGCCCGTTTATTTTTTGAACCTATTGCTGAGGTGTTTGTATGTCCAATTATTTTTGGCTTTGTAATAATTTTTAACTTCAGCACGTAGTCAGTGGTTATTTAAATTGGATTTGATTGTGATTGTGATTGAAATCCTTTATTCGGCATTACAACAACACCATAAAAGTACAGATTAAAAAATTCATAATAACATTTCATTAATAGATAAGATAAAATGGTGAGTACTATTTACAACATCATAAGGCTACTCCCCACCCCTGAGTACGCACAGTTTCATCTGTCAACGAGAGATCTTAGTCTAAAAGCACATCTTAAAAAATTAGTGACACAAAATAAAATCAGGGGCTCTCTGGCTTCTTTTAAAAAAACAAGGGCATGTCTTGCCGATCTTAACTTAGCCTTCTTAAATAAATGTATTAAAAAATGGCGCCTAGGTATCCGATAAAAGGGGCATAAAAGCACAAAGTGAAGGGTGTCCTGCGGAGATCTATGATCGCAGCCGCAGGGCCCCTTTGCCTCAACTGTATGCGTAAAGCCGTCTGGTTTAGCTAGGAGGTGATGGAGCAAATTAAACCTAAACCGCGTGAGCAAGAACCTATCTTGTGAGTTATAGATTAGGGAAAGATAAGGTTCCATGGCCTGATACGGTTGCATCTCCCTGTAAATCAAACCGAATATTTATCTTTTTCCATGGCTTCACGGGTCATTTCGTTGTGGTTGCGCAACTTCTCCTTTGTCCTCGCAAGATCGCATGAAGTGATGCACCTTGGTTGTGTGAATAGATGCCCATATCCTATGCTCTCAGCGGACTCTTTCACGTACTTCAACCAGGGGATGGTCATTCCCCTGTCTCTGCCTACACAGTCTGCAATTATCAGCTTTGTCAAATTTGCCTCCTGGTTCAGCCACATTTTTATCCAAACCAGGAGGGGTTTATTCCTTGCCCTGTCCATCAGATACAGACAGCCTAATTCTTCATGGACAATGGATGACAGAACACATTGGGGGACTTTCAGGAGCCTCCTGAAGTGCTTATTTTCCAGTGTCTGTAAACTGCTTGAGTCAGACATGCCCCAAAGTTCAGCACCATACAAGGTTTTAGCCATTGTAATCGCGTTATAGAGTGTCAGCATTTGGTCCAGGGCCCAACGGCCCAGTCTGCGGCCGAACTGCATGACCGCCCCTACGCTTGCAGCTAGCCTGTTTCCATGTTCCTCAATCAGGGGTTTAAAATTAAGATTTCTGTCAAATAGTATTCCTAAGTATGAGAAGGTCTGCACCTTGGCCAGGCCAGTTGTACCTATAGTGTACTTAAATTGTTTGACCTTTCGTTTAGGGCCCAACTCCATGATGTAAGATTTTTTCAGGTTGGCAGATAGGTCCAGCCCAGCCATAAACTCGACAAACCCGTTAATCAGACGCTGCAGTCCCCTCGGCGTGCGCGCCAAGAGCACCGCATCGTCTGCATAGAGCAGTAGTGGTATGGGTCTAGTTCCAATTCTGGGCGTATCTACTTTTAGGTTTAGCAGAAAACTTTCAAGCCCGTTAATATAGATGGAGAACAGGAAGGGAGCGAGTGTGCACCCTTGCCTAACCCCACTTGTACATTTAAAGGCCTCCGTCTGGTCACCCTCCAGGTTATACCTCACTTTTGCTGTGGTGTTGTAATGCAACCTTCTGAGAATATGGATAAGGCCAGGGTCGATCCCCAGATCAGCGAGTATTGCCCACAGTTTTGGTCTGTTCACGCAATCGAACGCTGCGGCCAAGTCCATAAAGGCTAGGTATACGTTCTCCTGGCTGGCTACAGTATATTTTGCAACCAGGAGGTACAAATTCAAACATTGGTCCGTTGTAGACCTCCCAGCCCTGAAGCCATATTGCACCTCAGTGAGTATAGAGTTCTCCTCTTCCCAGCCCATCATACGATTTAGGATTGCTCTACCCATGACTTTAGCTGTAACGTCAATCAGTGAGATGGGCCTATAGCAACCTGGACTGTCCCTATTGCCCTTTTTAGAGATTGGAACAATTACCGCGGTTGACCAAGAGCGGGGAAGGCCCACAGCTATTGCCTCGTTTATCACCCTTGTTACCAACGGGGCCCATAGGTCAATACTGCTCAAAAAGAGGTCAGGCGGTATCCCATCAGGGCCCGGGGCTTTATTTCGGGTTAGACCCTTTATACCTGCTTCTATCTCTTTTAGGGAGAACTCGACTCCTCCTACTAGTATCTCTCCACAGTCAACTTGGTCTTCTGCTGCCTGAGTTCCCCTGTTGTACAGCACACTAAAGTGTTTAACCCACTGATCAGGTAGTACATTTGATGCTATGTTGGGGTTCTTGTTGTCTTGGAAGCAAGGTCTATTGATTATTGCCCAGAACCTTGAGGAATCTCTAGACTCTGCTGCCTCGTGCAGGTCTTCCCATGTTTCTGTTTGGAGAGCTCGTTTACGCCGTCTGACTTCCATTTTATAGTGTGCTCTACATAGGGTCACCTTTGCTGTATCCCTCGGCTTGGTTTTTAGGGCTTCTCTCAGTTTACTCTGGGCAGAGGAGCATCCTCTGTCTAACCATCTGGGCTTATTATTGGTCTCCATCCTTTTCCCTGGGGCTTGCGTTAAACTGGCCACCAGACGACCCAACTCCTCGAATGACTCTACCACCAGGGTCCCCTTAATCTCCCAATCAAGGCATACCTCCAGTTGCTTCCTCCCTTTGGTAACTAGTGATTTATAAAAACTTTCGGGATTGAGCCTAGCCCATTTCAATTTGGATTTGATTGTTGATTTACAAAGCTGTTTAATTACGAGTTTGGAAACCTCCCCTCTACACTTCTTAGCAGACAAAAAGTTCCAGTCGACCTGTTTTGGGATTCTGGAGAATTGATAAGGTAAAAATCTAGATAAAAATCCCAGCCCTTTCAGTTGGTAGCAGAGTAGGATGGTTGTCTCTAGATTGAGGGGACATCTAGATTAGGATAAGAGTTTCTAAGGCCCATAGAACTTAGGTGATGATTGCCCATTGGATTGTCAGCGGAAGACGCCGTTTCATGGAAAGCGATGGAGAGTGACGGTGCGGCAAAGGCAGCAGCAGTTTGTGGGAGAGTGAGTATGAATAGGGTTTTATGTTATTAGATTGCGGTGTTTGTGTTGTATTGTGATGTCTTGCTGAGTTGGAATGCCTGTTGTATGAAACTGGATCAGGCTGGGAGCGCGCGCAACCAGGGAAAATCTTAGGCTCAAGGAGTAGCTTAAGTGGGTCGGCTGTACCGTACACCCAGAGTAATTGTCGACCATTGTTAAGGGGATCGTGAGGTACCATTGATCGCCCGCTGGACCGAGATAGGGGAAACAAGTGTGTGAGCGTGTGAGTAACTGACGCTGGTCGTGGGTTGCTGAGTGTTTGTAACCTATCAGTTGAGGTGATTGTCCGGTCGTTTCGTGGACAGACAGTTGCCAGTTCTGTGACATTTACGCAACTGTGGACGCATAGTCAGACTGTGGACGTACAGTCAGCAAAATGATTGTTTGGTCGTAAGTGATCATTTCAGTGTGTGAATGGGACGTATGCGTGAGTGAGAGCTGAATTGTAAAGGAGGGGAACTGCTGCGAAGCGGAGGCGCGTGACATCAGAAGGTGCCGCGCTGGTATAGTGTGGTTGGTGTGAAGCTGCGCTGGGATTGGTGGATTGTCATCAGGAAATAGAGGAGCGCTGCGAAAGGAGAGAAGTTGGTTTTCATCGTGAAATGTTTTAAAGTGTTGCGAGAAATGTTCAAAAAAGAAAAGAGATTAGAAGTAGAACCCCGGGTGGGGAGAAGAGGCTCCACCCACGGATACTCCAGCTCATTATATGGCTACGAATGTAGGGCTGCATACTATATTTTGGCTTGAGAATTGGGCTAAGATGACTGATGGAACTGAAGAGTTGACTTTCCCCAGATACGGAACTTTCAGATTGGAAGTGTTATATCAGTTGAAGTCGATTATGGCTTCTTTGCGTCCGCTGTCTAGACCAACACAGTTTGAGGCACTGAATGCGTGGATTAGGGTGGCACACAAGAGAAACAGGGGCAGGAGACAGGAAAGAGTGAAACGGTCAGTCAGAGCATTCCAGGATGCGAGGTGGGATGCATTGGAGAAAAGATGGAGAGTACAGACTATTGAGGGGGACAGGTTGTATCCACTTTGGTAAAGACAGGGTACGGCCAGAAAAGGAATGATGAAGAAGACGACAGTGACACGGATGATAGCTTGTTAGAAAGGATGTTCTTAGAGAGACCACCTCCATACAATCCAGAGTCAGAAGGGGAGAAGTTGGCCCCAATAGAAGGAGTTGGAGAGCAACAAGTTCCGCCTAGTGTGGAAGTAGTGGGAAACTTTCAGCAGGGGAGACGCAGAACGTAGGAAGTATTGTCCACAGAGGTTGCCGGATGCCCTTAAGGTACCCGTTACCATTGGTCCTATAGTGTCAGTTTTACAATCCAGAGCCGGTGAGAAATGTAACTCCATCACAGATGGGAATGGAAGGGAGCATCAGCGATGTAAGGAGCAGTGTAGTAGGTGAGTTGAGCCAAATGCCAAGGCCTGTGGAATCGAGTACTCCGTTGCCGGATACTTGAGGGAAATTTACCCTAAGAGAGAGTGGAGCTTTATGAGCGAGATGAGTTGCTGTTTGTAGCGAAGGATGTGACCCGCAAAGCGAGGTCGACACATGAGAAACTGACTGAAATGGCAAAAAAATATGATGTGGACTTGTCCAGGACAAAAATGTTGCAGGGAAATCATAGGTTGTAATACACTGATCAAGACCTAGATGAGAAGAGGGTAATTGGCTTAAAGACTCACATTAGAGAGCTGATCATAGGAATACAAGCCTGGAGCAGGCTCGACAAATGGGAAGAACGGTGGTCAAAGAAAAAGAGTGTCAGAAGGAGTGTGGTAGAGACACCCAATCCAGGAGGGGGAATGCCAGGAGTTGGGACATACCCTTTACGGGAAGTGGGCAGTGGAGGATACTTGCATGTGCTTTGGAGTCGAGGAGATTTGGCAGCATTCACGAACGATTTTCCCAAGTTGAGAGAGAACCCAGTTGAATGGTACAAGCAGGTTGAGAGGTTCGTTAAGATTTCTAAGGTGTTATGGATCGACTTAAATACCCTATTCGACATTGTAGTTCCAGGAGATTTGTGGGTTGCATGTAAGGGTGCGATTGAGTGGCCTAGATGTTGTCACAAATGGGCCATCGCCTTTGGTCATGAGATAATATGAACAGGCGATCACGTGGCTAAAGTCTAAGGTATCCCCACAGAATGTTGACTGGGTGAAGATAGATTGGACAGTTCAGGAACCAAAGGAGACAGTGCATGAATATTACGAAAGACTGTTGCAAGTCTTTAAGCAGGACAGTGGGCTGGATGTAATGGATATGAAGGACATGGGACAATTTGTTTCCAAGTTTGTCCTGGGATTGAGACCTGATATCTGCTTATGATCCAGCAGCATTTGATTTGTTGGCAGAACAAGCCGCTGGACGAAATTTTGAGGTATGCTAGGTATTGTAGTGATGAGATAGACTCAAAAAATTAAAAGTTTAAGGACAAGTTGATGCTGGTCCAGATGCAAATGGCTGATAAATGTCAGGTGCAGTCTGGAGGAGGTACGCTGGGAAGGAAACAGAATGGTCAGAACAAGATAAAGGGAAATGTAGAGGATTCCAAGCCGAGAGTAGATCTAGCCACATTGAAAAAGACTGCTGCCTGCCACCTGTGTCATCAGATTGGACACTGGAGATGCGAGTGTCCCTTGAATCCTGCAAAACAGGTTGAGCAGGAGGAAGAGGTAGAACAGGTACAGGTGCCACAGGTGACAACAACTGTGTCAAAGCCCAAAACTGTGAAAGGGGGGACTTTGGCTCCATGAGTACAGGTTCCCCAGCCACCAAGGATCCCATCAGGGACTCGGATATACCAGCAGATGCCTCTTTTTGATGAGAGTGATGATTGTTACTTAGACCCGTTGGCATGACGGTGCCTGAGAGGGGAGGAAGACTGCACTCTTGGGGCAGTCTTGGAGGTAGACCAGAGGGGACCATTTGTGGAAGTGGATGTTGATGGTCATCCCACCACCTTTCTGGTTGATACTGGTGCTACCCGTTCTACTGTGAGATCTGCAGTAGTCCCCAACCTACCCCTCTCGGGACAGACAATCCAAGTTGTAGCTGTTGCAAATAGGAAGATGACGAATCCTTTGACAGAACCGATCCTGTGAAAATCGGATCGCTTCGTGACAAACACCAGTTTGTGGTGTGTGACTCGAGTCCTGTTTGTTTACTAGGGAGAGATCTCCTGTGTAAACTTAATTGTACCATCTATTGAACCCCCAAAGGAGTGGAACTGCAAACGAATGATGATGACTCTACCTTTAAGGTCACAAATGTTTGCATAGAGATGTAGCCTGTTTTTATTTTGGAGGAGCTTCCACTAGACTTGAGAGATTCAGTCTCGCAGGAAGTGTGGGACTTTACTGGGTAGGATATAGGATTGATCAAAGGAGTTGAACCAGTTAAGATTCAGGTCAAGCAGAATGCTGAATTCCTCAGAATGCCTCAGTATAATCAGACTCCAGAAACAATTGCAGGGATAAAACCTGTAATTGAGTCCATGATTAAGCAAGGGATCCTGAAGGAAGTAATGGGCAGTCCATGTAACTCGCCTATTATGGGATTGCAGAAACCGAGCGGGAAGTTCAGAATTGTGCAGGACCTGCGTCGGGTAAACAACATAGTTGTTCCCTGTTGTCCAGTGGTACCGAATCCATCTGTGATTCCGTGCCAAGCTGAATGGTTTACCGTGCTTGATCTGTGTCAGGCTTTCTTCTCAATCCCTTTGCATGAAGAGAGCCAATTTCTTCTTGCTTTTAAGCTGGAAAATCATGTCTTAACATGGTGTGGTATCCCCCAGGGGTACACAGAGAGTCCATCGATCTTTAATCAGATCTTGAAGAAGAATCTTGAGAGTCTTGTACTGCCGCAGAATTGGGTTCTTGTACAGTACATTGACGACCTCCTTGTCACGTCAGAGACTGAAGATGCATGCAGGATTGATACCATTGCCTTACTGAATCATTTGGCAGAAAATGGACACAAGGTGTCGCCAAACAATTTACAGTACTGTTTGAATGAGGTGCAGTACTTGGGTCACCGAATAGAAAAAGGCAAGAGGAAAGTGTCACCTGACAGGATAGAGGCAATCATGGGTATGATGATGCCTTCTACTCAAAGAGAGATCAGAATGTTCCTAGGGATTGTTGGCTACTGTCGCCAATGGATTGCCAATTTTTCTTTGAAGGCAAAGCCTTTTCAGAGGCTGACGCACAAGGATGTGAGTGATCCGGTACCATGGGACAATGAATGTATGAAGGCTTTCCTTGATTTGCCAGAGGATCTTTGTCGTGCTCAGGCACTGGGAATGCCTGATTACAGTAAGCCTTTTTCACTATTCAGCTGTGAACAAGAGGGTTGTGCTTTAGCAGTACTAGTAGAAGATCATGGAGGTGTCCATAGACCAGTTGATACTTCTCAGCTACTTTAGATCCAGTAGCTTCAGCGTTGCCCGGATGTCTCAAATCCGTTACTGCAACAGGTGTCAGCATTGAAAGGTGTGAGAGTATTGTGGTGGGTCACCCTTTGATTGTACATGTTCCACATTCTGTTGAACTGCTGATGACCAGGACCAAGACACAGCACCCGACGAACAATGGGCTAACACGCTACCAGCAGGTTATATTTGCTGCGGAGAATGTGACCCTTAAGAGGTGTTCTGATTTGAATCCTGCTACCTTGATACCATTGCCAAACACCCTGGATGAAGATTGTGCGGACCGCGATTGTCTTGATGTGACTGAACTTTGTACCAACCCGAGACCTGACATTGTAGATGAACCATTGGTTGACTCTGATGAAATTTTCTTCGTTGATGGTTCTTGTTTAAGGGGCATCGTTGGTAGTTGAGAGCAGCCTTTGCTGTATGTACCATTACCGGAGTAGTTGAAGCTGCATGCCTGGAAGGAGTATACTCCGCTCAGGTGGCTGAGATCATTGCTTTGACTCGTGCTTGCATAGCAGCAGATTAGATTCGGATTACCATCTACACTGGCAGCCAATATGGGTTTGGTGTGGTGAATGACTTCGGACAGTTATGGTCCCACAGAGGTTACATGACATCGTCAGGATCGCCCATCCGCAATGGGGAGTTTGTGAGGTTGCTTTTAGAGGCCTTACAACGTCCTAAAGAAATCGCTGTTGTAAAGTGCACGGCTCATGGGAAAGGGACAGATTTTGTGTCAGTCGGAAACCGCTATGCGGACGAGGTTGCACAGTTCTGTGCCAAACAAGGTTATATCTTCACTGAGAACCATGTTGTAGGGGGCGAAGAAAGAACCAATTTTAACATGATGTTGGCCATGGCAGATACTTGGGATGAGCTCAAGTGTTTGCAAGTACAGGTGTCAGACTATGAAAAGAATGTGTGGATCAATTCAGGCTGCGTAAAAGGGGATGTGGACATTTGGGTGTCTGGTGATGGCAGAGCAGTGTTGCCGGACTAGTTGCTGAGTCCGATGACGAAACAGATTCATGGTGCAGTGCATTTAGAAAGAGATGCGATGGTGTGAGTGTTCCGACAGACATTGTACAACCAACTGTTTTGTGCGGTGACAGAAACTGTATGTCAGAGATGTGTTACGAGTCAACAAATGAATGTCGGAAAGAGGACTGCAGTTACCATGAGTCACATTGGGTGGTCAGGGGGGCCCTTCTACAGAATGCAATTGGACTTCATTGAGATGCCTACGTGCAACCATTTGAGGTATATCTTGGTGGTGGTGTGTGTGTTTTCAAGGTGGGAGGAGGCATATCCGACCCGCAGGTGCGACACACTTATAGAAGCTAATCTGTTGTTGAGGGAGCTTGTCCCTCAATTCGGGATTCCAACCTCTTTGGAATCGGACAGAGGAATGCATTTTCATAGCGAAATCATGAAGATGCTTTGCGCAGCATTGAATATTGATCAGAGACTCCATTGTAGTTATCGTCCAGAGGCTTCTGGAATAGTGGAGCAGATCAATGGGACTCTGAAAGCTCGAATGGCATAAGTGTGTTCATCCACGTCTCTGAAGTGGCCAGATGCTTTGCCCTTGGTGTTGATGAGTATGCGCAGGACCCCAGACAGGAGAACGGATCTCATGAACTGCTAATGGGAAGGGTATGAGGTTGCCAGCGGTGCCAGCAGCGGCCCAGATTAATATCACAGATGATCTGATCCTCGAATATTGCAAGGGACTCGCTGATGTCGTCCGTTCTGTGTCTCATCAGGTGCAGACTGCTGTGGTCCCGGCAACCAGTGATCTCTGTCACAATCTGAGTCCAGGAGATTGGGTGTTGGTTTGGAAGCACGTGCGAAAGAGATGCTTGAATGTTTGGTGGAGAGGCCCTTACCAAGTCATCCTAGTCACGAACACTCCTGTGAAGTGTGGTGGCTGCCAAACTGGATACATGTTTCCCATACCCGTCGAGTTTCAGCACCCTTGGAAGAAACAGCTCCTCTCCCAAATGAAAATCCAGCTGATGTGGCAGGGCCACAGGAGGGGACAAGCCAAGCTGTGAGGATCTCCGATGCAGCTGGTTGCTCACAAGATCAAGCTGAAGAGGGTCACAACGGCAGCGGCTCCGAAACTGACTCCGAAATGGGAAGTTGCTGTGAAAGTGGTCCAGAGTCAAACTCAGCTGAAGAAAGTTGTGAGCAGGGTGAGCAAGCAGAAGGTGCGAGAGCCAGCAGAGCAGAGGAACAGTGGCCAGAGCGACAAAGGCGACTGAACTTGAGACTGGTTTCTGAAAGAGACCTTGCTCCTGTGTCTGAGGAATCTGAATCGGACAAAGGCGAGGAAGGGCAAGCTCATGGAGGTTTAACGAGATCAAGAAAAACAAGGGTGCTGTGCCGGAGGCATGCAACTCCTGAGTGGATTTTCTTTTTTAAATTAACTGTTTTATTAAACTTTACAGATCAGGGATAGACAGTTCCCCAAATACAACAGCGTTCAGCTAAACCCCACCCCCTCCCCCACACACACAGCTCTTATTCCCGATTTAGCACACTTACATCACCCAATGAACGGACTACACAGCCTTTTAGCCAATAACGCGCGAACTGGGCAGGCGGTGAACAGAGCATTTATCAACAGTGAATCTGCCCATACCATACTCCTCAAGTCAAAGTCAAGTCAAAAGTATTTTATTTGTTTTGGTACTCAACTGAGGACCACAAATTAAAGAACAATTTACATAAATAATCATAAACATTAATATAATTTTAAAAAAGATTTTAAAAATTTGTAGAAATTATAACAAACCCATTCATCAATTGGTTGTTTACATAATGATAATAAATTGTTTACTGTAGTAATGTTATATTTCTGATATATCGGCTCAAGATATCTCTCCCTTGCTCTAACTACGTTTGAGTGGGGACAAACAAATAACATATGTACAATGTCTTGATCACCTCCTTGACAGAGGTTACAAGTCGAGGAATCTCCTGGTGACCATCTGGATGTGAAAGCAGAAACAGGTAGGATACCTAAGCGCAACATCGTTATGGCCCTTCTTGCTCCGTGTGTAAGGCAAAACCCCAAATATGGCCGTATTTGCTTATATTCCAATGTCTCAATGTAGGATTTATAAGTAGATAGCTTACTACAATGCAGAAAATCGAGATCATAACTTAATCTTGGTGTAAAGCATTTCAAAAAAAGTTTTAACTGGGGTTTTGACCAGGATAACAGAATATCTTTGGTAAGGTTCGCAATTTTAAATGCCTCAGACATATTCTTAGAAAAGTTAAGTTTTAGAGAGTCTGTTTTAAATGTCTCAGTCTTTAACAAGAATCTCAGTGTTCCCTCTTTTGCATGCAAGATGTTATAGGCCCATCGAATGACATTTGCCACAGCTGTGGCATAGGAGCTTGTTAATGCAAATTCCAGTCTGAGGGCTTGTACTGATGTTGAACTAGAAACCTTTAGTATTTTTTTCAAGATCTTTCCTTCGGTGATGTCCATGAAGGACCACTGTTTTGTTGGTAAATGCTCAGTTGCGTAAGACAAGACCGATGGAATTTTGACTATATACACTTTGAGCAGTGAGGAAAAGTGCCTATTTCCAGTGGCAGTATACAATCTAGAGAGTGCCCCGGCATGTATTTCAGATTTTCTCTTCAGATTATTTATTTGTTTTGAATTTTGTAAGTTCTTTGTAAAAATCCTACCAAGGTAAGTATATTCATCTACTTCCTCTACTCTAATCCCATCAAGATTCCAACAGTATTTGACACTTTTTTTCCTGCCAGAAAAGGCTACCACTTTAGTTTTTGTTAAGTTTGGGATTCAGAAATGATCCTTCGAATAAACATTTAAGGAATCCAATAAATTTTGGAGACCAAAAGGTGTAAGGTCCAACATAACAATGTCATCTGCGTATAGCAGAGAGTGTATGTTCTGAGAAGCGACCTTTGGCGGTAGACTGGAGCATTGTTGCAGATGGAATGGCAGATCACTCAAATATAATGAAAATAAAATTGGTGCAAGAAGGCACCCTTGTTTAAGACCATTCAAAGTATTAATTGGTTTCGTCAGACCTTTTTCACTTCCCATTTGTACCTGGGACCAGGTATTCGTGTGGAGCTTAATTATGATCTGCAATAAATTTTCTGAAATCCCAAGTCTTCTCAGTTTTTTCCATAATGTTGGTCTGTCAACCCGATCAAACGCGGTGGAATAGTCAATGAATGCTGCATACACTGGTTGTGATTTCCCCCCAATGTATTTGTCCAGGATGGTCTGTAGAATTGAGATGTTATCACTGACCGAATGATTAGGGCGAAAGCCAGCTTGGTACATCGGTATTATTTCCTGCGAGAAGCACCAGTCTTTTAGTCTATCCAGTACCTCCGCAGCGAAAATTTTCGCTGTAGCATCCATTAATGCAATTTGGCGGTAATTACTAGCTATATTTTGACACCCTTTTTTATATATTGGGATTATAGTACTTCCCTGCCATGACTTTGGTAATCTCCTGGTACAAAAGATATGATTAAAAAGTGATGTTAACATCTGACTCCATTCTTTTGGATATAGCTGCAAGACTGTAATTGGTATCATATCAGGACCTGGCGCAGAAGTATTCCTAGCTTTTCTAATATGTGTTTCGATAGAAAATGCTGTACTTTTTTCTATTGATGTTAGTTTGCTTTCCAAGATGGTATCAGCGGCATTACTGTAGATTTCAATTGAATTTACTTTGTATAGGTCAGTTAGATATGTTTCCCATTCTTGTGGTGGAACTGGTATGGCATGTAATTTCTTTTTAGTTCCAGTTATTTTGGCTATCAAAGACCAGTATTTTCTTTGGTTATATTTTTTTGCTGCCTCATGAATGTCCACCCAATTTTTATCGTGCAGCCTTCTTTTTTGGCTATTCTTATCTCTTCTTAATTGGTTTTTTAGTTTGTTTATCTCTTGCTGTATAGTAGGTGAGAAGTTTAAGAATTGTCCTCGAATGAGTTTGTTGAGCTTCTTCCTGATTGTATTTTCATTGGACATCTTGTAGTTTCTCTTTTTGCATTGTTTTATCCTGTTAAGGAGAGATCTTTTAAGATTTGTCATAATACATTCGAAATTTGTTATTTGATCTTTTGAATGCATTTTGGTTAAAAGGTTATTTTGTGAGATCATTCCATTAATATAATCCAGGGTCCTTGGATTCCAAAAAATTCGCCTCTGCTTATTGTTAATTTCAATTTTACAATTATGATACATAATTGGATTCGACGAGGAGGATTTTACTGACCATCCAGTGTTTAAACATAAAAGAGCGTGATCGCTGTCGTCTGTAAGTTTGATGTTCAAGTGCTGGAGTGTATCCACTAGCTCCATACCACATATTAAATAATCGATAATTGAAAGGGATCCGTATCCACGCCTTGTGAAAGATGCCGGTCTATCACCATCTACGTTACCATTCAAAATTGTCCCGTTTATACTTGGCAATGATGCTAGTAGCATTTTCCCTCTTTTGTCAGAAACTTTCCCTTTTGGGAATAATGGAATAGATAGGTCCAGTGTTTCATGTTCGTAGATTTTTGCCCATTTGCCAATTTCGGCGTTAGAAATTTTTCCATTCACGTCACCCATGATTAGATACGGAATGTTTGCTTGCTCTTCAATTATCTTTGAGATTGTATCTATAGTTTCGATGAAGATGACGTCCTGGGTGGTGCCTGGAGGAATGTACACGTTAAAAAACAAAAAGGCCTTTTTTTGGTCAAGAATATTAGTCTTTAGTTTGACCTTCATACATTCTCCTCACTGGACCTCCTGCGCGTCGGTACCTGGTGAGGCAACATTCACCCCAAGTCTTCTGCGTTCGTGTCATCCTCTTCCCCTGCACCGGGCTCATCCTCGCTCCCCCCTCCTTGTCATTCATATAGGTCTGAAACAGCCCCCAGAAGTTTTTTGGGTGGTTCCTAGGGGGCAACAGCTCGTTGTAAATCTCAGTTTGTGTGCAGCAATATTGCATATCATGCTTCCAGCGATGTACTGTGGGAGCTGGCCCTCTTTGCCAGCACAGGGCCACTTGGCGTTTCGCCATGAGCAATCCCATTCCAACCAGTTTGCGAGATGACCTAGGTAGCTTCTTAGTGTATCCCAAGAGCGCAAGCGCAGGAGAGGGAGGCATCTCCACCTCGATGATACTACTGAGCTCCGTGAACACCGTGCTCCAGAAGGACTGTACCCTCGGGCACAGCCAAGCTAGATGTAGAAAATCCGCTACCGGCATGCGGCATCGTTCGCACACCGCCGCTTCGCGGAGACCATATCTGTGTAATCGCTCTGGAGTGTAGTACAATCTGTTCAGAAATTTGAAGTGAATTAATCTATGTTCGCCGTTGAGGGATATGCACCTGGTATTCTCACAGCAGTACCGCCACATATCATCATCTATAGGCATCTGCAAGTCGCTCTGTCAAGCTAATGTCGCAGCCGTGTACTGAGTCTCCCTATGGGACAGTGCAATCCTGTATAAATTGGTGACTAGCTTGCGCGGCGTTTCTGATTTTATCACAAAGGTAAGCTCAGGGACCTCAGGGGATTCCGCTAGATCCTCCCCCAGCTGCTTTAGAAGGGCACTGCGCACCCTATGGAAGTGATATCGCTGCAACAGTGATTCCGTACCCTCACCTCCTCGTACCTGCTCCCAAGTCTTGGCCTTTTCTACCTGGAATTGGTCTCCAGCGTTAAGCCCCGCCTTGATGCTGCAATAGACTATGCCATGCATGGTTGGTGGATGCAATGGAGTCTATTATCCCCGTTCTGCGATCCACCGTCTGAAAAATCGTCGCAGGTAGAGAGAGTGGATCCACAAACAGCCTCTCCATTCTCAGGTGCGGAATCTGTGGGCTACCATGTATCCATGCATGTAGATGAGTCCCCTGTGCTACTCTATAATAGAGTTCTAGGTCCGGTGCTCCCAGGCCTCCCATACTGTACGGGAGGGTAAGTGTCTTCCATTTCACCCGTGGCTGTTTGCCCGCACAAGCCAGCTTCACCATCAGCTGATTCAGCCTTTGAAAGAACACACGAGGTAGGTTAGTGAATAGGAATAGCATTCTCGGCAGCACAACCATTTTCATTATCGAGACTCGGCCCATCAGAGACAACGGCAGTCTACTCCAGGCCTCGACATCATCCTCCAATTTACTCACTGCCACGCCATAATTCTCTCGAAACACGATGTCAGAATCAGTGTGTAAACGAATACCTAAGTATCTAATGGACTCCGAAGTCCACTGCAGTGGGTAATCCACTTTGATCTCCTGCGTAGGGGGAGTCAGTGGAAAGACTAGCGACTTATTCCAATTCACCCGAAGGCCAGAGAGCGCCACAAAGTGCACTACCTCCCGCAGCACCACCCCTAGGTTTTGATCAGGCTCTCGGACGTACAACAACGTGTTGTCCGCGTACATCGAGACCACTATCCGGTAGAAGGGGAATCCGATACCTTCCTGCCCATGGTATTCACGCAGAGCACAGGCCAGTGGCTCTGCCACCAGGGCGTATAGCAGGGGAGACAGGGGGCACCCCTGGCGGGTCCCCCTGCCTATGGGAAAGGGGTCGGTGACCAGGTCGCCCAGGCGAACCCTTGCTGTGGGCCAGTCATATAATGTGCCAATCATTTGTAAGCATGGTGCGCCGAGTCCCATCCTAGTCAGCACGTGTTTCATGAAGGGCCATTCAACAGAGACAAAGGCCTTCTCCATATCTAAAAACACTGCGACTGCCCTAAGATCCTGCCTAACATGCTGCATCGCGCCGAGAATCGTACGAATATTATATGTGAGGTTCCTCTCTGGTATGAACCCCACCTGTTCCGGAGCCACTAGCGTCGGGGCATGCAGCGCCAGACGAGTCGCCAGCACCTTTGCATAGATCTTCGTGTCAACGTTCAACAGGGAGAGGGGTCTGTACGAACCGCACTCATCCGGTGCCTTACCCGGCTTAGGGATCGCAACCAGAATTGCCTCCCACATCGTCTGCGGCATGTGACCCGATTCACACAGGTCATCAAACAGTGTCTGCAGGTGAGGAAGCAGTATATCCTGGAATGCTTTTGGAACCCCACCGTCAACCCATCTGCTCCCGGGGCGCTGCCAGCCCTCATGCTCGACATTGCCTCCACTATTTCATCCTTCTCTATGGGACACATCAGGAATTCTGGTAATACTGCTTGAACCTATGTGCGATATCCGCCTCCGCGGTAAGGACGTCTCCTGCCTCTGATCTAATTACTGGAACCTGCGTCCGACCCCTCCTCCCCATAAGAATTCTCGCCAAGACTGAGCCGGGCCAGTCTTCTTCGCCATATTTCCTTGCCGTTGCGTATTTCCCCATGTGCTTCACCTCTATATCCACTTCCTCATTAAACTGAGCGAGAAGTGATTTGATCTCTTGTCCTGATGCCTCGTCTGCGTCCCGCCGCTGCCGCTCCTCTAATTGACCCAGCTGCCTCTCAAGGTCAGATAAGCATTGTCTAATGGACCGAAGCACCCCTGAGTGCTTGGACATCACAATGCCCCAAATGTAAACCTTAAATGCCTCCCATATGGTCTGGAAGCTGTCCACAGAACCCACATTCTTCTCACTAACGTATCTTTTGCTTCCGCTAGTTCCCCCCGAAAAAGAGGATCAAGTAAAGAGTAGGGCGGAAAGCGCCAGGTGAAAGGGCGGATTAGTTTCCTAGGGGTAACCAGTTCCAGCAAAATCGGCGAATGGTCCGATAGCGTTCACGGTAGGACCTTACAACTCTTCAGTTGGTCCATCAGCGAGGAGGACATAAGCCAGTCATCTATTCGGGTATGGATATTGTGGTAGGCCGAGTAATGGGTATATCCCCCCTGTGCCGGATGCCTCGCTCTCCAGACATCTTCCAAGTCAAAGCTGGTGATTGTGCACTCTAACCGGCGCGCAGCTGCAGAGGGCCTGCGAGCAGGGCCTGCCGATCTATCCAACCTGGGAACTAGGACCAAGTTAAAGTCCCCCCATATAAGCTGCGCATGGCGATTAGTGCCAACCACGGATTCTAGTGATTCATAAAATTCCGGACAATCAAAGTTTGGCCCATACACATTGAGCAGCACCAGATCCATCCCATATCCTTTACAACGGGATAGAACAAAACGTCCCACCGTGTCAGCGTGCAATAGTTCGAGTGCGTAGTGCGACTTGGGGTTCACCCATGTCAATACCCCCCTAGAATGTGACGTGAAACCTGCTGTGGTAACATTGCCTGTGAGCCCCCTGCCGTCCAACATTGGGCTAGTTTGGGGCAAATGGGTCTCCTGTAGGAGCGCCACATCAACATGCTGGCGTTGTAAATAGCTAAGGACCTTGCGAAGCTTCCGATGATCGTTGAGACCTCGGACATTCCACGTGAGTGCCCTGAATGTGTCCAATGTCCTCGGAGCTACTGCGTTACCCGGCACCGCCATCCTCCCCCGGGCAGGTCATAGTGTCAGACCCGGGATCGCACTCTGGTCTGGTGCCCTCTTCCTCTATCCTGGCTACCATCCTGGCAGTCGCTATGTGCGAGGGGTGCATATCCTCCGCTCGCGTGTATGCTAAGCTGTGTGTGTGTGACTTTAGACCCCCCAACTTCCCAACAGAACTCCCTGGCTTACAAACATTCCTCCCCCTCCCACAGCTGACCTACCCCAACCCGGTCAGACAGAGTCAATGAGCCCCCCTTCCCACCCCCACAACCCACAAAAACAAATCATCGCGAAAGGGGACGAGATTGGTGCACAGCACTTGAGGGCAGAGGTTGTCAGACTGCAAATCTAAACTAGACCTGTCCGAAGTGGCCCATCACCTCCCCACCCCGCCTGCACCGTGCGAGAATTTGTCCCTCATTGTGTGCCCGTGGCCCTTCCTGCTACCCCTAAGCCCGGCTGCGCTGTAGGACTAAACATATATTTGACAACTGCTACAGTCCATGATGCGCAAGGGCCCAGTCCAACCAGATAAGTGCGATCATAAGGGACCATAGTCTCTATGTCATTGTACCCCTGAAAGAGTGGGGCATCCAATTGCCACTCCCCCCCATCATGGATCCGAATAATCTGCCAGTTTCCAGCCACCGCCAGCCCCCTGCCGGTGCAGCACAGCAACGTAGGCAGAGCACAGACTAGTCGCGCATCTTACCACTCACTTCCACCCGCGCCACTAAGCGGCTAGGCTCAGTCCTGATCGTCCAGACGCCCATCCGGTTCTTCCTCTGCCAGTGCAGAGGCTGACTCTCTGTGATGTGCTTTCGACCACTCCTTGAGTGCTTGCTGCAGGGCCTTCAGGTCGGTGAACAGATGTGTCTTCCCCTGACGATTAACCCTCAGTCTGGCTGGGTACAGCATAGCATAGTCGAGGCCCAGTTCCCTCAGTTGTCGCTTGTGCGGGACAAAGTGCTTTCTGGCCCCCTGGACTCTAGCTGTGAAGTCCGAATACAGCGAGCTCTCCGACCCCTCATAATGCAGTGACTTCTTCTCACGTGCCAGACGCAGAGCTGCGTCTCTGTCCCTGTAATTCAATAGCTTTGCTATAATTGGGTGCAGGGCAGCTCCCGGCTGTGGCCGAGGCCCCAGCGAGCGGTGTGCCCTCTCACCACAAACATCGGTGAAAAAACTCCTTCCCCCAGTAAGGTGACCAGCAACTTCTCTACACAGAATTTCATGTTCCCCGTGGCAGTCGTCTCCGGCAGGCCCGTGATGCGTAGGTTGCATCTCTGCGAGCGTGCTTCCAGGTCTTCCGTCTTGTCTTGTAGTGATTGCATCAACTTACTCAGTTGCCTCTGCCCGAAATCCAGCTCAGTGTGGGCTTCCTCCACCTCAGTGATCCTTCTTTCGGTCATATCCAGTCTCTCAGCGTGCTTATCATGGCGCTCTGCCATTCTGTCCATCCTGTAGGTTAGCGCGTCTATTTTAGTGCCCAGCGACGCCATACTAGTCTGCAAGCCCTTCTCCATAGCGATGAGCAGGCTTTTAATGTCCGAGCTGGCTTCTTCCGGGGGAGTTATGTGAATGCTAAAGAACCCGGTAGCAACACTGTGCACTGTGCAATGTGGTCGCCGATGGACCCTCGTGGTATCTTAACAAATTTGTTAAGATACCATGAGAGTCCATCGGCGACCACATTGCACAGTGCACAGTGCACAGTGTTGCTACCGGGTTCGTTAGCATTCACATAACTTTGTCATTTTACTCTTGTTTGACAGCAAGGGTTCCACTGTGGCACCATTGTATTTGAACTGAATATGGTGTGCGCTTCCCACTATACAACTTCTTCTTCCGGGGGAGTCATATGCGTAGGTTCCGTCGCCGCTCCAGCAAAGTACTGGGATTTCGAGGGCCTTTGCTCGAAGGATAATTTAGGCTGCGATTTGTCAGTGCGCCCCATGTTGCACCGTGGTTGACTCAAAGCGCGACAGCTCTCAACTCAGCTCCCACGCCTGGGGCGACTGGTAGGCCGCACTCGCCTCCCAGGACAACCACCTGGCCTCACCTCAAGCCAGGCCCTCTCACCAAAAGGGGACTGCACAGCCCTAGAACCCCCTCGGGCGTCTCAGTAGGGTAGCGTGGCGCACCATCATGGATCACTCGCCCATATGCCGCCAAGATTGCTGCTCATGGATAATCCCGCTGTCCCAGTCCAGTATCCTCGCATCGCCAATCACCCCAGACCAAGTGGAAACAGACCCAGAGGCAGGGGGCGTGCAATATGGCAGGGCACGCAGATTGATGATGGCACCTGGGGCAGTAAACTCCCACCCCGTGCCCCTGCGGCCCGATCCAAAGCCTTTCGAGCGCCCCCGCGGAAGCTCACCAAACTCCTGATGTACTGTTCAGCACCCTGTCATGCTCGCCTGAGCTGTGCAGTTAGGGCCATCGGCCCGCGAGGCTAGACATCTGTGGGCCCGACCAGGATCCTGCCGCTTCGCTTCACTGCCGGCAGGCAAGCGCGCTCATAACCCCATCTTCCGAGTCTCCTCCGCTGCAGGGGTTAATAGGTAGGCCGGCGGTGTGAGAAGGCCTCTGCTGTCACTGTCCCATTGCACATGGGGGGCCGTGCCTTAATGCACACAGGGGGTCCCTCTCAATGGCTGGGGCATCGGGGGGAGGGTCAGCCAACAGCCGCCGGGTGGGTCCTTCCTCGCGGGGGTCCCCCGCGGCCGTCCGGGTCCCGGCCCAGCCGCCACCAGTGCCGGACCGCTGCCGATGCCACACGTCGAGTGACGCAGCCCGGGCCACCCGCCAACTCTAGCCCGCTGCCTCGCTGCCCTCAGGCGCCGCGCTCCCAGCCGGTGTTTTGTCCGACTCCGGGTGACGTGGAGCCTCCGCACCAGCTCGTCAGGGATCTCCGCAGGACTCAGGAACGTTGGATATGCCCCACATATTAGATGTACACCCTGCAATTATTTTAAGCAATTTCAATCTTTGGCAAAGTCAATTTGCACCTTAGGAGATGTATAACGTTACAACCAGCAATATTAAATTCATTTAACCCAACATATAAATCTCAAGAACAAAATTGTTATATATCACAAATTTATTTACATACTAAAAAGATTATGAACGATCCAGAACAACTGTAGATGACAGTAAATAAGTGATAGATTCAGAAAAAAGGGGGTGCTCAAGTGAATTGAAAGGAACAATTTGAAAGAATAGATGCAGAATGGATTAACACAATCAAAGGGCGAAATTTGCCATTTAGAACACAGAAAGCCTACCCATACATTGTTATATACATAATTTACAATGGAAATAAGGAGGTGGGTGTAGGCTGGGATGGGGGAATAGTCGTCGACGTTTCGACCCTAACGCAATACGGGCGATTTCAAGGCCTCTGCTACGGGTCTTCTTCAGGACAGGGATAGGGGGCAGGTAAGGACTGGATCGATTGACCTATAATTAATAATACAGATTCGTGTAAATAATCACATGTGCATATAATAGCAATTTGTCATAGGTAGAGTTGGGTTGATATTACCATGAATGGTTAATAGCGGACGTCAGGCCAATGTTGGACCCCCTAAACAAAATAGGGGAGACAAAAAACAGACTCAGTGCCCATCTCCAATAAGCACTGAAAACTGCTGTCCAAACTCATATGAGGGTGGTTGCTTAATATCGAGGAATTAACTCACCAATATTCGATGCCTCATATATTCCAATCAATGGGAGGAGTATGTGCTTCTGACGCTTTCAGGAATGGTCTAAATACGAAAGGGGGATGAAGATTCAGTAAGGTTCTGAAACCCCTAAGGTAACTTGGCTAAAAACGCATGAATTGAGGGTTCACTCACCCGCACTTGAAAATTAAGGCGTCTGAAAAAAGGGAAGAATCCCCTACAGTTCAGCGTGGGAGGATCAACTGGACCGCTGACGGAAAAGAATTTCGGCGGTAATGGTAAACCTGTACATGGGGAAAATAGCCCCGGTCAGTAAGAAGCTAAAGATGGGAATCGTCGTGCACATAAAGTTCACTCAAGGAATAGAAACAAAAAGGTACCTCAAGTTTTTTCTAGATGAGGAAGGTATCCTGCGAGTCCAATTCGAAGCAGGTGACGTGCTTCTCTGTTGGATGACAAAAACGGGGAAACCTCAGTCAGAGCAGAGAAAACGGCCAGACCGTCAACTATTTGGAATTGCACCCCGAATAAGGTGCCTGGTTACCTATGTGATTCCTAATTACCTCAGTCGAAGTACGAGTCAATCCTACATCCACGGTTGGCAATTTGAGCCGCGTCTCAAACGGGTTTGGCAAAAGCCGGGAGTTTGTGTCCGGAGTTAAACGCAACGTCGTCAGTGACGTGCGGTCACATGATTATTCAAATCATGGAAGAAGAAAGCGGACTTACATAGATGGCCCCGTAATCAGATGCCGACCCATTTTAGATTACGTGCTCGTTCTGTTTACAAAGCCACATTCAGTTACAATGAATACAAAAATGCAAGAATGAAAACCTAATTTCCATAAATCTTGGCATGCATACATTTACATATCCAAATTTGCAATGTCGAATTATTTCACAATGACAGGGCTAATGAGTCCCAAATTAAATGAACATAATACATTTAAAACAAACACATAATTCATATTGAAAACAATACATGCAGTATAATATAAAACTAAAAATATACATATCCACATTTAGGACCAGAGCCCTGGCCCATTGATACTGTGTGCATAGATACCACATTGATATAAAACATTCTAGATCAAAAAGGTACAGATATACAGCAGATCTAAATCAGAGAATAAGGCTCGTCTAAATCAGTACCTTTTTGATCTAGAATGTTTTATATCAATGTGGTATCTATGCACACAGTATCAATGGGCCTTAATTTTCAAGTGCGGGTGAGTGAACCCTCAATTCATGCTTTTTTAGCCAAGTTACCTTAGGGGTTTCAGAACCTTACTGAATCTTCGTCCCCCTTTCGTATTTAGACCATTCCTGAAAGCGTCAGAAGCACATACTCCTCCCATTGATTGGAATATATGAGGCATCGAATATTGGTGAGTTAATTCCTCGATATTAAGCAACCACCCTCATATGAGTTTGGACAGCAGTTTTCAGTGCTTATTGGAGATGGGCACTGAGTCTGTTTTTTGTCTCCCCTATTTTGTTTAGGTGGTCCAACATTGGCCTGACGTCCGCTATTAACCATTCATGGTAATATCAACCCAACTCTACCTATGACAAATTGCTATTATATGCACATATGATTATTTACACGAATCTGTATTATTAATTATAGGTCAATCGATCCAGTCCTTACCTGCCCCCTATCCCTGTTCTGAAGAAGACCCGTAGCAGAGGCCTTGAAATCGCCCGTATTGCGTTAGGGTCGAAACGTCGACGACTATTCCCCCATCCCAGCCTACACCCACCTCCTTATTTCCATTGTAAATTATGTATATAACAATGTATGGGTAGGCTTTCTGTGTTCTAAATGGCAAATTTCGCCCTTTGATTGTGTTAATCCATTCTGCATCTATTCTTTTAAATTGTTCCTTTCAATTCACTTGAGCACCCCCTTTTTTCTGAATCTATCACTTATTTACTGTCATCTACAGTTGTTCTGGATCGTTCATAATCTTTTTAGTATGTAAATAAATTTGTGATATATAACAATTTTGTTCTTGAGATTTATATGTTGGGTTAAATGAATTTAATATTGCTGGTTGTAACGTTATACATCTCCTAAGGTGCAAATTGACTTTGCCAAAGATTGAAATTGCTTAAAATAATTGCAGGGTGTACATCTATTGTGTCGTGAGTTATATCCAGGACCGTTTTCGACATACAAATTGCTACCCAGGTCCTGTGACTAATTGGGTTAACCCCATTGATTCAATGGATATGCCCCACAGGCACCACAAATCAGGCAGGATAATGAAGGATTTAGCGCACTTAGCGGCGGAGCTCAAGGCTCAGGTGGCCATTGCGATCGCCCGCAAGCTCCGTCCCCCGAGTAGACTTACCTTGTGACTGATGCCAAGAGTTCTGAGATCGGGGAGGGTGAGGGCAGTGACAGTGATCAGTACCAGTCCTGATATCAAGTTGGATGTGCTATTGTTGGTACCAGGATTTGAAATTGAAGGTGTACTGACCATCACAGTCCCGAATCCACTGATTTTGTGCAGAATTCGTCATCTGAGTTTGAGTAGACTGCTTTTTCCTACGTTTGGTCCTGAAATATCATCTCATGAATCTATTGTTCTTCGTCTTGAACTTTTGGAATATGTGCTAGAGGCTTTTGGCACAAATCTTATTATGGATGACTAAGACTTTTCTGCAAATAAACTTGCTTTGACGACCTTGGTCCAAGTGGAAGAAGAAGAAATGTAGGGTCTTCCCATAGTGGACGGAGAAGGGTTAGGGTTGACTTTGAAAACTGTAAATAAGGAACTGAAATTCAAAGGGGACTTCCAGCTTTCTAAGGTGTGGTTTGAACTGATTCAAGTAACTGAGGTTGAAGAGAAGAGACTGTGAAGGTTGTTGCCGAACAAGAGAAGCTGCAAATTGTCCTGAGACCATGGAGGCTGGAAATCTGAATCGTAGAGCGAGGTGCATTGTAGGCACACTTATAGGAGGAGTGATACTCTTCATTATTCTGGTAGGTGTAGTTTCGTATTTAGTACCACATGAGCAGGCAAGTGGAGGTAGAGGGAACACCTACACCTACTACTCCTAGCGAAAAAAAGGTCAAAATAGGAGACGAAAGCATTTTGCTGCTAGAGGAGAGTAGTAGGTTACATGCCGATCTGTCTAGAGGCAATTTCAACCTTAATGCGTATGTAAAGTTGTTGTATGTGTATATTGAGGCCATGGATGCGAAAGATTGTTATGTGTGTATGCAATTGCCTGCTTCTGTAGATGAGGGTATTAGATACCATCACCTTCCATTGACTTATGGAATTTCATGTAGTTTGCTGCTTAGCAGTTTCCATGGACGAAATCATTTTGAGTATTTCTTTTCGAATTATGATGCTGTACTTCCTGAAGCACCTGCTTATAAGCATTTGAACAAGTATGATTATTACAAATCAGAAGACAGACTTGGGACGTATTTTATTATGACTCAAGAGTTGGATACGTCTTATGCTCATCGCCATAATCTGACATATTTGTTGTCAGACACAGAGAAGAAATTCATAGAAGAAGTAGAAGATAGGTACCGGAGACAAAAGCAGTTGCGAGATTCAGGACAGGGTAAAGTAGATTGGACCGATGAAGAAAAGCTGCAAAAGTCAGAAGGAAGTTATGGTCCAATAACTTTAGATGAAGTGCAGAAAGGGAAGTTGTGCCTTCATAGACCACAGACATATTATGAGGTTATTCCAACTGTGTATTTTGTTTGTGGGAGGAATGCATATGTGCGATTGCCTGAGAAATGGTATGGAACATGTTATCTAGCGATCATTTTTCCCAAGATTTACCATACGGAAGATTTTGAACTTTTGGAAGGAGGACAACTTGTGAGAGTGAAGCAAAGTGTAAGTGCAGGAGCCATAGTTCGAGACATTTTTGGAGCAATGATACCAACTTTGGGAGTGATTTTGAATGATGTGAAAATAAGAAGGTTGGCGACTGTTGTGGATGAGTTGTCAAAGAATACAGCTAAGTCATTGGTGTTGGTTGAAGGTGCTATCGATAAGGACTATGGTTTTACAAAATCGTCTTGCTTTAGACGTCCTTCTAGCAAAAGAGGGAGGAGTCTGTAAACTTTTGAAGGTCCAAGAATGTTGTCCTTATATACCAGACAACAGCAAAGACCAGGAGAAATATATAAGCAACATTACTGCAATCCATAGTGAGATTGAGGATCTGACCGAGGAAACTGTGTGGGAAAAAGTTGGCAAAGGGTTTGGCAAAGTCGGGAGTTGGTTTGCAAACCTTGGAAAGGGTTTTATTGGTTTTGTGTGGAAACCCCTTATTATAGTTGTGGCATGTGTGATTGAATTGGGGGTTTGATACGAGCTTATAAATGGTACAGATCAAGCAGACTGGAGAGATCATTGAGAATGCAAGAAAGATGAATGGAGAGACTGCAGGGCAGTCAATATCGGAATCTCAAGAACATGGAGTTGCTTAAGAGAGGGAAAGAGGCAACACTCTCTGTTTAACTTGGTTCTTTCCATGAGGGTGGTGTATTGTGTAATGACACAGGTCATCAAAGGGGGGAACTAAGAGAGCGCCATGTTGTTTTGGAAAATTGTAGGGGTGCATCATATCGCCCGTAGTCAGCACCCGCATATTTAGAGGGTTGTTAGACCTGGCATCTTTGTCGTGGTTTCCCCCTATCTTGTAGCCTCTACCTCCTGTATTTTTGATGCCGTGCTGGATTTCGTTGTTGCTGGTTTAGATGCTTTGGGCACTTTGCCACTGCTGTTCAGTGTCAAAGTGCAAGTGCTCCCTGTGTACATTGTTATTATGATTGATTATCCATGTCCCTAGTAAAGTGCACTGAGTGTGCCAGGGCTGGTGGTAACAAATGCTACTAGTGGGCCTGCAGCCCTGATTGTGCCACCCACATGAGAAGCCCTAAAATGGTGTCTCAGGCCTGGCACCGCAGTGCCTGTGTGCAGTCTGTGAACTGCCATGTCCTCCTGGTCAGTGTCCCCACTGGCTAGGCCTAACCCTTCCCTTTCTGTACACATTGGTCACCCCTATGAAAGGCCCAAGGTACCCCCTTGCGCAGGGTGCAGTGTATGTGAAAGGTAGAGCATGTACTTGTGCAGGTGACATGCTCTGGTAGTGAAATACAGCCATTTTAATTTTTTCACTATTGTAAGGCTATGTTGCCCCATAGGCTATCATGGGCGATACTGGCTACAGTGGCTACCAGCATATCTTCCAAAAGGAGCAATATAGGACATAAAAGTCTGGTATCCCTGAACTCAGAATTTAATAACACATCTTTAAGGAAAGGTTGTTTTTAAATCCTGTGTTTGAGAACAGCACTTTTAGAAAGTTGCTGTTCTCTCGTCTGGCATTTTTGTGTACCTTGGCCTGTTTGTGAATTGACTGTCTGGTTTATGAGTGACAGGGGATGGGTGGCTCCCAGAGTCTGAGTGGGCCATCCCTGGGCTGAATAGCTCCATCTGCATCTTGAGTGGTGGCAGGGGGTAGCACCTGGGTCTGAATAGGGCTGTGCCTGCCTTCCACAATGCTGGCTCCACCTCCACCTCCTGCTGGGTGGCTGACGACCCAGCCCCTCTCTCTGAAAGGAAAAGAGAGGCCAAGAAAACAAAGTGCTCAAGAAACACCCAGAACTGGTTTAGACCGGGCTCAGAGCCCTCCTGCACAAAGGGATCAAAGACTTTTAGTGGTATAAGTACAGGACCCCTGACTACAGAATATTAGATCATCCTGGAAACAAGAAGGAAGCTCTGCCAAGGAGAAAGCTGGAAGACTGAAGAAGAAGGACTGACCTGCTGTGTGATGCTGGACTGACCTGCAGTTGCTTTGCTGCCTAGGAGAGGGGAAGGACTTTGTTGTTGCTTTGTCCCCTTACTTAAAGGAATCTCCAAGGGCCTGTTGTGAGCTGGCTCCCTGTTTTGAAGTCCAAGGAACAAAAGGACTTCACCCCCAGCTTCCCTGAGCTCTGCTTAGAGAGCTCTGTCCTTGTGAAATAGCTGCTTGTTGGGAAGGGTGCTGTTCTCAGCGAATATTGAATTGGATGTGGACAAGGTTGCTTCTCATTTATTTCAGTTGCAGGTGCAAGGCCACGGAGCTTGTTAGGTAGAAAGATCCATTGTTTGGAAGTTAGGCCAGTAGGAGTGAGGACGAGAAGGTGCTAGAGGAATGTCCATCTGCAACTTTTAGCGGGGAAGGTGCCCGGGATCCAAGGATACCTCAACAGATGCTGGATGGAAGGATGCCATGCTGGAAAAAAAATCCGAAAACCAACACCTGCCCAGAGGGGTGTGCCTTGGGCGTGTTTACGATTTGGGAGTTCTGTATTAGGGACAGACCCCGAGGGTGGAGAGTGGATTTTGTCAGGAGGTTGCTAGAGCAGGATGTAGGCAACTTAGACAGCGCTGAGGGAACTTAGGGCAGAGTGGGGTGTAGGAAGGAGCATCTTAGAACAAGCTCAGTAGTTTAGACTACTTATTTGAGAAACGTGAATGCGCTTCTTAGGGAGTCTTCACGGCTGACACCATTACTCTTGCCTGAAGGGAATTGCTAAATAGGGATGTCACCTTAGAGTTAGTGTAGGGACAGATTAATCTTTTCTTTCCCTTTGTAAATGCAGTCCAGACTTTAAATAGGGACGGTAATTGGATGCCTGATGTTCCTAGAATTGACTCTGCTTTTCATTCTAACTCGTCTGAGACTTCTTCGCAGGATTATGTTTGTATTAGTGCCCGTTTATTTTTTTAACCTCTTGCTGATGTGTTTGTATGTCCAGTTATTTTTGGCTTTGTAATAAATTTTACCTTCAGTTCGTAGTCAGTGGTTCTTTAAATTGGATTTGATTGTTGATTTACTAAGCTGTTTAATTACAAGTTTGGAAACCTCCCCTCTACACTTCTTAGCAGACAAAAAGTTCCAGTCGACCTGTTTTGGCATTCTGGAGAATTGATAAGGTAAAAATCTAGATAAGAATCCCAGCCCCTTCAGTGGGAATGCGTATTAATCCAGACATATTGGAAAGAAGTAATAATTAAACTATATAGATGAAATAATGGAAAATACTGATTACCAGAGTCAAGAATATATTCTCCTACATATAGGACCTGCTGTCCTGGTAGGAGGAGTTACCTACAGTGAGCCACATCTCCTCCTATGCTGTAGTGTATTGAAAAAAAGAAAGAGTCCCCTCTTCCTCCATAAGACAATGGATACACATTTTATGGCAAGTTATTGCTGTAGAAAAGAGCATACATGATATCCAGCAAACCACTCCAACCGACTTTGCATCTCTACTATTGCTGAGAGGCTTCCCTCCAAAACTAGAGGTTCTGGGGCTGTCTAAGAACAATGATCTTTGTGTAACGGATGAATATCTCAAAGTATTACACTTTAAACGGCTGAGAAGGACCTCTATGAACAAAACCACGTGGTGCGGTGGCATCTGAAGAAGGGAGGGAGGTATGCTGGGGGATTCAGGTTAACTATTCTGGATGCACTGAGGCTTTTCAGCTAGAATAAGACAAACCAAGGCCTGTTATGAAGATTGACAAATATCCTGCAAAACGTCTTAAATGTGTGATTTTTTTTATTATTATTGATTATTGAATGAGTTATTCTGTCCTATAAAATGTACGAATGTAATAAATATTCCAAATGCAAATACTATTTTTAAACAAACAAAATGACTCCACCTTCATGTGGAGGAGTGTGGCTCAATGGTTAGAGCGGCAGACCCTGATGCAGAGTTCTGGCCAGGGACCAGGGTTCGATTCCCGCCTCGGCAGGGTCTCGGGCTCAATTTCCTCGGACCTGTTAATTCTCGCCTCGGTGCCTATTCTAATCACGGGCACCACGCTGCAACTCTGGGCAATAGCTTGCTTAGCCTCCCCAACAGCACTAAGGATGCCTGGCTGCACCCTGGGGGTGCCCAGGAGTGGACACTTCACAGGGAAAGCCAGGAGGGGTTCCACAGCGGTATCAGCGCCAGGAAGCCGCATAGGCGACACCGCAAGGTGACCGTCTGGTGACAGTGCGCTCTATAAGTACCATGACATTTATTTACATTTTCATGTAATTTTTGCCTAATAAAATAGGACCACCCGCAAATAGCCAAGTTTGCACAAGTAAGTCTCCAACCTCTTGTTGCATGTTTCAACAATAGGTCAACCAATTGACTAAAATCATTCTTCAACATCAAAATCCTATGCAAGATGTTACCTCACTTGGGACTCTCTCACAGGCCAATGGCATCTAGAACTCGTTTGTTGTTCATTGACTATGCAAGCAGGTATTATATGGGCTCCCAAAACACATAGGACCCTATTCAAGATGCTACATTTGTCGTAAAGTATGTTTATGACTGAATTTACCTTTCTTTGCTGCCTCAATGGAAAAGGGTTAACAAGGAATTTCTGGTGGGCGTAAATCCATTACTGATGTAGATGTCTCTGCCATGAATGTAAAGAAACCTGCAGTAATAAATGCAGCTGAAATGTTGAGAAAGGCATGGTATGTGGAGTGCTTTGGAAGTTTCAAAAAGCCATGTACAATTGTGGGTATTTCAAACTCCTCTTCTCCCTTGAAATGATCGGAGATTTACTCTAACCAATAGCTGGATTATCTTCCCTTGCCAGGATGGAAAGGGGAAGGTTTCATCCACAAGTTTTCTGCGGTGCAGGGAAAAGGCTTTCTTTATGAGGATAAATGTTTCCTGTTTGGGGAAATAGGGCTGGTTTAGATGACGCTCCTATTCCTCCTTTGCAGAGTTCACAACATCGGAGAATTCTGCAGACAAATTGTAGGAACCTCCTGTGCAAAAACACATTTTTCTTTGCAGGGAAAATATGTGGGAAATCACACAGGGAGAATAGGGGCCTTTTGGGAAAGTCATGATATTCCCAGAAGTAAGCCTGGAAAACTGCACCTTGTGCAGCATTCCAGATCTGCATCTGGGAATGTTGTGTATCCCCAAAAGACATACAAGTACATTCTGGCACAGAATTAAGTCTCTAACTGTACTTTTACATTTTTCATTATGTATGGAGTCCTTAATCAGCACATTATAACAGAACCTGAACGCTGCAGCAAGTAAAGTGCTCAACTTAAGTAGGTGCGACCACACTACCTTTGGCATCTAGCTTTGTACCAGCTTCAAGGGGCTACAAGAATCTTATTCAAATCTCTCAGCCTCACTCACAGGTTATCTGCAGAAAAACACCCATATTCCTTCAATCAGAATGCAGACCCCTTTGCCAAAGGAGGAATGACAGATCCAGAATGGCACAACACCCCACACTATAAAAAACTTGATGGGTTGTCTGTACAGACCTACAGATTCTGGAACGCACTCCTGGTAAAATGAGAATAATCAGCAACCACCTTGACTTTAGAGGGGCTACAAAGTCAAGGCTCTTTATTGAAATATAATGTCTTCTAAACAAGTGATTCTTAATATGCATTTGAGACATATTGTGTTTCGAAACACTTAATAGTAAATATGGAAAAAACAAAAATACTGTGTTTTGGAAAGAAAATTCATAAATATAGCTGGTTTCTGGGTCAGACAAAATTGGAAGTCGTTAATGAATACAAATGTTTGGGAATATGGTTCGATATAGCTTTAAATTGGGGCATGCACTTACAGGCCCCCCCAAAAAAAGGACTTGCAGGAATCTGTGTGTTGAAAAAATGTAATAGTAATTACGGAGCCATGTGACACACACCAGTGTTGTAAGCATTTAAGGCTATGATTCCTCCGCAGATGCAATATGGAGCAGAGATCTTGTGTTTAGGGGGGAAATGTTCATGGGATAAGGAGGAAGGAAAATGTTTAAAAACTCTTCTTTCTTTGCCCAGCTCCTCAATGATACAGGCCATTAGGTCAGAACTAGATGGGCCAGCATGGAGCATGGAACATACAAGTTCAGGTAAATCTATGTAGATTTTGGGAACGACTAGGATCAAGAGAGGTGGAAAAAGTGTCCTGTTGGAGTAGGAGGGAGATCCAACAGATTGATCTGGAGTGGGCAAAAGCTACTAGAAAGACACTCTACTCCATTTGTGAGAATTGTGACTATTGACCAAGAGTCGTTATGTATTGATGAACAAAAGAGTATTCTAAAAACCTTGGGAAACAAAAAATCTAGACAAATCGATATGGATTACCTGAAACAAAAAGAGTGTGTGCACTTTATGTTAAATAGCTGGAGAAATGAAAACTGGTATCGGTGTCTAGATACTGTACTGAATTACTGGTTGAGATTGGAATTGTTGTAGGTGAGAATAGGTATTAATCCAGCTCATGCAAATGAGAAAATAAAAAACATATTAATGGATGATGCCGGTAAATGTACATGCGCGAGTGGCTTAAAATGCACCTGTGTCCATATTGTAATGGATTGTCAAAAATTGTTATTATGCGGCGATTGATTTTAAGGCCAGTTTTAAAAAAAATATGGAATAAGGTCAAGGACGCAAGCAATTGAGCTCCTCATTGACATGCAATTCATTGACATTGCAATTGCTTTGGCGAAGTTTGTCCAAGTAGCAAAGAGATTTCTCATGGAATAAGGAAATGGCAAGAGTGGTCCATGGAGAGACAAACAGAGCAAATTCGGACGATTTAAATTATTTTATCTATTCTCCTAACATTGAATTTTTTAACCATTGGACTTGATTCACAGTACGATACTATGAAAACAAGTTTTTATGAGAAATAATGAATTCTTGGTTTTAGGTACTTTTATAAATCCTACGTGTACTTTTAACTGTTGTATGATGGCATATGTAGTTTAAAGACCAATTGGTCATAATAAACTTACTTTTGATTGATTGATTCTTAATCCTTTGAATTCTGTGGATCCACTCAGTCCTGGAAACTGGGTACACAGACCAAGCAAATTCCACTATTTGAACCTTAAATGTAAAAACAAAAAGTGTGAGCTTTTTTGACAATTTGCTTTTAGTTCCAAAAGGCAAAGGCAAAGGTAATAGGCAAAGAGATATGCTTGGCTCTACTTTAGCACATCATTTGGTTTGAACATACCAGTGCTTTAATTGAGGCCACAAACTGTCCCTATGAGATTATCTTTGTTGTGCTACTCCCATGAATCAAGCTACTGATATCGGCTTAATGTTTAATTTCCAGTTACAGAGTGTTTTAAAATGTTCAATTTTCAGTTTTGACTTTTATGTAGATATACTTTATTACTCTACTAATAGTTTTCCATTTTCTAATCAGTTGACGATATTCTGAAAAGGAGTTGTGGACACATAGGGGGCATTTTTCTAGTTTGCTCTGCGCTGGCTCTAGAGCAGTGCGACCGGTGACACTGCACTGGGCGCTGACTTTTGTGGGTGCTGTGTTTCCACAAAATATTATGGATGTAAAATATGACTTTTGCAAAGAACGTGCACAAAGCAGATCACAGAAGTGCCTGTAGTGTAAATTGTTCAGTGGTTTACAGCTTTTGGCACATAAATTATTTTTTTCTTTGCAGTTTATAAGTTAAAATCCTGATATAGCTCAGTGACTTGTTAACTGTCATTAAATAGCTGCGTTCAGACTGCAGGTGTAGGTTAGAACATTATGTTTTCTAGCATGGCTTTTCCTTATCCTAATGTTGCAAAAAGGGTTCATTTGGGTAGACATCCATTCTTATTAGTAAAGACAACACCCAACCATGATGCTACATTTTAAATTTGGAGTTTGTGCTTCCTCAGACCAAGCACTCTTAATTATATTGCCTACCAGTATGGAATACATGTGACTCCTACAACAGGTTGTCTTCTGTCTTATCTAAGGTTTCCTATACACATATTTACACTTGTACGTATGAGTCATTATCTCTGTGTGTGATGTAAGGTGCCCTGACCTCCTACACTGGCGTGAGCGGCACTACAAAAGAAAGGCATCTGAGAGAGAGTGGTTATCAAAACTTGAGGTGCACCGTTAAAGAGTGGTAGTGAGGGAATCTATAGCGAAAGAGCCCATTGGGGGGCCAACAAATATTGTCGCACTGAGCACCACCACCACTAAAGCTGGCCCTGACTATGCTCACCTACTATACACAAGTACCAGCAGTAAATTGTAGCACTTCATAATCTTGCCAGGGTATAAAGCACTATACAATGTTACAAATGTAATAGCCACTTGCTCAACAATCTAGAAAGGTGTATGTTCTCTACAAATAAGAGTACCTTACAGGAAATTGCAATCAACTGTGCATTTCCTGGGCAATATTATTCTGATCACATTTCATATTTATTCAAAAGTCTGTATGATAAGGTGATCAATGTGATTTTGATGTACAGTGTGTAGATGCATGTATCTTTTGCTTTGTTGATACTCACAAACAATCGCGGTTCTTATTTATAAGTATGGGCGAAATTTGCGAATTTGCGGTATGTGAATTTGTGCGAAAGCGATTTCGCGTTCCGCATAATCCGGAAATTCGTGCGAATTTGCGGATTTTTTTTTGCGTGTTCACAGAGATTTTTGCATATTTGCGGGCCGCTTGCAGCGCACCGACCGCAAAGTTACCCATGCGGTCGTACATGGGCGTGGCCATCTTGTGCGCGTTGCGTATTTCCGTTTCCGGGCGCTATTTGCAAGCTCGCATTCGCTATTACGAGTTTGCGTGTCTTTTTGCATGCTCGCGGGGAAATATCACGCAAACTTACCCACGCGGTCCTCAATGGGCGCGGCCATCTTGTTTTTCATTCATTGCTATGGTTCTGGGCATGCTTTTAAAATCCTCCCGTAATCCTTGCAATCCTTTGTTTTTTTGAACTTTTTTTGGATCTTTTTTACTCATTATCTATCCCTCTCTTTTTTTACATCTATATTTTGTGTTTTTTTCTACTTTTGGTTACTTTAAAGCTACTTTTTAAAACTCTTTTCTTTTCTTTAGTTTTTCCCTATTCTTTCCTATTTTTTTTTCAGCTGTCCAGGACCATGGCAAAGGTAGCCGGGAAGAGCAAGGGGAAGGGTCCCGCACCCCGTACCCGGCTCCCTGGTGGGCGATTGATGGGGGAGGATGTAGTGGCCAGGGATTTTTTCAGCGCGGTGGAGGTGGCCGCGCTTATATTTTATGTTCTGCGCCACCTCCCGAAGACCGTGGCAGCAGGGGACAGGCCCGGTCAAGGGTATGGCCTCCAGGAGCGTCGCCAGCTGTGGGATAAGGTGTGCCGGGCCTTGCGTAGGGAGTCGGGGGTCCGGTGCACCTATGACCAAGCGACGCACCGGTGGGCTGACCTCCTCGACCGGGAGCAGGACCTGCTCGACCTGCTAGGCGTGGAGATCCCTGGCCTTGGTGAGTAGCTATTTAATAACTACTTTGTTTGCTTCTGCTCTGTGTTATATTGCTAATATATGTTTTTCCTGAAGAGCAAGAATGCTGCTGATTCGATTACATTGCAGGTAAAATAATGATTAAATAGCTTCTGCGATTGCAGGTGCTCGCCTCCTCAGTGGCGTTGCTACTATGCTTACTTGTTTGCAACTTTGTGCTCATTTCTCATTTGTATGAATATGTATGAGTGTAGTACTTTGTTATGTTATGTTATGTTAAAAAAAACGTGTTCAGCGCACTTACACCGTAGGTTACTTGGCGCTGTTCGTACATTAGCTGCTGCCCGGGTCCTATTTAACAAGCTTGTGCAAAAAGCCAGGTTTTCAAGGCCTTTCTAAATCCCAGTAGGCTATCGCAGTTCCTGACTGAGAATGGGAATTTACAGAACTGCGTAATGCTAGAGAGACTAGAGACTCAAGTCTTGTCCTTCCTTTGTACTCCTGCTGCCACTAAGAAGAAGAGATAGTGGTGGATTGATAGGTTTAGTATATTATGACTTGTTATTAGTAGTAGGACATTTTTTAGTGGTCTGCAATCATGATGACGGACTGTGCCTCTCACGTCGCGTGCTGCTGAGTGCTGGCAGTCGTAGTAGAACCTTATTGTTGTTGGTTTAGTTAGTGATTTACATAACTTTCCAAGTAGACGGTCTGCGAATCCAGCAACACTGTACTAGTATCCTCCTAGTTGACCAGATCAGAAAGGTCACTACGTGTAGTGCAATTTTTGGTAATTTGTTTCCCCAAGATAATTTTAGGTTGTGGTCAAAGAAATCAAATATTTCAAAAAAACAATCATCCATGTTTTTGTTTATTTCATGTTCACATTCAGCACCTACCAGGGTCAAGAAGAGTACACCCCAGACTCCGGCGGAAGAAAGTGTCAGGAGCCTCTTCTGCTGGCCCCAGTAAGTTGTTCTGTTGTTAATATAATTATACTTCCCTAACTTTTACTGCTCCTATTTATTCCAAACGGTTTCCGAATTCTATTTTTTACAAAATAGTTTTTGATCTTCTTGTAGACTGTTTCTACATTCTTATCCTGCCTCTCTACCATCACTCTCTGTGCTACTACTATTTACTATTATTATAAGTCAGTCTGTGTAGGTAGCTAAGCTTGCCCAGTCTGCAAACAGTGTTAAACAAAACTCTGATCCAGCAATAGCTCTAGAGGCACTGAGTGCAGTCCTCTGGGTTGCCCTTGCTGTGTATTCCAGTCTTCTTAATGTTAGTGCTTTGACAATTTCCAACAGCAAAATGTCAATGTCAACCAAGAATAAGCTAGTAGTTGGCTTTTTGATTTATTAGTAGCACATACCATACCGCTAGTTTTTCAGGGACTATTCTGCACATACAGAAGTGTGGACAAGGGAAATAGGACATTGTTGATGATAGGTGCAGTTTGGCTTTCCACATACCTCAGTCAGAAGTAACTGTGCGGGACTCGGGAGCCCTCACCTTGTTGGAACTTCAAGTCCTCCTGGTGTTGATGAGTAGTTGGTTCTGTCTGTAATTGGAAAAATGTTGCACGTTAAAAAGCAAGCATTCATCAGTTGTGCCAAAAAGTGTTGCATGTTATGGCTAAGCATATAAGTTAACACCCTCCCCAAAACCGTGACTTGTCTTCAGTCCCAATTTTCTCTTCCATTACTAGACGAAATAGGGGGTGGTATATGGCATCTAAAAATATTACATGTTTTTTCAAGGCGTCACAACATCGGATGCGGGACTACCCACCACCAGTGCCGGGGCCAGCAGCGCGGAGGGATCCACTCCAGGGGCGGATGCGGCAGCGCCACAAGTGCCACCAGGAGGAGGTGAGGGGATGGCTCAGCAGCAGCGGAGGGTGGTAAGTTATTATACTCCTTACTTATTGACATTTTAGAGTAGGCTTGCAAAGGAGTGTATGATGTACTGTACAGTAGACAGTACACTAGTACAAGTACACTGTACTGTTAAGAACAGTTACTAATTTAGAACTACATTTTTGCCAATCACGGAGAAGACAGTCAACCTTGACTTAGTAATAGCATTAGCAGCGGTAGTTCTTGGGTAAGCAATGGCCCCCTCTATTTGACTTCAACTCAGCTGGGAAACTTTTTTCGTGAAGGCAAGTCATATCAGATGATCTTGAGGGTTGTGAATAACGAAAAAGGAAAAAAGGGTGAAAGGAAGGACGAGCGAGTCGTAACATTTATGACTGTAAAGAATGATACGTGTTTTTGAATGCAGGCAGAGGTGGCTGATAGGAAGGAATCAGATGCATGGCTGCTTGAAGCAAGGATGGTTGGAGGAGAAAGAAAAGATGACTGCCTGTGTGGGTGAATCAGAAAATGCATGTGTGGTGTGCATTGCAATATATTATTTGGGTCAAACTCAAATGCAAGTCAAGAGGGTGGTTTACCAAATAAAATGAAAAGGGTGTTAGTTGGTTATTGAGAAAAAGTAAACTTGGTGCAAGTTGAGACATTAAGAAGAATGATAGACGTTTACTTTGGAAGCCTCTATGGTATCTTCTTCTTCCTCATAGATAGCAGAGGTGTATGTATTAGAGCAGTGTTACTTTGAACAGCATGTCCATGCCAGAGTAGCAAAGCTGAGGAAATCCAAATACTAGAAGTTGTGATTGTTCATAAAATTGAAATACTCCCTTGACTAACAGTACAGTAGTTTACTTTGCAAGCACAGCATATATGGTGTATGTATTGTATAGTTGACATTATATCAAGTCAAGTCCCTTCCTCTGGCAATTATGAGTACCACACTCACTCCCTATGTTAATAATTTTCTTTCAGCTGTGTCATGGGTGGATTATTGCTGTTGCTCACTCAATCTATCAAAACAAAGCACCTAAAGTCATCCATCATATAAGCAAAGATCATGTGATCGGCAGGATATATGATCAGAAGTCAATAATCTTCATTTTCCTTTTGTAGTAGTCAAGGCCCGGGGGGGGGGGGCAGTGCGAAATATAAATTACATTGAGCAGTAGCCCTTGATGTAACCGAGTATGGCCAGTGCCACCACTATAAAAAAGTAAGAGCTTCCTATCCCCACCTGCATGTACTGCTTAAAGTAATGCGAGTCTGCGTCATCATGGCTTGTGTCTGTTTTTCTTGGGTGCAAGCTGAGTGAGCTGGCATTATGCCAGTTACTACAAGTTCACGTACAAGTAAATTATTTTGCAAAACAAGAGAAAAAAGAAGAAGACTGGTGTAGTCTCTGACTCTCTGACTATGTAGTAGTGAGTCCATAGTGCTGCTAGTAGAATTCCTGAAACTCCCGCTAATGTCACAGGCCTACAAAGACTGTGGAAAGATACATGCCAAAATGTTATACTGTGCTTGCAAGTTGCTAAGGTTACTGTGAGACAACTTTCTATTGAATTATTTTGACTATTGGCTACAGTATTTTTCTTTCTTTCTTCATATAGATGCTCCAAAAAAGCTCACCCGGAAGGAGATGGCTTTCCGGGCCCGGGCACGTAAGCTGGAGGCCATTTGTGCTGAATATCGGTGGCTGTGGGCTCAGGAGCAGGAGGAGATGGCAACTACTGCATTCTCCTCCAGTGCCCCCGGGTCCACCAGCCAGCAGCCTCCAGCTAAACGGCGCCGTGGCACGACAGCCTCCCGCCGCCGCCGCACAGCAGCAACAACATCAGCTGTCCCCCCCAGACCCTGGATGGTATGTCTGCGCCACCTCCGAAAGCGAGTGGACTACCTGGAGCGATTGGCAGAGAAGCAACAGCGCCAGCTCCGGGACCTCCGCAAAGAGGTGTGGGACCTTTCCACAGGACTCAGAGGACACTGCCGGAGGAAGTGACTTTCCCTTGCCCCTTTCTTAAAGACTGTTGGGCGGTGGGAATAGGGCGTTGGGGAAAGGGACTTGAAGGACATGTGGACATTGGTTGGGGTTAGGTAGGGGGTGGGTTGGGTTAGTTTATTTTTGTTAGGGCAAATATATTCATTTATTTTACATACTTAAACATAGTATACGTGTTCATATTATTTTGTGTGGCGGTAGGCGGGGGTTACTGTACGATTGCTTTCTTCAAACTTACCAGCATGAATTATCTAAACGTCCAAACATGTACAAAAGTGCCACTAACAGAGTTAGTGAATTCAATTGCCCTACTAGTACTTTACTAGTACTACTGTGACACTGTCAGTCTCTCCTCTCCTCCGAGTCCTAGCCCATTATTCTACCTCCCCAAAATGCTTATCTTTCCTGTGATTCATGTTTGAGAATAGGGCTAGGCACAGGGCTGGCTGCATGGCAAATGGCGATTAAGGTTGGCTGTTGACTTAAATCCTGGATTGTTGAAATATCATCGTTGTGCTGATAGTTGTAGTGGTACACACTGGCAGTAGCAGCATATGAAAAAAAAGGAAATGAAACATTGAGTGGCCTGAGTGTAGCATTAGAAACAGCACAATAGATAGTACGGTAGAGAACAGTGACATAAATTGTAGCCTAAGCAGTGCTAAAGTATTCAAAAGATAACGAAGTACTAGTTGCGTGGAGTATGGCTACTATAAGAAATTGTATTAAGGCAAAGGACAAAGCAACTTAAGCATTAAGCATTCGATTTGTCATGTGTAGGAGGAGGATGTTGTTGATGATCAATCCACGATGGTGCACATAAAATTCTGATTAGAATGATATTTCTGTTGCTTTGACCTTATCCTCCCCAACAAGTGTGTGGAATTTATTGTTGTCATTTAGTCACACCTCAATGAAAAACCACACAGCCCGGGGGAAGAGGGTTAGGGTTTGAAAATTGGATGGGAATGGGGGTTTTTGGGAAAGTTTTGTGGAGAGAGGAAAACAAAAACCAAGCATGGACAAACAACAAATGAAGAAAAACAAATCTTTGGATTCGAAGATATCCATAAATCTTTTAAGGGACATAAAGGAAGTGCACTATTGCATGCATGAAGTTTTTTGCTAAATGGATGGTTAGGTTACTGAAAAGTAGTACTTACTACAACTTACTAGTAACTATGAAGAAACAATTTGACAGTACAGGGCTGCAGTAATAATTATAATTACGCAATTTCACTTGCCTCTCTGCCCTCAGAGAAAATAAACACTTATAGTTTTTAGTACATTAAATTAGTTTGAAAAATAGCAAAGAAACTTATCAAATAGCTGGAGGAATGAATTTGAAGCAAAGAGTCACACTCGTAGAAGTTCAAGTTCACAACAATAACATTTAAAAGATAAGGAGAAGTTAAGAGGATACTGTAACTGTATGTTGTAGTTGTCCTGTTGAATTTGTGAAGTTGCATACATCCAGCCATTCCTCTTATTCGCGGTACTCCTCCATTCCATCTGACGCTCCGTCTATCAATCTTGGTGACCAGACACACTGTCCACTGCCTGCCTGATGCGGAATTGCGGATCGCTAATGGTAAGCCTGAGTTAATCGTTTGTTCCATGGCACAGGGTAAAAGCCAGCCTGTAATTGTTGATGGAAAAACAGGAAGTGATATTAAAACACCACAGTGAAAAAATATAAGGTACGCTGTGTAGTGCAAAAATAACACTTTCAGTTTCAGAGGTGACAGTGTTACATATAATCAGTCTCCTTTTCAAGGATAATAATTAGTAAGTATGGGCGATTTTGGCGGATCGTGCCAAAATGCTCTCTGCAACTAGGCCCAACCCCCCTTTTCCACCATGGATTTTCTTCAAACCACTTGCAATCAAAATTAGACCTTCCCAGCAGTGCTCCTAGACCCATAAACCCACCCCCAAAAATCTAGATCCCCCACAAGCAGCCCCCCAAAAACATGCAATACTGCTAGGCCTCAGTTTAAATCGTGCCATAACGCTGTCTGCAACTAGGCCCAAACCCCCCTTTTTAACCTTGGATTTTCTTCAAACCACTTGCAATCAAAATTAGACCTTCCCAGCAGTGCTCCCAGACCCCTCAACCCACCCCCCAAAATCTAGAACGCCCCCAAGCAGCCCCCCAAAAACATGCAATACTGCTAAAAAAACATTTCCATCATGGATTTTCTTCAAACCACTTGCAATCAAAATCAGACCTTCCCAGCAGTGTTCCTAGACCCATAAACCCACCCCCAAAAATCTAGAACCCCCCCAAGCAGCCCCCCAAAAACATGCAATACTGCTAGGCCTCATTTTAAATCATGCCAAAACGCTGTCTGCAACTAGACCCAAACCCCCATTTTCCACCATGGATTTCCTTCAAACCACTTGCAATCAAAATTAGACCTTCCCAGCAGTGCTCCCAGACCCCTCAACCCACCCCCCAAAATCTAGAACACCCCCAAGCAGCCCCCCAAAAACATGCAATACTACTAGGCCTCAGTTTAAACCGTGCCAAAACGCTGTCTGCAACTAGGCCCAAAAACCCCTTTTCCACCATGGATTTTCTTCAAACCACTTGCAATCAAAATGAAACCTTCCCAGCTGTACTCCCAGATCCCTCAACCCACCCCCAAAAAGCTAGAACTAAGCATGGGCGTAAAATCCGCTCCGCTCGCGGATTTTTCGGATTTTCGGCAAATTCGCAATCCGCGAACTCTCGCGAATTTGTCGAAAATCCGTGAATCCGCTCGCGGCGGATTTTTTGCTTGGTTGCGGCGCGCGGCGTGGTGCACGGCGTTCACTTTCCGTCATTAAGCGTTTGCCGAGTTGTTTTTCTCGATCATATTTTTCTAGTGCCGCGCCATTTTAGATCTTGCTGCGTGATCCCGCGGGAGTTTGGCGCCCGCGAATACGTAATCGCGGCTTGCCACCTTGCACAGCACACCTCGCGAGAGTTCGCAATTGCGAACACGTAGTTGCGGCGGAAAGGAACAATCTCGCACTCGCGAAATAGAGATTTTGCAATTCTGCACAAGAAAATCACCAGCAAACAGGATAAACCTTCAGAAAATTATGGTTTTTATCAGAATCACTCCTCAGGTTGACATTTGCATGGCCTTTTTTTTTGCAAGGAGTCCATTTTTGGGGGGGGGGAGGAAGGAAGTGCCCCACAGTCTCCAACTTCCTGTTCCTGTCCAGCAGGCTCCTCCCAGTGCTTTGTCCATCTCCTGGTCACTTTCATTTGGATCTGGAGCTGGAAGGATTACTTTTTGTGGGTGCTGCTGGATATTTGGATTTGAGGCCTTTTTGACTGTCTTTGGATCACTTTTGGATTAGAAATCAACTTTCACAAGTAAGTTTGTTTGGGGCATTACAGTTGCTGCAAGTACAATTTTGGAACTTTTTCAGAGCATTAAATAAATTATATTGTGGGTAGCCACAGTATCCAGTAGGACCAGGGTTGGTTAGGGGTGCATGATACAACTGTTTTGTTGAATTTAAACACCATTGAGGCCATGGATGGGCTGGGATTGTGCTGATTTTTGTCGTTTTTTGGGCCTGCTGGTGTGGCCCTTTGCCCAGGGGTGGTGAGTGTTGCATGGGCCTAGTCTTTCTGTGGGGTGTCTTTTTGAATTTAAACATAATTGAGGCCATGGATGGGCTGGGATTGTGCTTATTTTATTGTTTTTTGTCGTTTTTTGGGGGCTGCTGGTGTGGCCTTTTGCCCAGGGGTGGTGGTGCATGGACTGAGTGTGCCTGTGGTGTGGTCTCACTCCCTTTAATGTAAACATCATGGATGGCATTGGATTGTGGTGATTTCTGGCTGGTTTTCTGTTTTTTGGGGGTGTACTGTTGATGTGGACTGGCCATGTGGGTGGTGGTGGTGGCCATCTTGAGTGCTGGCTGGTACAGGCAACATGTGCTTGGGGTGTAAGGGGCCATTTTGAAGAGAGGCAGTGTCTGAGGCCTGCACTTATTTTGCCTACTTTTCATCCATTATGCCCAGGGGTAGTGAGTGTTGCATGGGCCTAGTGTTTCTGAGGGGTGTCTTCTTGAATTTAAACACCATTGAGGCCATGGATGGGCTGGGATTGTGCTGATTTTATTGTTTTTTGTCGTTTTTTTGGGGCTGCTGGTGGGCCCTTTGCCCAGGGGTGGTGACTTGCATGGGCCTAGTCTTTCTGTGGGGTGTCCTCTTGAATTTAAACACCATTGAGGCCATGGATGGGCTGGGATTGTGCTGTTTTTTGTTGTTTTGTCGTTTTTTTGGGGCTGCTGGTGTGGCCTTTTGCCCAGGGGTAGTGGTGCATGGACTGAGTGTGCCTGTAGTGTGGTCTCACTCTCTTTAATGTAAACATCCTGGATGGCATTGGATTGTGGTGATTTTTGGCTGTTTTTCTGTTTTTTTGGGGTGTACTGTTGATGTGGACTGGCTTGGGGTGTAAGGGGCCATTTTGAAGAGAGGCAGTGTCTGAGGCCTGCACTTATTTTGCCTACTTTTCATCCATTATGCCCAGGGGTAGTGAGTGTTGCATGGGCCTAGTGTTTCTGAGGGGTGTCTTCTTGAATTTAAACACCATTGAGGCCATGGATGGGCTGGGATTGTGCTGATGTTATTGTTTTTTGTTGTTTTTTTGGGGCTGCTGGTGGGGCCTTTTGCCCAGGGGTAGTGGTGCATGGACTGAGTGTGCATGTAGTGTGGTCTCACTCTCTTTAATGTAAACATCCTGGATGGCATTGGATTGTGGTGATTTTTGGCTGTTTTTCTGTTTTTTTGGGGTGTACTGTTGATGTGGACTGGCTTGGGGTGTAAGGGGCCATTTTGAAGAGAGGCAGTGTCTGAGGCCTGCACTTATTTTGCCTACTTTTCATCCATTATGCCCAGGGGTAGTGAGTGTTGCATGGGCCTAGTGTTTCTGAGGGGTGTCTTCTTGAATTTAAACACCATTGAGGCCATGGATGGGCTGGGATTGTGCTGATGTTATTGTTTTTTGTTGTTTTTTTGGGGCTGCTGGTGGGGCCTTTTGCCCAGGGGTAGTGGTGCATGGACTGAGTGTGCATGTAGTGTGGTCTCACTCTCTTTAATGTAAACATCCTGGATGGCATTGGATTGTGGTGATTTTTGGCTGTTTTTCTGTTTTTTTGGGGTGTACTGTTGATGTGGACTGGCTTGGGGTGTAAGGGGCCATTTTGAAGAGAGGCAGTGTCTGAGGCCTGCACTTATTTTGCCTACTTTTAATCCATTATGCCCAGGGGTAGTGAGTGTTGCATGGGCCTAGTGTTTCTGAGGGGTGTCTTCTTGAATTTAAACACCATTGAGGCCATGGATGGGCTGGGATTGTGCTGATTTTATTGTTTTTTGTCGTTTTTTTGGGGCTGCTGGTGGGGCCTTTTGCCCAGGGGTAGTGGTGCATGGACTGAGTGTGCATGTGGTGTGGTCTCACTCTCTTTAATGTAAACATCCTGGATGGCATTGGATTGTGGTGATTTTTGGCTGTTTTTCTGTTTTTTTGGGGTGTACTGTTGATGTGGACTGGCTTGGGGTGTAAGGGGCCATTTTGAAGAGAGGCAGTGTCTGAGGCCTGCACTTATTTTGCCTACTTTTCATCCATTATGCCCAGGGGTAGTGAGTGTTGCATGGGCCTAGTCTTTCTGAGGGGTGTCTTCTTGAATTTAAACACCATTGAGGCCATGGATGGGCTGGGATTGTGCTGAATGTTGTGTTTTTGTCGTTTTTTTGGGGCTGCTGTTGGGGCCTTTTGCCAAGGGGTAGTGGTGCATGGACTGAGTGTGCCTGTGGTGTGGTCTCACTCTTTTTAATGTAAACATCATGGATGGCATTGGATTGTGGTGATTTCTGGCTGGTTTTCTGTTTTTTGGGGGTGTACTGTTGATGTGGACTGGCCATGTGGGTGGTGGTGGTGGCCATCTTGAGTGCTGGCTGGTACAGGCAACATGTGCTTGGGGTGTAAGGGGCCATTTTGAAGAGAGGCAGTGTCTGAGGCCTGCACTTATTTTGCCTACTTTTCATCCATTATGCCCAGGGGTAGTGAGTGTTGCATGGGCCTAGTGTTTCTGAGGGGTGTCTTCTTGAATTTAAACACCATTGAGGCCATAGATGGGCTGGGATTGTGCTGATTTTATTGTTTTTTGTCGTTTTTTTGGGGCTGCTGGTGGGGCCTTTTGCCCAGGGGTAGTGGTGCATGGACTGAGTGTGCATGTAGTGTGGTCTCACTCTCTTTAATGTAAACATCCTGGATGGCATTGGATTGTGGTGATTTTTGGCTGTTTTTCTGTTTTTTTGGGGTGTACTGTTGATGTGGACTGGCTTGGGGTGTAAGGGGCCATTTTGAAGAGAGGCAGTGTCTGAGGCCTGCACTTATTTTGCCTACTTTTCATCCATTATTCCCAGGGGTAGTGAGTGTTGCATACTTGCATGGCCCTAGTCTTTCTGTGGGGTGTCTTCAATGTAAACATCATGGATGGCATGGGATTGTGCTGATTTTTTTGTGTTTTGTCGATTTTTTGGGGTGTATAACTGAACTGATGTTCCTCTGTCTTCCATTGCTTTTAGGTGCACAAGACTCAAGAGAACCACCAGTGCCAGGAAGAAGTCCTGCAGCAGTGTGTGTGTGCAGCATAACGTCACGCGACGTCACGTCTGGACACAGACAACTCTGCAACTCGTGCAACTGCTGCCTGCTGTTCTGACCTGCTCTGAAGAAGATGGCCCCAAAAAAAGTTACCCGTAGCTCCTCTAGCAAGAAAGGTGCCAGTAAGGAGCAGAAGAAGCAAGTTACCAAGGAGACTGGTCTGCCGCCCGCCCCTTTTTTTGGGAGTAAAAAAAAAAGTATGCCTGCAGCAGCAGCGGGATCTGCTGGGGACCAAGCTGGCAGCAGCACCCCCGCTCCATTGGGCTCAGTGCCACCACCACCACCATGCCAACTTAAGTCCAAGCCCTTGAGTGCTGCAGAGGCAGCCAATCTACTTGTTCAATCACCATCGACCAGTGATGTTGGCTCATCGCACGAAAGCAGCAGCAATGTCCCTCAATCAACACAGGTTGTTGTAGCTCATCTGACGAGTGTTGAACAACCACAACCGCAACAACAATCACATGTGCAAGTACAAGCCCAAGTACATGTGGAAGGAGAGGCAGCGCAAGGAGATGCGCAAGCAGAGGTGCATGGAGGGTCACAAGTGCCCACAATAGTTGTTCCTCCCGAAGTAGGGGCACATCAGGAAATCGACAATCAAGGCGAGGTATCATTTGAGGAAGCCACTCCTCCTGATGATCATTCATTGTCTTCCACACCCCTAGCAAGGAAGAGATCAAGGGTGGTGTCTACATCTTCTTCAAGCACACCTCCTTCTGATGATATGGATCAAACTTGGGAACCAGCACCACTGCCGTCTGACAGTTAGGCACACCATGATCTGACAAAGGTAGTTAAGCGTAAAAGGAAGCTCGTCCAAAGTCTCAGAGTTATGGAGTGTGATGAGGCTCAACAAGAAGTGGCGGATACTGCTGCTGATGAAGACTCTGACAACGACGACCCAGTCATCATAAAGGTCACTGCAGCCCCAGCGGGCATGCAGCAAACAGACATTTTGACCCTAGCCCGAAGAGCTGCTGAGCGTGATGATGATGATGTTGTCGATGAGGAGGCAGTGGAAACACCACAATCATTGGAGTTAAGTAGTACACCAACTCGTCCCGCTTCCATATTTCTTTCTGGCAAGAAGGGACCTCCATCCACCTCGACCTTAATTAGTGGCGGTGAAAGTGCACAACGTACAAAAGTTGGGCAATCCAGATCCTCCACTTCAACTGGCATTAGCTTCATGACCACCACCACCAGTATCGCCGCCTCCTCCAGGCCCCACAGACACTTCAAGTCCCCAGTTTGGGACTTCTTTACTGTTTGTCAAAAAAATCCAAAGTTTGCCATTTGTACCCTTTGTAAGCTTGCAGTTAGTCGTGGTAAGTCAGGTACCAACTATGGTACCGGAGGCCAGAGAGGTCATCTTAGGAGACAGCACACTGTCCAATGGTTTGCGCACCTAGATGCGATCAAGGAAGCCCGAATTCAAGAAAACGTTGATGTTGCATCTGATGATGACGAGGAGGAAGAAGACGTGTCAAACACTTCCCTTACACTCAGTACCCCTGTCAGCAGCACACCCAATGTGAGGCACACTAAGAGTGTTGGAGCGAGTGAGACACCAACGCACAAAAGTTCACCAGCGAGCAAAATTGGGTCAACGAAGTCATTATCAGCCCGTAAATGCTTGGTCCAGGGCAACATTAGAACCATGTTTTCTTCAGACGTGCCATATGAACGCAACCACCCACTGACGCGTCTGTATAACACTAAGCTGGCTAAAATGCTAGCTGTGGACCTTCTCCCTTTTTCTTTTGTAGAAGCGGTAGGTTTTCTAGAATTAGTGGCAACGCTCTGCCCTAAATGGAAGGTTCCTAGCCGGTTCTATTTTGCCAGAGTTGGGGTTCCAGCACTACATGAAGATGTGCTGGAGGCGATTGGGGCAGCTTTGCAGAAGAGTGCTGTTCACACAATACATCTGACAACAGACATGTGGACCAGTGGCGCAGGCGCTGATTACATGTGCATCACTGCACACTGGGTCTCTTTTTCAGGTGTTAAAGCAAAGCTAAACGCAGGTGTTGACCCGGACCAAGTTTTCAAAGCTGCTCGGAAACATGCAACACTAGCCATGTTTGGCTTGGAGAAAAGTCACACATCCCAAAACATTTTGGACGAGTTTAACAAAAAGGTCTCGAAAATGCTATCCCCAAAAAAACGCCAGATTGGTTATGTTTCCACGGATAATGGCGCCAATGTAGTTAAGGCCATGTCGCTGGGTGGCTATTTCAGAGTGCCGTGTTTGGCGCACTGTATCAACCTGGTAGTTCAAAAATTCTTGAGTGATAGAGACAGTGCGGCGTTCGCGGTAATGGCCACCTGCCGCAAAATGTGCAACCATTTCAGCCATTCTTTTAAGGCCCGGAAGCATCTGAGGAGGCTGCTACTTGAACGTCGAATGCCAGTGAAAGCACTCATCCAGGAGGTGGCAACACGTTGGAACTCAACCTTCTACATGCTTGAGCGTCTGTATGAGCAGTATACGGTACTCGATCACTATTTCTTAACAGAGGGTACATCTCAGAAGGAGGACCTGCGGATGGCTGCGGCGCAATGGGACATAGTTAAAAGCCTGACAGACATGCTTCGTCCTTTTGAGTTCTTCACGCGTGCAGTCAGCCAGGAGGACTGTAATTTGGGAAAAGCTATCCCATTGTTGTGCATGCTGGAGCACCAACTGATGGCGGTGTCTTCTGAGTTTGAAAAAGATGTAAAAAAAAAAGACCCTTTTATTTTGTCTGAGAAATTATTAGAGCGCCTACGTGGTGATGAACGTCTTCAAAAGATCAAGTCAGAACAGCATTACATTTGTGCTACTATTCTGGATCCACGCTACAAAAAGGCGCTGGCAGGCGAAGCATTCTTTCCTTTTACTGATGAAGATGTTCAAAAGTACAAACATTGGCTAGCCTGGTCAGCCAAGAGGTTTGAAAAAGAACGGCAGGTTATTGAAGGAGAAGGCAGTACATCAGCATCAGCATCAGCAGGCCATCCCCAGTCACAAAAATCCACTTCTGCACCTGTGGCTGGGGCACAAGAGACCTCTCAGCAGTTAAAGACACCGGCAACTGGATCATCTGCACCACACACAACAGTAACAGTGGCTGCTGTAGAGGATTGGCTAAGTTTGCTTGGGTATGGTTCTCGAAAAAAAGTCACAGGCACAGCAAAAAGTAAGCAAAGTGGAGGAACCGCTGATGACCTTGAGTCGATGGTGCAGGACTATGTGAATGACTCAACAGAGGTCTTTCTTAATGATGAGCCATTGCAGTATTGGCATGGCAAAAAACAATTGTGGCCACAGCTCTCCAACCTGGCTATAAACTACTTGTCTTGCCCACTCGCAAGTGTGTCTTCTGAACGTGTTTTCAGTGCTGCTGGTGGCATTGTAACTCCCAAACGGAGCCGCCTCTCGCCCAAAAATGTGGAGAGGCTAACAATGATCAAGATGAATCAGCACCTCATACCACCAGATTACAAAGTACGAGAAAGCACGCCGCATGAAGACGAGGAGGACAGCAACGTAGATGAGGGAATTTGTTCTCTGTTCGGTGACGCTGACCTCATCCTGCCTGAATTCGCAGAGTATGATGACGAACTCTTATTCTTATTCCCTGACAGCGAGCCCTGAAAATGAGACAATGAATCAATACCTTTCTTTTTCGTCCTTATTCACTTTTATTCCTGTGTGTCTGTCTTTCTTTGTTTTGCACAGTTAATTTAATTCAAACTTTAATCACCTAACCACAAAAACAAGCCCATCAGCAGAACTGTCTTCACTTGTTTGCTTATTGATTTGAAGGTGCCGCAGTCTACATTCCTCAGGTTCACAAGTTCTGAAGAACATGCTCCTCTATCCTCCTCCTCCAGACTGCAATTTCCCTCAAAGCAGAGTGCTGGATTACGCCCAATGAAGAAAGACTCAGCACTTGTGGGGGTGTTCTACTTCTTTGCGGGTGAGTTGACGGCTTTGGGCCCATTGCTGTCAAGCTCTAATAATGGATAAAAGTGTTTTGGACCAAATATGAGGTGGAAATATCTTGCCGTTTTTGCTGACTTGCTTGCCTTTGAGGTGCTCTTTGGCGGGGTTCCGGGTGTTTGTGGGTGAGTTTTGAGGTCTGGGAGCACTGCTGCGACAGTCTCATCTTGATTGCATTTGCTTTTCAGGAAATCCGTGGTGGGAAACAGGAGTTATGATGATTGGTGACCTAGCTGCACAGCGCGTTTGGACGGAAGGCCGAGAGATATTGTAAGTATGAGATTTAGCTTTTTTGCTGTTTGGGGGTGTTGTCGCGTGCTTTTTTGCGGGTGGGTTGGCGGGTCTTGGCTGGGGCATTCCTGGGAAGGTCTAATACCGGATAGAAGTGTTTTGGACAAAAACCTTAAGGAAAAGCGTTTTTTTTGCTATTTCTTCTGACATCTTGCTCAATGTAGCGTTTTGGGGGGCTTCCTGCTGTTCGTGGGTGGGTTGCGGCCGGGGTCTCTGTCGAAGCACTGCTGCCAGTCTAATCTTGATTGCATTTGCTTTTCAGGAAATCCGTGGTGGAAAACAGGAGTTATGATGATGGCCTAGCTGCACAGCGCGTTTGGACCGAAGGCCGAGAGATATAGTAAGTATGAGATTTATCTTTTTCGCTGTTTGGGGGTGTTGTCGCGTGCTTTTTTGCGGGTGGGTTGGCGGGTCTTGGCTGGGGCATTCCTGAGAAGGTCTAATAACGGATAGAAGTGTTTTGGACAAAATCCATAAGGAAACACCTTTTGGCACTTTTTGTAAGTTAGGGTTCGTTAGGGTTAGCCCTAGCAGCAGGATTGCATGTGTTTCGGGGTGTTCTATTGCAACGCAGTTCTGGGGTTTTAGAGCACTGTTGGAGCGATGCTGGCTATGGATACTTTTGCTTGCTTGCAACTTGCAAGTGGTTTGAATACAATCCACGGTCGGTAAGGGTGTATTTGGGCCTACTGTTACTTTCAAAGTACGTTTTGTCACCATTTTTCTGCTAGGCATCGTTTTTGGAGATCTGATTGGGGGTCTTCTACATTTTTGCGACTGGCTTTAGTAAGGGTCTTGGTGGGAGCATTGCTGGGAAGGTCAAATTGTGTTCTAAAACACAGTTTACAGTACACCTACCTTGAGGGGAAAGATCCGCTATAATATTTTGGCCATACTTATTTATCCTTAAAAAGGTGACTCAGACAGAGCACGCAATTTCAAAAATATTGTACTGTCTATTAGGGAAATCAAAGTGTGACTTTTTGCACCACACAGCGTACATACCTTTTATTTATTTATCAGTGGTATTGTAATAGCACTTCCTGTTTTCCGTTCAATAATTACAGGCCGGGTTTCAGTCAACATCCGCCAGGCAGGCAGTGGACAGGGTGTCTTCTGTCAGTGGTCACCAACATTGATGGACGAAGCGTCAGCTGGAATGGAGGAGTGCCGCTAATAAGAGGAATTGTTTGCTGCATGCAACTTACTTACCAAATTCAACAGGACAACTCCAACAACATACAGAATACAGATACAGTATCCATTGTTTTCTTCTATGAGTGTGACTGCATGTGCTTAGCTTTAGTTTGTACCAAAAGATTTCTTTATCTTCAATTATTGTTTGTCCAGGCTGTGCATTTTTTTTCTTCTCTCCACAAAACCTACCCAAAAAGAAACCCCCATTCCCATCCATTTTCCAAACCCTAACCCTCTTCCCCCGGGCTGTGTTGTTTTGCTTGATGTCTGACTAAAATGACATCAATAATTCCACACACTTGCTGGCGAGGATAAGGTCATAGCAACAGGCTGGCGAAGGAATACGAGGATATCTTCTAGACTTACTCAGCTTCAGTACTATTTCTTCTAGTAGTAGGAGCCAATGTCAAATAAATTCAACGCAAGTACTAGTTATACTTGCAAGCAAATACTTTACCATTTGTTAGGCTACATTATGGCACTGTTCTAGTGTACTGTCACCTGCTATATTCTCGATCGTACCGTAACTGTTGTAATGCTACAGTAAGTAAGGACAAACCAGGAAACGTTTTCTTTTTTTCCATAGGCATGCAACTGCCACTGTGTCACACCACTAGTACCACCGCAATGAGGAAATTTCACCCGCCCAGGATTGCCAACGTTAATCCCCATTTCACGTGGAGCCAGCCCTGGGCCTAGCCCTAATTTCTAACACAAATTACAGGTAAGATAAGCGTTTGGTGGGAGGTAGTATAATGGAGTATTAGGACTAGACGAGAGATTGACGGTAGTACTACTAAAGTCCTACGACTGTTCAGGAAAACAAACTTACTGTTACACCCCCGTCCCCCACCCACCAGACTGAAAAGCAGTAAAAAACAGGTATGGTCAGATAAAGTTCAAAAAAGTATATTTATGTAGCCCTAACAAAATAATCTCCCTCAAGACCCTCCCTAACCCCAACGATTGTCTTTGAAAAGTCCCAAAAAGAACCCAACTCCCAAATCCCACCCCCCAAAAGTCTCTAAAAAAAGGGCAAGGGACACTCCACTACTGGAGGGTGCTGGTGAATTTTGCGGCCAGGGCATCATACTCCTTGCGGAGGGTGGCAAGGTCGAAGCGGAGGCCCTCCACCAAGTTCTTGTACGTAAGGACCTCCTGCTCCAGGTAGGACATTCGGACTCCTAGGCGGCGCTGGCGTGCCTTGCAGCTCCTGTGGGGGGCAGCTGGTCTTTCTGCTGCTTGGCGGTGGCGGTTGGCTTTCTTAGCCCGGCTCCGTACCGCTGGAGCACTGCGCATGCTGGCGGCCCGTGGGGTCACGGAGGAGGATGCAGCTGTCCCAGTCGAGGATGTTGTGGTGGTTGCACCGGTCGACTGCGTGTCCTCCTCCTCCTCCAGGGCCACCAGCCGCCGATATTCGGCGACAGTGGCATCCAGCCTCCGTTGCCGGGCCATTCGAGCCTGCTCCCTCCATGATGTTGATTTGGAAGGAGCAACTATATGAAGAAAGAAAGACATAGTCTGTAACCAATGCTCCTTAGCATTAATAACACAAAGTGAATGAGCCGAAAGTTGGGTCACAGTACAAGTAGCAAATTGAAAGCACAGTACATAACTATTGAGGACAGTATCTATGTAACCTCCCACTTCTGCATCCTTGCTCTAACATTAGTGGTAGTTTAATGAACAAATTCTACGACCACTATGGACTTCCATTACAGTCGACTATGACAGTACCCCAGTCTTATTCTTCTTCTTCTCTCTTGTTTAGGAAAATTGGTACGTTATCTTATGCAAGCCGGCAGAATGGCAGCACAGTGAACTTGCACCCGAGAAAAACAGTTGCACACCATGATGAGTGAGACACACTGGCGTTACTGTACCGGTCCAGTACATGCAGGTGGTGAAGCTATTACTTTTCTATTATGGGTGGCACTGAGAATACTCTGTTACAAGGGCTACTGCTTAATTAATTTACCTTTCACCCTACAGTGCAAATGAGTACTAGAAAAGGAAAATGAAGAAGCTAAATAATTTGATTATCTATCACTTCACATGGGACGTATTTGATGATATATGGGATGACTTTAGGTGCTTTGCTTAATATTGAGTGAACAGTGATACACCCACACATGAATGACGTACTACAACTAAACTAAAGTTATTAAGAGAGGTACGGAGTGTCCACCGTAATAACCTGATATATGCTGTGCTTGCAGTTGCAATACAAACTACTGCTACTATTCATGGTAGTATTGGACACATTTACAATTTCTTTTCCTTGCCTTCCCTACACTGGAACGGACGTGCGGGTGCGGTGGTACATGCTCTTCAAGGTAACACTTAGTTCATCCAGCGACCATCTACTCTCTCTAGATACACATGTGCTATATAAGAGTCAGAGAATCCCATGCTCCAGGCATCCATTCATTCAAAGTATACGCACACATACAGTTTCTGTTTCACCCACCCAGGCTGATGTCCTTCCACCCATCCTTGCTTCATCATTGACCCAGCCATGCACCATACCATATTCTTTCCTTCCCAGCCACCTCGGGGGCCAAGCAAACACATATCGTTCTTCTTTGCCAGCCATCATAAAATTTCGCGTCCCACTTACTTACACCCTTCTTTCGCTTTTCGTTCATCCCATCCATCACGTTCATCTAAGATCTTATTGGGATTCTTCTCACCAAAAACTTCACAGCTAAGTCGGAGTACATTTCGAGGAGGCTACTACCTGGTTGATTTGTAATACACCTGTGCAGAAAGCACACTATGCAGTCTTCAATCTCAATAAGTAAGGAATATATAGCTTACCTGTTCCCGCCACCACCGTGGGAACCCCCACAGGACCGTCCGCCGGCTCTTGCACCGCTTCCTCCCCAGAGTCCTCCGAGTCCTCGCCCAACACCGCCACCTCCGCGCTGGCCCCGCCACCAGATGTTCCACCTACAAAGTACATTTAAGAATGTTAGAATACACCACTCACTACTATATAATATTTGGTCTAGGAGTCATAAAGAAATGTTAAAAAAACAGAATACAATGTAATAATTTGTGACTGTCTACTCTAAAGTAAAAATGTCCCTTTTTCCAGGGAAGGCTGTTGTCTTGCTGCACTTTTATGCACAACTGATGAATGCTTGCTTTTTATTTTTAACACGCACCACTTTTTCTCCTAACAGACAGAAGCTTGACTTCTAAGAACACGAGTCCAGGATCAAGTTCAAACCAGGTGAGAGCTCGGCTCGACCACAAGAAATGTGTCCAATTAATCGTCAGCACTAAGCACTTTTCCGTTTTCAGTTAAATAGTTTTATGACAAAGTTGATTTTAATAAATGTGTTTACCTTTAATAAAGCTATTAAACTTAAATAGACTCTGTGGTTTTTGGTCCTCCAGACTAGAGTGGATGAGCTAAAGGTTTTGGAATTTTTGCCAGCATGAGTGCCTCTGACACTTCTTGACTGTGACTCCGTACTCTTGTCCTGCGTAGGATAATCTAAAGATCATTGGGGATCAATCATCGGTGACTTCGGGAGCTAAATGACTCTGCCACACTATCTAGTCAGTAAGGAGACAGTGCATAGAGCTATTGCTGAATAGAATGGGAGTACAATGGAATTGCCAAATGTCCAATCTTAGTTAGCTACACAGACAGACTAATAAGAATAATCTAGTAATACCACATGGAGTCATATTCGAGGCAGGATAAGAATTTATATCCAGTCTACAAGAAGATCAAAGACGATTTAGAAAAAATCGAATGAGGAACGCTAGGAAAAAATAGGTACTCTTTATTAAAATTTAAACTTACTGGGGCCAGCAAAGGAGCCCTCGCCTGCCCGATCCTGGCCTGCATCCTCCTGAACAGCACCCTCCTCCTGTGTCCTCTTGCCCTTGGGGGGAGCTGATGTACAACATGAAAGAAAGAAAGACCAGAAAACATGGATGAGATTTGTCAACCAAATCAAACATTTCAAAAGAACAATAACAAAATATTTTGGAGAAATAGCAAATAGATAGACAACTATTCCACGGGATCTATCTCATGTGGTATACTACGTTATTCGTATTGCCTGATTTGCGGACCGTTGACTTAGAAAGTTCCTATGTAACTCAATAAACAGACTACTAAAGAGGTTTGCCTAGGCCTGGCAGGCAGCAGTCCGCAGCACGCGAAGTGACAGACAAAGTCCATCCTGCTTGCAGATCAGTGAATACTCAAACTATCAATCCACCGACCACCGCCACTATTTCTTCTTATAGCCATGTGTCTAAAGGAAGGACTGGACTTCAGTCTGTTGGGGCTGATTTAGAAGTCCCTTGCGGCTCATTTTCCTCCATTGTTGCATGACTTTTGTGATGCAGCGGCAGAACAAAAGACTCGCCATGGTGTTGGTGCGGCGTATATATGCATCACGTTGTAAAGCCCTGCGCCATCAGGGGGCGTTCCGGCGCAAGGGAGGGCGTACCTGCGCAGGAACGAATCCTAAAAGTGGCTGAGGGAAATCTACAAGATGTCAATCAGTCACTTTTAGGACAATGATGCACGACTCAAACCCTGCGCGCTTGAAGCCGACGTATGGCTTGATGCAGCATTGGGGAGATAGGGTACCCCAGAGCATTGCTGGAGCTGCGCCATCGTTGGCACGCAACTCCAGCAATGCGCCGCCTTTACGGCACAGATGCGTAAGGCTTCTGTGACATTTTGGGCCAATGGGTGGTGGTGGCATGGCACACAATTACTGCCGCACCCCTGCTACTTTGCAGGGATGCGCCGGTAATTGAAAATATGACCCTTAGTGTCTAGCATTACGCAGTTCTTATCTTTACACTACACTCATACATAATTTCTCAGGCCAATGAAATGAACACAAAATACAAAACAAAATAAGCATAGTAGCAAGCAAGGCTACTGAGAAGGAGAGCAGTGCACCTGAAATGCATAGAAGATTTTGAAATATAATTTACCTACAATGTAATCGGCAGCATTATTGCTCTTGGTAAAGAACAAAGATTTGCAAATGACAGAGCCGGATAAAACAGAGTAGTGATGAATAGCTACTACTACTCACCAAGCCCGGTGACCTCTACGCCGAGCGCGTCCAGCAAGTCCCGCTCCCGGCCCATGACATCTGTCCAGCGGTGGGTGGCCTGGTTATATGTGCGCCGGACCCCAGAGAGCTTAAACATGGCCCGGCACACCTTCTCCCACCGCTTCCGGCGCTCCCGGATGCCATAGCCGGTTGCGATCTTGCCACCTCCCAGGATCGTCTTGGGGAGGCGGCGCTGGACGTGGAAGATGAGTGCGGCCACCTCCTCCGCGCTAAAGATCTCCCGTGGCACCACTTGCTCCCCCCTCAAACGCCCGCACGGGAGCCGGTCACGGGGTGCGGGACCCTTCCCCTTCTCAGGGTGCTTCCCGGCTCCCTTTACCATGGTCTGGGCAGAAATAAAGTTAAATGATAAAGAAGAAATAGAATAGTGAAGAAGAAAAGAAAAGAGTTTAAAAAAGTAGTTTAAAAGTAACTAAAAGCAGCAGAAAACACAAAAATATAGAGCTAGAAAAATAGAGGGATAGATTAATAAGTAAAATAGATCAAATAAACTTCAAACAAGCAAAGGATGGCAGAGATTCAGAGAGGATACAGAAAGCATGCCCAGAACCATAGCAATGAATGAGAAACAAGATGGCCGCGCCCGTTCCCGACCGCGTGGGTAAGTTCGCGCGAGATTTTCCTCAAGCACGCGCAAAATTGTACTAGCGAGCAGCACAGTTTGCGAGATTACACATAGCGGCCGGAAACGGAATTACGTCACGCAAACAAGATGGCCGCGCCCGTGTACGACCGCTAGGGTAACTTGGCAAACGTATAGCTACAAGCGCCTCGCGAACACGCACAAAATCACGCGAACATACACGTCGCAAAGAAAAACTTAGTGTATTCGCAATCATTCGCGGCTTCCGAAATCGATCTCGCACGGATTCGCGCCCCAAAAAACGCGCGAAATTGCAGAAAAAACGATTTTTGCTAAACTGAAAGCAATGAGCAGGTGCAAAAGTTCAAACTTAACATTAGTAACATTCACTCTAGTGCTTCCTGAGGGGCCCCTCCAGAGTTTGCAACTATTCTATGACCCTGCTATGACCCAAACAGCAGGCTCATAGAATAGCTACAAGTAGACCATAAAGGTCCTGGGAAAAAAAATTGCACTGCAACAGAAAGCAAATTACAGATAAGGAAGGAAGCAGGTGCCAGCCAGACTGGAACTTTCAAAATAACTGACACATTAATCAACCCCAAATTAATTCTTGGCAGTTGAAGTAGGGGAGGTGTGCTTGCTTTTTTTCAACCCCCATGAACTACAGTGATAAACAAACCTAATGGGTGGCAGTGAGGATGTACCAGAGGGTGGCATGGGTGTCCCAGAGGGTGGCAGTGGTGAAACAGAGGGTGCTGTGAACCTGTGATGATAAACCAGACGTAGAAACAACATAGTCGCGGCCGTTGCGAGCCGAAAAGTAAGTTCGCAATTGCGAAATTGTCCCAAAATCCGCGCGAACGCTCGCCAACACAAAAAACGGGAAAATCCGCAAATCCGCGAGAGTTCGCGTATTCTCGCGGATTGCGAATCCGTAAATATGCAAATTCACGTACGCGAGATCCGCTAGATCCGCCCATGCTTAGCTAGAACACCCCCAAACAGCCCCCCAAAAACATGCAATACTTGTATCCCCAAAACATGGCAAATCGCGCTGTTAACAATTAATTGCTGTTTTCAGCACATCCACTACTTCAATCCTCTTGAAACTTACCAGGACACTTGTTCCAGCAATTCCCAAGAATCTCAGCAAGGTCGAACAAAATCGATCCACTGGAAGGTGTACGACTAGTTTTTTTCACCCAAACACACGCGCCCGCAAAACACCAAAAAAGGCCAAAATTCGGCCTATTCTGGACCAAACAACGCCAAACCCCCCTAAAACCTTGCCAACATCATTATGAATGAGCCTGCATCGGGCCCTGAGCCCTAGACTCCGCGGGAACCCTACCAAATTAAACCCAAAAACCCTAGTAAACTGCACTGAACCCTAAACCCTAGATATGCTTTGTCTGTCAGTGTCAAAGAGCCTAGGTATGCTACATCAGGTTGCTTCACTCAGTGGTGCCTGCCTTGAGTTGACCGTCTGCATGGCCCTGCCGCAAGCATGGGCCAAAAATCCGTTACGCTCAAGAATTTGCAAATATTTGGCAATTTCGCAAGATTCGCAGTTTGTGAATTTGCCGCGGAAAAACAGCAAATTTCGCGAGCGTAACAGATTTTTGGCCCATGCTTGCGGCCGGGCCATGCTGACGGTCAAGGCAGGCACCTGTAAGTGAAGCAACCTGATGTAGCATACCTAGGCTCTTAGTCACAGACTGACAAAGCATATCTAATTGTATACAGCAAGCCACATAGCCCCAATTTTACATGAACTGCTGTCTGGACTCTGCCTGGCATAACAACACTACACTGCCTCGACCACTCCATCCATACCACGACTAGACAGACATGTAGTTCTGTTGTAGTAGTTTTTGTAGACTGATTCACCTGTTTGCCACTCACGATTTGGCCATAGTTCTTCCGTAAACCGACACTGATGATCCATCCATCCCAGTGAGTGACTGTAAAGAAAAAAGATATATTATTTAATCAATCATCATGGTATATTGCCAAACAGTAAGTTCAAGGACATTTTGCATATTGGAAAATGCAACGTAGTGGCCCCTGCAGTTGAAGTACAATTTGAATTAAACAAGGTAAAAAAACAGCAGAGTAGACTTGAGTTACATTTAGTGTGTAAAAGATGAAATAATAACAGAAGACATATGATTCATTTCATGCACAACAAACAAACAGCAATTGCTTTCATCAGAGCCAGACAGCCATTGCTGTCCACTGCATTCCATCTTCTTCTCATTATACATTACATGTTCCACTTTTTGTCTGCATCTTCTTCTGAAAGTGAGGGCCCACAGGGCAGCCTCTCCTGTCAATTTCAGAAGTAACTGTCAGCAATCAGCAAGCATGTAGTCAGTAATTCCAGTCCCACTTGAGGAGACTCGTCTACGAAGACAAAGTTTCTTTATTATGCGTAATCCAGACATCTGCCATGAGGGAAATGGATAGGGGGAGTCTGGATGAGGAGGATAGAGGAGCATGATTGAGTTGTGAACTTGTGAACCTCAGGAATGCAGACTGCAGCACCTTCAAATCAATAAGGAAATAAGATGAAGACAGTGCTGCTGATGGACTTGTTGTGATTAGGTGATTAGAGTCTTGTTGTGGTAAAAGTTGCAAAACAAAGAAAGACACACAAGAATGAAAGTGAATAAGGACGGAAAAAAAAGGAAGTCAATTATCAGGCCTCGGTGTCAGGGAAGTAGACCTCGTCCTCAAACTCTATGAATTGAGACGGGCGTAGGTCAGCTAACAGAGAAGAACTTCCGTCACCTAAGTCGGTGTCCTATTCTTCCTGCGTGCATTCACGTATTTTGTAATCTGGTGGGATGAAGTGCTGATTCATCTTGATCAGTGTTAACCTCTCCACATTTTTGGGTGAGAGGCGGGTCCTTTTTGAAGTTACAATGGCACCAGCAGCACTGAGAACACGTTCAGAAGACACGCTTGTGAGTGGGCAAGACAAATAATTTAGAGCCAGGTTGGTGATCAGTCGCCATAGAGGCCTTTTCCTATACCAATACAGCAATGGGTTCTGATTAACAAAGACCTCTGTTGGGTCATCCAGATAGGCCTGCACCATCGACTCAAGGTTCTCCAGGGTTGCTCCACTTTGCATACCATCTGTGGCCTTTGAATCACTGGAACGAGCAAACCCTTGATGAGTTAGCCAATCCGCTTCCGACAATATTATGGCTGGGCCTGGAGCAGGTGAGGAATATGATGAAGCGGTTGCTGGTGTAGTTAACAGCTGTGAGGGAAAGTGACTCCCTTCGGCCACAGATTCAGAAGTTGAACTTGACGCCAGATGGCCTGCTGATTCAGTAGTACTTCTGCCGGCTCCTTCAATTTTCTGCCACTCTTTTTCGAACCGAGTTGCTGACATAGCTAGCCAATGTTTGTACTTTGAAACATCTGCTTCATCAAAAGAATTGAATGCTTTGCTGGCCACGGCCTTTTTTTACCATGGATCCAGAATAGTGGCACAAATGTAATGTTGTTCTGTATGTTTGTTTTTAAGCCTGTCATTGGCAACTAGGCGGCTTAATAACCTCTCCGCCAACTGATATGCGTCTTGTTTTTCAGCATCATCCTGGAACGTTGAAGACACCACCTTCAGTTGGTGCTCTAACATGCGCAACAGTGGATAAGCTTTGCCCAAAGAACAGTTCTCCCTGCTGACTTCATGCGTGAAGATCTCAAAACGTCGAAGCATGTCTGTCAGGCTTGCAACTAGCTTCCATTCCTCCAACTCTAGCATCATGTCTTTCATAGTAGAACCCAGTTCATAGACATACTCATTGATTACCCCCCACTACTCAGACAGACGGTCAAGCATGTAGAAGCTTGAGTTCCAACATGTTGCCACCTCCTGGATGAGTCCTTTGACTGGCAGTCTACGTTCATGTTGCATGCTCCTCAGCTTCTTCCGGGCATTAAAAGAATGGCTGAAATGTGTGCAGATTCTTTGGCAGGTGGTCAGTAACTTGCTGACTGTGATTTCTTTTTTCAAGAAATTTTGCATAACAATGTTAATACTGTGCGCCAAACACAGCACTCTGAAATAGCCACCATCATTCATGGCCCTAACTATATTACTGCCATTGTCCGTGGAAACATAACCAATCATGCGATTTCTTGGATGCAGCCATTCATAGACCTTCCTGTCAAACTCCTCCGAAAGGTTAGGTACAGTATGAGATTTCTCCATGGCAAACATGGCTACTGTTGCATGTTTCCGAGTAGCTTGAAAAACTGTGTCCGTGTCAACACCTGCTTTTAACTTGTCTGTAACCCCTGCAAAAGAGACCCAGTGTGCAGTGATGCACATGTAATCAAGGGCTTGGCAACTGGTCCACACGTCTGTTGTCAGGTGGATAGTGTGAACAGCACTCTTCCGAATAGCTGAGCCAATCACCTCCAGCACATCTTGATGTAGTGCTGGAACAGCAACTCTGGAAAAATAGGACTGGCTAGGAACCTTCCATTTAGGGCAGACTGTTGCCACAAATTCTAGAAAACCCACCCCTTCCACGAAAGAAAAAGGCAAAAGGTCCACCGCTAGCATTTTAGCCAGCTTTGCGTTATACAGACGTGCCGTTGGGTGGTTGCGTTCAAATGGCGCATCCGACCAAAACATGCTTCTAATGGTGGGCTGGACCGTTTTACGTGATGATGATGATGATGCAGACTTCTTCAAACCAGTTAGACTCATTAATGTACTTTTTCGCATTGGTGTCTCTCCCAGACTCTTAGTGTGCCTGATACATGTTGCAGGGGTAGAGGGTGTGGGCGCTACCACTGCAGTGCTGCTGCCAGGGGTACTGGGTGTACCAGAAAAAATGTCTGTCGCTTCTACACTCCCCCCCTGCATGATCAGCCCCTCCTGATCATCAGATGCAATATGAATGGATACATTTGGATTTGTTGTACATTTGGCTCCCTGGATCTTCTTTAGGTGCGCCTCCCAAATGATAGTGTGGTGTTTTTGGAGATGACCTCTCTGGCCTCCGGTACCATAGTTGGTACCAAGCTTACCCCGACTAACTACAGTTTTACAAATCGAACAAACTACCATGTTTCCCAAACTGGGGACTGGAAATGTCTGCTGGTAGGTGGAGGTTCTCCTTTCAGTTTCAATGCCAGATGAAGTGGAGGATGGGCGTGGCTGAATTCGACTCTGTTGTGCACTTACAACACCACTACTTGAGGTAATGGAGGTCGAGCTGGATGGAGGTCCCTGCCGGCCCTTCTGAAGAGAAAATATGGAAGCTGTAGGTCGTGTTGGTGTAGTAGTTAACCGCGTTGGTGGTGGTACCAGTGCCACGCCGCCCACATCCCGCTCAGCAGCAATTCAGGATAGAATTAAAATGTCTGTCTGCTGCATGCCCGCTGGGGCTGGAGTGACGTCTGTGATGACTGGGTCGTCGTCAGACTGTTCATCAGCAGCATACACCACTTCTTGCTCGTCGTCATCATCAGCCATAAGTGAAAGCCTTGCGGGAACCTTCCTTTTAGGCTTAGCTACCTTTGTCGGCTCATGGCGTGCCTCACTCTCAGCCTGCATTGGTGGGTTCCAATCAACATCAAGGTCATCAGAACGAAGGGTGCTTGAAGAAGAACTTGTAGTAGTAGCCCTCCTTGACCTTTTTCTTGCTGGGGATCTGGAAGACAATGGATCATCATCAGGAGGAGTCGCTTCCACGGATGATACCTCCGCTTCAATCTCGATTTCCTGGTGTGCCCCTATTTCTGGAGGAACAAGCATTGTGGGCAGTTGTGCCGCCCTATGCGCCTTTAGTAGCGCCTCTCCATGCGCCTCTCCTTGCGCTTGTACTTGCGCTTGTACTAGTTGCACCTGTGGTTGTCGTTGGGGCTGTGGTTGTTGAACACTCATCAGCAGAGTTACACCCTGCGTTGATTGGGTGCTACTTTCTTGCGGTGAGCCTACATCACTGGTCAATGGTGATTGAGCAATGACAGTGGCTGCCTCTGCAGCACTCATGGGCTTGGACCTAACCTTGCGTGGTGGAACTGAGCCTAATGAAGCGGAGGTGCTGCTCCCAGCTTGGTCCCCGGCGGACCCCACTGCTGCAGGCGTTGTGTTTTATTCTCCCAAAAAAAGTGTCTGTGGGCACACCAGTCACCTTGGTAAGTGGCGCCACTTGCTTCTTCTGCTCCTTCTTACTGGCAGCGGCACTGGAAACTTTCTTTGTAGAGGAGCTACGGCCAACTTTCTTTGGGCCCATCTTCTTCAGATGTCAGAACAGCAGGCCGCAGTTGCACAAGTTGCAGAGTTGTCTGTGGCCACACGTGACGTTGTGCTGCACACACCGCTGCAGTACTTCTTCCTGGCACTGGTGGTTCTCTTGTGCACCTAAAAGCAAAGGAAGCCAGAGGACCATCAGTTAAACACCCCAAAAAGTCAAAAACACACAAAAATCACCACAATCCAATGCCATCCATGCCCTAAATGATGTTTAAATTCAATACACCCCACAGAAAGACTAGGTCCATGCACCACTCAATACCCCTAGGCATAATGGTTGAAAGCAAGGCAAACTGGGTGCAGGCCTGAGCACACTGACTGGCTTCAAAATGGCCCCTTGACCCCCACCACATGGCCAGGCCCTGCCTGGACCAGGCCTCATAATGGCCCCCACCCACATAGTCAGGCCCCAACAGCACCCAAAAAGTCGAAAAAACACACAATAATCACCACAATCCAATGCCATCCATGCCCTCAATGTTGTTTAAATTCAAGACACCCCACAGAAAGACTAGGTCCATGCACCACTCACTACCCCTGGGCATAATGGTTGAAAGCAAGGCAAACTGGGTGCAGGCCTGAGCACACTGCCTGGCTTCAAAATGGCCCCTTGACCCCCACCACATGGCCAGGCCCTGCCTGGACCAGGCCTCAAAATGGCCCCCACCCACATGGTCAGGTTCCAACAGGACCCAAAAAGTTAGAAAAAACACACAAAAATCACCACAATCCAATGCCATCCATGCCCTCAATGGTGTTTAAATTCAAGACACCCAACAGAAAGACTTGGTCCATGCACCACTCACTATCCCTGGGCTTACTGGCTAGTGAGGCTTTACAGGCACCCCAAAATTGAAAAAAAAATCAACATATAACAGTGAGCTAAAATTTCATGACATAAATGAGATTTAAGTTCAAAACAAATCACAGAAACTGTTGTATCATGCACCCATGACTAACCCTGGGCCTACTGGATACTGTGGCTACCCACAATATATATATTTTTTTTAAGTTGTGAAAAAAGTTTTTAAACTGTAGTTGCAGCAACTGCAATGCCCCAAACAAACAACAACAACTTACTTGTAAAATCTCAAATCCAAAAGTGATCCAAACTCCAAAGTCCAAAAAGTCCTCAAATACAAATATCCAGCAGCAGCCACAAAAAGTAATCCTTCCAGCTCCAGATCCAAATCAAAAGTGACCAGGACATGGACAAAGCACTGGGAGGAGCCTGCTGGACAGGAACAGGAAGTTAGAGACTCTGGGGCACTTCCTTCCTCCCACCCCCCGAAGAAATTGACTCCTTGCACCAAAAAGTGCAGCAACAGTCAATCTGAGGAGTTATTCTGATCAAAATCATCATTTTCAGAAGGTTTATGCTGCCTGTGGTGAATTTCTTGTGCAGAATTGCAATTTTTGCAAGTTCGGGAAAGCGAGCTGTTCAAATCTCCCGCCGGAAGTCAGCTGCGCGCCGCATCTACGTGTTCGGCATTGTTTACTCCCGCTATGCGTGATCGCGGGCTCTCATGACGTACTCGCGTTGTCAAACTCTCGCTGTGCAAGATGGCGGGCCGCAATGACGTAATCGCGGTCGAAAAACTCTCGCGCGATCACGCAGCAAGATCCAAAATGGCGCAGCACACGCAAACCGGGAGAAAAACAACTTGGCGAACACAGAATCACGGTAAGTCAACGCCGCCCGCACGATATTGTATTTTTCATGCGCGACCAAGCAAAAAAATCTGCCAGCTTGCGAATTTATGGATTTTGGGGCAAAGTTGCACGATTCGCGGACCGCGAAATTGCCAAAAATCCACAAATTCCGCGAGCGGAACGGATTTTCAGCCCACGCTTAATTATTTAGAAGATTTTGCTGCGGGGCTTCTTGCTGTAGTCCTCTATGGCAAAAGAAAAGGGAAGGAATGCTCTGTAACTATCAGGTGCAGCACATTCCTGCCTTTTTCCCCTACACTAGTGCACAGTGGGCTACCATGCACAAGCGCAGACACCTTTGAGCCATGGTACAAGGGAGCCCGCGTTGCACTGATGATGTTTTTGTCCAGGATGGGAAACATTCCTGAACAACAACACTCACAATGTTTTTTTTCTCTCTGTGTGTGCTGCAGAATACAGCACTCATAGAAAAAGGAAAAATGAGGAGAAATAAAGGTATTTTTCCTTGTTGCACCTCCCTTACACCTCCCCTGGGGAGACGTACGTGTTTGGCACTGCCTCAGTGTAACAATTCCTCGTAAATCTGGGTCAGGGTCAAAAATCCATGAGTGTTACTGGAAATACCCACAGCAACACCCATTGCACACCCCTTTAATGCAGAAAACTGTGTTAAAGGGAATTAGATTTACAAGGCCCCATTAAGCCACGCACAGTGGCTTAGTGCTGTGTGAGAAATGGATTCTTTTGCATGGTTAGCCCCCATTTTTTGCCTGTTTTTAAAGTAGTTTTGAATGTAGTGCCCAGGGTCCCTGCCAACCAGGTGCCCTGTACCAGTGCTCTTTCCCGAAATCATACACCCAATTGGTACTTTGGCCCCCTGTAAGTCCCTAGGAACTGATACCCTGGGTACCTAGGGCCAGAGAGCTGAAGAGGGTCCCTTTGAACCCCTCTCACTGGGACCGTGCCACTGCCCTTACAGCCTGCATGTCCCTGTGAAGGAGAAAATGACATGGCGCCCTGTCTGGGTGCCATGTCAGATTACGCTGCCTAGCAACAGAGGTCAGTCACCCCTCAAGTAGGCCTCACAGCCCTAAGGCAGGGTACACTATACTATAGGTGAGTGCATATCAGCATGAGCAAATATGCCCCTACAATTTTAGGCCCATTTCCTAATATTGTAAGAGCCAGTGAAGCTACAGCGAATACATGTACTGGGAACTCGACAACTCTTGTCCCACAGCATCATGAAGGCTTCACTGAATACAGGAGTGTTTGGTACAACACTACTCCTCTCAATAAACCCACACTGATGCCAGTGTGGGATTTCTTGTGTCATGTACCCAGGGGCACCTCAGAGGTGTCCCTTGAAATGCTATCAACCCTGGTGTGGTCTCCGACCAGCTGTAGGCCACCAGCCACCACCAGACATGGTTCTGGACCCCAAGGTAGAGAGCCCCTGCTCTCTGGGACCAGACACAATGCACATCCTGGGCAGAGTTGTCATGTCTCCTCCTCCCCCTGGATAGGCAGTGCTCGAAGTAGGAAAGCTTCAAAGGCCTGACACCTTTGCAATGCAACCCCAAGCCTCTACTGCAAGCAGCAGATGGAAGCCTCCGGTTCACATCCCCTCTTTGGGTGGGAAAATCAGTGGGAAAACTCGAGAAGATAGGAGATGTGCCCACCGCTGTCAGCTCCACCCCTCAGTTGGAGGGAAGCGAGGTGATGCACATTTTTCGACCCCCGCCATATTGAGGATGGGGGACCTTCCAATCAAGGCTAGCTGTATGCCCCCTTCCACAGGAGGGTAGCATACCAGAGAACATAGTCACCCCATGTGCGGTTCGCCATTGGACCTACCTGGTACTCCCCTAAAACGCCTCCTAACTCTAGTATTTAGGTGGCTCCCCCAGACATTGACCCCCAGATCTGCAAAGACCTAAGAAGCCAGAAGGCACCCTTCAGCCGGAGACAACAACTGTCTTGGCCCCAGCCCTACCGGCCTGTCTCCCACTTTAACAGAACCTGCGACTTGTCTTGCAACACATCCTCCAAAACTCCTGGGAGGACTGTTGACTTCAATAAAGACTCCAATCTCCCGAGTACACCGGACCTGTCCAAGAAGCACCAAAATACGAGAATCATCACAGTGAGGACCACTGCCGGTCGATGTGACACCCCCTCTGCACCAAAACTCCAAGAACCTTCCTGCGCAAAAGCAATCCTTAGAGGCTCTTTCCACAGGACACATAGAAAAAGGAAAAAACGAGGAGAAATAAAGATATTTTTCCTCATTTCGTCTCACCAGGGGAGGCTTGGCATTTTGCCCTTTCCTGCGCAAAAACAATCCTTGATGCTATGCAGGCACCCTTGCATCATGACACACAAGTGCCTGCATTGGCGCAAGGAGGCACGTTGTGCGCTGGCACAAGCAAAGGACAAGAATGCGCCACATAATGTTCCATACAGCTTATTCCTGCCATTTCCCTTTGATGCAGCGCAGCAAGGTGGCTAGCTCCGTTGCGTTGCATGAAACCTTGATAGATGGGCCCCTTGATTTCATTCCAAAAAGAAGCAGCTAAAATTGCTTAATTTAAACATACTCGGAGTACTGTCTCCCAACCAGTTCTTAAACATTTTCATATCTGTGAACATGTTCAGTTTCTGAGTCATAGTTGTACTAAAGTTTTGACTCTTTCCTTGATGAGCAGTGTGCATAAGTTATCCTTGAATCTCTGTGCTAACTCTAACACATTCATCAGCTTCTTAATTATTTCCATGTTTTATTCCATAATCTGTACATATTATTTTTCCTGTAGAACTTTCACAAAGGTACTTACTTGTAGTAAAGTTAAGAGTGTGGAGTCTGCACTCGAGGCGGAATCTCCACACTCAGAGCCTCACTGTAGATATTCTGCCTCGAGGGCGGAGACTCCGCACTCGTAACTTTACTACACGTAAGTACCCTTGTGATTCGGGCCCCTATTCGCCATACGATACAAAGCATATTCACCATTTTCATATATACACTTCCTATTAGTGCAAATGACAGTGTCACAGAGCATTACACACATACATCAGGGGATTGCCATCATCTAATATTGTTGCAGTTGTCAAAGGACTGGGGTTGTGATCAGGGAGAGGGCGTCCGCACTTGGCAAAGGAGATTAATGCTTCGGCCACTATACACCGAGCAGGAAATATGTGCCAGAACCTGTGAGGGCAGCGGTACACCCCCCACGGCTGCAACAGTTTCCTAAGTGATAAAGGTTGCCTTCATTTCAATTATAAATATCACCAACTCGCCAGCTTTTAACGAATAGGATAAAACTGTGTAAGTAGTGCTGTCACATCTTTTCGAAACCCATCATTCACAGATGAAAGAATGTGCCGTCATCAATTAAGAACGAAGACGCTGCTCTCGCAAAAAAGATGCACTTATTGGGAAGGGCTTACAAAGATTGCTCTAGAAAGCTGCATCTCCTCATCCAACAAATGAAATGATCAAAGAGCTTCAGTTCACTTTCACAAATGTTTTTCTACAGCAGCCTTTAAAGGCATATTTTAGTAAATCCGTAGGACAGAAGTATTTTAATGCACACGTGGAAAGAACTATCGTTCCGGTCACAGCTGCGTTGGTTCACCCTTTCATCCCTCCACACTCGAGTGGAGGAACCATATTTTCCCATATTGGCCCTTTCAGTCTTTCATATGTACGATCTGCGGTCATTATTTTATTGAAACATCATAAAGACATTTTAAAATACTAGGCCCAGCAGGTGCAAGGTGTTTGTGTCATAGACAAGGCTTTAAGTGGGCCAGGTCCCTCCAGGTCTCAGACCAAGCAGTAATTTAAAATGGATATTGAAATGGGTCCTTTTCAGGGCCTGTATTTATGTCCTTCATTTTTCTTTCAAAGGCACGGAACAATTTCTGAGCTCGAGTGTAAAAAACCTTAAGGTAATCCATGTTACTGCTGCATATATTTAACATGCGTTCCTTAATCTTGCATCCCCTATTAGTGTTTGTTTTTTCCAGGCTGTTGTGCTAAGGCTTTTCAGATCAGATCCTTTCTGACGTGGGCTAGAAAGCGTCCAGAAAGCTCCTTTGCCAATACTTTTTTACATTGGTTTTAGATGTTGATGTTGCACTTCACTGAATATTTTGAAGTTGCTAAAATACTTGCTGATTTTGCACTGTACTCGTCTGCCTAAAATTTAAAAAGTCAATACTTCCTGTGGGGACTGTAACAAGAGCACTATCACTCACCTTGACACATTTATGCAGTTGCATTTGCACTTTAATCCTCTGAGGTGGAAGGACTTGGGTTTTCACTGCACAACTGCTGCTTCTGCAACCATTTTGAGCCAGTTAGTGGTCTAGTACTTTGGCTATTTCAGATGTCTGCACTTCTTAAAAAGCTGGCCGATGTTTAGACACTGCTTAGTCAGATCTGATCCTTTCTGATATAAGCAAGAAAGTGCTCAGAATGCTCCTTCGTCATTACTGTTTTAAAATTGTTTTAGATATTCATGTTGCACTTTACTTAGCATTTCGGAATTGCTAAAAAAAATTGCCTATTTTGCACAATGCTCGTCTATCTAAAATTTAGAAAGTGAATACTTTCTGTGGTGGGGCTATGACATGAGCGCTATTGCTCACCGTGGCACATTTGCACAGCTGGATTTGCACTTGAGTCCTTCGAGGAAGGAGGAGTGGGCTTTTTACTGTTCTACTGCCGGTCTGGCTGCCCTTTTGAGTCTGGTTCTTTGGCTATTATGGATGTCTCAAAACGCAGGCCGGTGCACGTATGCACCTACTGCAAGCCTGTCTGCACTTGTCCGAGCTTGGCTCGCGCTCAGTGCCAGCCATGCCGCTCAGTTCTCCAAGCATGTTCAGCGCATTATCTTCCCTAAGGCGGGAGCTGTTCTGTATAGGTAGGTCTGACTAACCGGGTCTTGCCCTCCTCCCTACCTGCCACCACTGCTACGTTACCATACCAAGCGGTACAAAAGGGGGTGGTGATGGACGGAGCATCTGAACCAATCAAACACTCACACCCAGTCAACAGATCTGGGTTTAATGCATCACCATTATAATAATAATCCACATTTGTAAAGCGCACAATCACCCGTAAGGGTCTCTAGGCGCTGGGGGCCGTCGGGAAGATTAAGCGAGCTATTGCCCAGAGTCACATGGTGCTGGGCTAACCTGCCACCGGAGCCGGGGATCGAACCCTGATCCCCAGATTCCAGCGTCAGTCGCCCTGGCCGCGGCGCCACACCTCTCACCATTCTTTAGCCCACTCTGCCACCCCAGTTCAGACATGGCCATATGCAAATCAGTCTGACCCTGTGCCTCATGGGAACATGGCCCGAACTGCCAAGCCATACCTTCCCTGGACCGGAAACAAGCTTGCTAGGACCGGTTTCTGGCATTTCAGCCGTCTTCAGCCAGGCTTGCTTGAATCCAGTGGCAAAGTGAGCAAGGGAATCACGTCTGAGCATACCCTGCCAACTTATGGCGAACAAAGCAGAGTACACAGTGTTGTTTCTGGGCTGCGAGCTCAACAATGAAAGTCGAGGATTGGCTCCTCACTTCTTGGAGAAATGCGCACAACTGCGCGCTCCTACAACTCTGAAAAAATTACAGTCCTTGCTGGGATTTTTGAATTTCGGGCGTACTTACATCCCCGAATATGCCCAGTGTATCAAGCCTTTGTATGCTTTGATACAACAATCTTTTACCAAATCGTGCTGGCTGCCAGAACATTCAGCCATTTTGCAATCTTTGCAGGCTGATCTTCTTGAATCTAAATTCTCACTGACTCGTGATAACAACACCAACCTGGTGATAAGAAGCATCCCTGGGGCGGTGGGTTCACTTACCTTACTTTTAACGAAGGTGACACAGTACCTATTGCTTACAAGTCACACGTGTACACATCGGCTGAAATGAGGTTCTTCCTCTGTGGAAAAAGTTTTGACAGCAGTGCAAATAGCAATTCTGAAGGAAGGAGCACTGTCGCAGGGAAAACGCATGTTGGTTGTTACCCTCTATCCTGCACTTGAAGCAGTGACGAAAGCCAGTGTACCAAATTCTAAAGCTTTGCACCCATGGTGGATACAATGGGCTGCGTCCCTGACGTTTCCGGATGTCACGTTTGTTTTTGATGACTCCTTACAGTCACAAGAGTTTTTGCAGTATGAATTTGTTCATCCTGCGCCATTGACTATGCGGCCTTTGGAGGATTTCCATTGTATCATTTACACTGATGGTTCAGCTCAAGTTGCGCATGGGTCTACCCACGCATACGCTTCAGCTTGCGCCATTGTGGTAGGTGCCATAGTGAATGATATATTCAAGTCCAAGGTCGTGCATACGCAGACTTTAGGGGACTGTACCGCACAATTGGCAGAGCTTCCTGCTCTGATGCTTGCATTAGAGTACGCTGATCCTAGTGTGACTACTCTTATTGTGAGTGATTCTTACTACTGTGTCCAGTCTTACAATGAAGACCTGTTATTTTGGATTTAGAATGATTTTTCGTGATTCCAAGGGTAGCGCAATAAAACATAAAATGGTCTGGGTCTGAGTGGCTGAGCTTAAAGAGCAGTTTCCACTCATGTATGTAATTCACACTCTTGGTCATCAGCGCGTGGGAGTTCATGCTGTTGGAAATTCTTTGGCCGATGAGGCAGCAAAATCAGCACTATCGACATATTTGGTTGCGGCAGTTACACGTTCCAAGAGTAAGATTGATGATGATATTTTGGCGACTGTAGCCACGACTGAGAGGGGAAGTAAATATCTTAAGGGGTTCCCTTCGAAGTATTCATACCACTTAAGTCCTGATAGAGTTCCTTATGTAAAAACAACGGACGTTAATTCCCAACGCGGACCGCAGGTCCACACTGATTACAGCTGCCCATGAAGGTGTTGCGTCTGTGCATGCGGGCGTTTCAGCTACTGTATCTCAGTTACAACAACGTTTCTGTTGGCCGGGACTGTACAAGCAGACGCGTGATTATGTCCTTCAATGTGACATTTGCCAGCAGATTAAACCTTCCACTGCTGCGCGTCCACGCAGACACAGTGTATATTTCTAATAAACCACTTGGATGTGTTTACTTAGATCACTGAGGTCCTTTTCCTTCTGATACCGCATATAAGTACATCTTAGTCACAGTGGATTCATGCACACGCTTTGTGTGGGTGTGACCACACCACAACGCTGATTTGCGAACTGTCATATGGGACTTGCGTGTCTTTGTAGGGATTTTTGCCTGTGGTACTTTCCATTCGGATCAGGGTCCTGCTTTCGCCTCTAAGACATATGAGGATGCCATGGCTTCGTTGGGGGTCCAAGTCAAGTTTTCGTCTCCATACAGACCTGAGGGTAATAGTGTTGTGGAATGAATGAACCGTGATTTAAAGCAGTCTTTGACAGCTAGGGTTATAGGCACTGGCAGGAACTGGCTGGCCCACCTCAATAGCGTGCAGCGTTCCCTTAATAATCTCCCTAGAAGGTCTCTGGGGACCCCATACGAAATGCTCTTTGGTATCAAGATGTTCCTCCCAGACCTTGACGGTCTAGACCAGGCGGCTGTTGCTGCCTCCATTGACATAGATGAACATTGCAATGTTTTACAGGATCTACAAAAGACGAGAGACAGTCTTGCAAAGGAACATTTTCCCTGCACATCTGAAGCTGCGTTGTAGATTCCAGTAGATGGCTGGCTACCCCAAGTTGGAGAACTGGTTCGAGAGAAGATTGATAACAAGAAAGAATTTGGTCCCTCTTATCGAGCTCCAGTTCCAGCGCTTGGAGTGAAGGGCACAAGAACAGTCATTTTACCACCACTTCCAGGTCGCAAAGAGAACAATGTCAAAATACACAGAGTGGCCGATTCTTCTTAGTATGACACCGGCAGTTTCATGTCCCTCGATTTTGAGAAATTCTGTTTTGGCCCCGGCTTCTGATCCAAGGCCTGATGTTGCCCTCAAGATGCCTGCAGTTTCGAGTCCTTTACTGAGTTCACTGCCTGGTATTCACCTTGATGAAACTGACTACACTTACCCCACTGACTTATCGATGCCTGATTTGCAAACTCGTTTGGCTACAGAATCAAGATTTTCATTTGACACTGACTCTCACACATCGAAGACTCCTTCAAAAAATTCTGTTTTGGCAACAGTGTTTAAAAAACATTTTTTGATTCCACCTTGGACCTATATTTGGTTGGTGCTTTTTTCAATTTACCTATTCATGTCAATTGGCTTTGTGGTGTATTTTTTTCGACTTGTCAACGGACACTATGTCGAGGAGAGAACATGCATTCGACATATAAATGGAACATTGGCTCCCCATTCCTCATCACACAGATTGAAGAGGGACCTTGCTTTTGTTAATATAACTGCTTGGCCTGTCTTAGATGGGATTGTATGGGATGCTGTTCGATTTCAAATTCATGGGCCCACTGAAGTCATAAATGTCCCTAATGTGCTTAGAGTTTCGATGGGGGATGTGATTAAACAAAATATACGTTCTGATAATTGGGATGTTCAGGCCGTAGAAGCTTTGTTTTCTGATTTGAAATATTATGCTGCCTTGGATGCTGAAGATTTGTATTTCGAATCTGCTAATTACGGTGATTTGTATTGTTACCAACATTTCGGCAATCAATACCTGCATAAAGCTAATACAAGGAGGAACACTGTTAATTATACACAATGGGAACATTGTCCGGCTCCTGTACAAGGCAGTTCTGCTTCCTTTTTGAAAAGGTTCACTTATTTTACCGATTTTAATCAGTCTAATCCCAATGCATTTTATTTTGAAATGACTGAAAAGTCCACATCCAAAGTTAGACTTACCGATACTAAATTATTGTATTCGAAGTCCTTTCTAGACCAGTTAGCTGTTGGGGGCTACAAGTTGTGGAAGGATACCATTGACCTTAAATCAGTTTGGGGTTCTAAAAGCTGGCAAGTGCAAGGCACTGTGGCTTTGCATTGTGCATGCCTCATCCCGAACCATATGTTGTTCTTGAATTCTACAATTTCACAGACAACATGCTTTGGATTGGCTACTACTAAAAAATTTAAATGCTCCTTCTTTTCCTGACTTAGAAGAATATTCCGGTTGGGATAATGCTACTTCATTTTCGATCAGAGAGTTAAAAACTCTGTTGCTGGATTCTTCCTTTAATATATCCAGTTTGGATCCCAAGGGTTGGTTGCTCTGGCACACAAGTGCTGATTCTTGTCAGCATCGTTTTCTGGATTTGGCTCAAGGCTTTACACAGGTCAGGGTGGATCCGCGTTTTGAAAATGGCCCTTCGGTGACTACCTATTCTGTAGGCAAATTATTTCAGAATTGGCTCAAACATTCCACTTTGGCGTCAGTTAAGCTACATTTATCTAAATTGACTGACGATGTTGATCGGAACGATTTTAAAAAATGATTCAGAAAAAAATATTTTTTATAAAGGGCCCGGCTAACGGCAGATCTAAAAGATGGACATATGCTATTTACAACGAAGTCTGGAAAACGTCCCAGATTGAGGCGGCTACCCGCATTAGGGCTATAGATCAGGCTAATTTAGAGAAAGTGCTAGCAGTTGTAGATGACAGCATTAATACGCTTTCTTCCCGCATTTACACGTTAGACAATATTGTATCATCTGTTGTTGATATTGTGCAGGATGAAGTGTTTGTTTTGTACCATGGTCAGAATCAATTGCGTTCCATTATGCAGTTTTCATGGACTTTACAAACCTTAAAAGCTGGCAAGGTGCCATGGCATTGCAGGAACATGTCATCATTGTTTGCCCCGTTTAATTTGACCGACAAGCAGCGTTTGCTGTCAATGAAAGATGCATCCTTTTCTATGTTACACATTGAGAGGTTGGAACCTTTACCGTTTTCGGTGGCTGAGGCCAATTCAGCAACGTGGCTTATCCACGGGTTAATAACTCTCCCGTTTCCTCTGTTCAAGTTCGAGGGGTGTATGAAGTACTTTGCAATTGGTAGATATAAACCTCTTGGAAGTGCTTATCTCCATGAAGCTTGGTAGCTTCCATTTACCTATAGGTGCCTTGGGGAGGGTAAGGAAGTTTATTTGAATGGTGAAGATTGCACTGAAACACCAGATCACTCATTGATGTGTAGACATATCCAATTACATGGCTCTTGTAACCATAATGAGCCGAATTTAGCCTGTATTTTGAAAGGTACACCTATGCCTGATATCGTGCCCACATTCACATTACTGGCAAACGGAAGTTATTTACTTTTAAATAATGAAGTTTGTTGTGGGTTAGTAGCGGGAATTGCTTATGTAGTTACCGTCAGTGAACGTGTGGTTTGCTGTAAAAATGTAATGTGTCCTCCACCGCATGGGAAGCTTGATGTTTCCATCTGGCCCGCGATTCTGACCTTGAAAGCAGAGTTCAACAATATGAGTCGCATAAGAGCTCTCTTGTCCCAGAAAGAAGTTGCCCTCACATCTGCTTGTGAGACATTCGTTCTTCACATGGCAAACACCTGCACATTTTGCTCTTGCATTTCGGTGAGTTAATTCACACTATCTTTAATGCATCCTCCACCACGGGGCTGGCACACTTTTTTAAAGTTGTAAGCAGTGGCCTGGTAACTTCTTTTCAAACTATATTCGGTGTGTTCCCGGCTTTCTTTCATTCGATTTTTTCCAGCCTATTTGGTGGATTTTCCTTACTGCTTGCTTGAGCTGCAGGCATTCTTTTACTGTTTTGTTTAATTCAAAATGGATGCACGTCCTGTGTTACAAGGAGAGCTGTCACAGCTGGTGCTGCTTCGCAAAAGAATGCTTGAGTACTATGGAGCACTGCCTCTTGCTACTTTGAGTGCGGCGTATGGATTATCGTTTTGATTTTCCTACTTTACATGCGTCTAGCCTGTCTTTCATTGCCTGAGTTGCGATTTCGACTGGGCCCTGGATTTGTGTCTCTGCAATATTGTGTCACCGGATGTGGATTATAATCAGTTTATGAGCCCCTTAGTTGCTCATGAATTGCTTTGTTCTGACAGAGGGATTATGGCCTTTGCAGCGATGCATGGAGTTCGGGGTCGTTGGAATGTGCTCGCAGCGGTGCAAGAATTCTTGGCACACAGCTTCATTGAAAACCCACTGAGTTGTCCTCTGATGGTGCTAGAGGCTCCGGTAATTGAGGAACATATGTGTTCTTTCCCTTAATTAAATTGGATGGCTGAAATATTTTTGGATGAGAAAAGTAAGTTCCTGTTGGAGGCTGTTGCTGCATATTTTGCATATTCATTATTAGGATGAGATGTGTCATCGCTTCTCTCTTCCATAACCGAGGTCATTTATTGGACCTCGAATAATTTTTATTTTTTTCGAGCCTCTCAAAAAAGATTTTCTCTCTGGCTCACACCTATTGACTTCATTATGCCCAATGGCTAGATTTATTAAATTTGAACTATTATCAGACTATAAGGTTTTATTATTTAAAAAATGTTTCCTTGTGCAAATTTGAGACTGGTTCTGACTGTCGTTCTTGAACTCTGCTTTCCAAAACGTGCCGCTTATCTTATCTTGTTTCAAAAGACAATGGTCCCAAACATTGACAAGGATGGAAGAAACCAAATAAATATAGACCGAGATTGAAATCTATATTCGCTGTCCAGCCGGACAGGTTTTAATAACAAGTATAGTTATGTGTAACCAAGATGTTAAACAATTTCCAAGTGGGACACAACCTGTGTCCAACTACCGCATATGTGAAAACATATGACGTACATATAAGTGAGAGGCAAGGGGGGGGCAGTCTGCAAGTTATTCAAAGTTAAAACAGACAATTGGTATTGTGGTACACTTTAGGTGATTTTACAATAAAACATTTAAATCATCAAGTGTACATTGTCGACGAGGTTTCGATCCCTGATTATTATGGGATCATCATCAGGACATATTGATTCATGCCTCGATGTTTAACAAGAAGACAATGTCATCAGTTATTGCATGGCACAAGGGCCTATGCATGTGGTGACCACTTAAACGTTCCAAAGGGGGAGGGGAACACATCAGGGGCAGTGAAGGTCCCGCATTCTGGTCTGGAACCGGTTGAGGGGATAGATGGTTTCCCGCATCCGGCGAGTCGATGCTCGGACCGAGCATCGACTCGCCGGCTGCTGCATACTCCCATAGCGGAGCTCTATCGCTGTCCCATTGCAACCATCTGTCCCCTCGACCGGTTCCACCTGAACCTGTACGGCTAGACAGCGAATATAGATTTCAATCTCGGTCTATATTTATTTGGTTTCTTACATCCTTGTTAATGTTTGGGACCATTGTCTTTTGAAATAGTATATACCCCCAAGGTCCCAGACCGATTGCTACTTTGGGTTCCCTTGTTCCTTATAACGTTATCTTATCGTTATCGTGTCATGGAGATGGGCTTTGCCTTTACATTGTGTTAAGTTAGTATGAGCTTATAGAAGTTTCAACGCCATCTTTCCTCTCTGCTTGTCATGATTCTGTGTGAAGCCTTTATATTTGTTAGGCTTCACTTATTTCTTGGCATCACCTGCCTTATAAAAACCCGCCCCTTTCCCGTGCACCAGCACTCCTTATGTGAAGTAATGTGAGGATATGTGTTTTGTATTAATATGACTGGTGATGTTGTGTTTTGTATTAATATGACTGGTGATGTTATCGTTTAGGAGACATAAACCTCTGATTGCCGTTTTGTTTGTGAAACCTCTGACTCTCATTTAAATGCGACAGTCTTATGCCTTTTACCCTTGAGAAGAACCTGCAGGCTTCTTTCAGGATGTTTAGAACCTGCAGGCTTCTTTCAGGATGTTTGCATCAGTATGCGTTCCTTCGCGTGTGCCCAGCCTAAATCTAGCCGAGCGCACGCATACGTAAGGTGCGGCTGGGTGCGGTCGGGTATTTAAACCGCACCCAGCCTTCTGGAAGGCGCTTTGCCTTCTACCAGCGCGAGAGAAAGGACGTGAGGACTCCCGGTGAAAGGAATCGGCAGATTATCTGATTTACGACCTTGAGGCCTTCCGTCTTCATTGAAGCTAAAGCCTGGCATCTTCTTTCTCAGAGACGGACCTGCAAAGACAAAAGATAAGTTTAATTACTTCCTAGTTAAGGCGCCCTTCGCAAGAAAGGAAACCAGAACTTTTTTTTGGAACTCTTCTTTTAAGAGACGATCTGCAGAACTTCCGAGAATAACAAATTTAGAAACTTGATTTAGGTATTTAGTTATTTAGGGTTTGTTAAAAATAGAATCAAAGGACAGAAAGTGATTTGGAAAGGCGATATTTTCAAATGTGATGTCTATGAGTTTTCTTGTGTATTGTGCTTGTTTCTTCTTGCCCTAAAAGCCTAATGATTTAGATCTGGAGAATAAACAAAGAATATAAAGACAAAGAAAGCACTCTAAGTAAGTCAAAAGAGATAGGCCTAGTTTTAAGGGTAAAAGGGGTGTTTCTGCATAAAAGAAAAGAGAACAAATGTGTTAATATTTTTATTTGTTTATTACAGAAAAATAAGGTTTGAATTCACAACAAGACAAGACAACAGAATCCCTCCAGACAAGACTGACCAACAAGACAAGAAAGACATACTGGACGGACGACTGACCACAGCTGTTCGCAGGTAGGCGAGAGGTAGAACTTCTAGCAAGGAAGTTAGAGGTCTTAGATAAAGAGCTTGTAAGAAGTTAGACCAAGGAGTTTAATCTAGTTGTTCATGTTGTTTCGCAGGTCGACAGCAAGAACAACTACGTCCAGTACCGGCCCTCCTCCCCTTAGTCTAGCTCATATCTTGTAGTGTTTTATACTTCCTCCAGGAAGGGGTTAGTCTCTAGGGAGGTTGGTCCCTTGCGTCCCTGCGAATTCACAACGCGGCCCACATCAAGAACAAGGTAAGGGACGACGTAATTTGACCTTGACAGAAGGCAAAGCCCAAGCAGATTAATTCGCCTGGACGCAATGGACCAAGTTACTCTACAAGATATAGCTGCTATGCTATCAGAATTAAAACAGGAAAATATAGAGTTACGTAAGGACATGGCTTCTCTCCAAAACAAAGTTCATCAACAAAAGCCAATTTTAAAGCCAGCCACCTTTTCGGGGGGAGCTTCTTCATCTTCTGAAGGTCAAACACAAATCCAAGTAGTCACACCAGTTCCTACGCCTTTAGCTCAACCAGAGAGGTTTTATGGAGATCCTAATAAATTCTCCATCTTTCTTAATCAGTGTCATTTACACTTTTTGGCCAAAGTCACAGCTTTTCCTGACGATTCCTCCAAGGTGGCTTTTATGTTGTCTTACTTAGGAGGAGATGCTGCTTTATGGTCTGTCCCTCTGGTAGAAAGAGACGATCCGGTTTTGTATAATTTTAGAGCCTTTGAAAGGTCACTAAGAAAGATTTTTGCAAAACATGTCTTTGTTCAATCCGCGGATAGTGAGCTTCTGAATCTAAAACAGGGTTCATCTGATTTACTACATTATATATCAGTATTTAACCGTTTGGTTCTAGAAGCGGATTGGCCAGAACAAAAACGGGTATCTTTATTCTATAGGGGCCTGAAGGATGAGCTCAAGGACATGGTAACTCAAATCTTAGAGCCTCCCGAAGAGATTAGTGAGTTCATAGATTTAGTTGTGAAATTAAATCATAGAATTTCAGAAAGGAAAGGAGAAAAGGGTAAATTGGAACATAAAGTACTGTTTCAGAGAGATAGAGTTTTTACTCCTCGAGAAAGTGCCCAAAAATCGGACTCTGTAGAAACCCATGCAAATAGTCTCCGTTCGTGGGCCTTTAACTAAAGAAGAGAAAGAAAAGAGACAAAAGTTAAATCAGTGTCTTTATTGTGGCAAAACAGGACATTTCGTAAAAGAGTGTCCTTTAAAACCAAACAAGGGAAAACCAAAGTCCGTGAGTTTAGCTCTTACATCAGAGGAAACGGAAAACTAGAGCACTCGGTAAAAGGGGAGGTCAGTTTATCGAGTGTGTTCTCCAGCGTGGCCTCAACAGTCCCACCCAAGGGGTGTCGACACTTTTGTATAATTGTTGAATTGAAAAGTCTGGCCGGTTCTGGGACTTCAAGGAAGGTAGAAGTAATTATAGATTCTGGAGCTACTGGGAATTTCATTGACACACAGTTCTTAAAACACCTAGGATTTAGCTCCCTTCTTAAAACCCACCCAGAAACAGTCAGAGCAGTTGACGGCAAGGAATTGACTTCAGGACTTATTAAAAGACAAACTGAGATTTTAATTATGGACAGTTCCCCTATCCAGAGAGAAAGGATAGTTTTTGATGTTATCGATGCCCCACAATTTAAACTGATCTTAGGTCTTCCCTGGCTTGTTTTACATAACCCAATTATCGATTGGCAGACAAGAACGGTGACTTTTAGATCTCAACATTGTTTGAATCAATGTTTTCTGTTAAACAGGACTGGAGACACCATTCAAGGTTTTGAATTACCCATAGAATCTTCAAGTATTCTACTCTTGGAAGGAGTGCCTACGGTATACTCAGACTTACAAGATGTATTTGATAAAAAAAGGGCTAACACCCTTCCCCCCCATAGGGATTTTGATTGCAGGATTGACCTAGTGCCAGGGGCTACATTGCCATGTAGCAGAATCTATGCCCTGACAGAGAAGGAAAATGAACACTTACGGGGATATCTGGATGAGTACCTTGCTAACGGTTTCATCAGACACTCTAAGTCTCCTGTGTCATCTTCGCTTTTTTTCATTCCAAAACGTGGGGGGGAATTAAGAGCGTGCATAGATTATAGAGCCCTAAACAATGTCACAATAAAGAACAGATACCCTTTGCCACTCATTCCAACTCTTTTAGATCAGGTAAAGAACGCAACCATTTATACAAAATTGGATTTGCGAGGAGCTTACCATCTTGTTAGAGTCCGGAAGGGTGATGAATGGAAAACAGCATTCCGTACCAAATTTGGCCTGTATGAATACCAAGTCATGCCTTTCGGACTCTGTAACGCTCCTGCAGCTTTTCAATTTTTTATAAATGAAGTTTTGCATGAGTTTATAGACATTTGTTGTGTGGTCTATATTGACGATATTTTAATTTACTCTCAATCTGAAGACGAACATGTACAACAAGTGCGTGCCATTCTTCAAAAACTGCTTTCCAATTCATTATATGTAAAGTTGGAAAAAAGTCTATTTCATGTTTCCAACGTAGATTTTTTGGGATACATCATTAGTCCCTCTGGTATTGAAATGGACCCTAAGAAAGTTGAAGCAGTAACTTCTTGGCCTCAACCCTCATCTGTGAAACAAATACGAAGTTTTCTTGGGTTCGCAAATTTCTATCGACGATTCATTCAAAATTTTTCACAAACTATAACTCCCATTACCAAATTGCTACGAAAAGGAGCAAAATTCGACTGGACTGAATCAGCTGATACGGCTTTTCATGACTTAAAAGAAAAATTTACTACAGCTCCCATTTTGAGTCACCCCGATTCTAAGATTCCATTCATTGTCGAGGCTGATGCTTCTCAGTTCGCTTTAGGCGGAATCCTGTCCCAACGAAACTTAGAAACTGGTCAGATGCATCCCATTGCCTATTATTCTAGAAAATTGTCCCCTGCTGAAATAAATTACGCAATAGCTGATAAGGAATTATTAGCTATAAAAGCAGTTTTCGAGGAGTGGCGACACTACTTGTTAGGGGCTCGTCACCCTATCACTATCTATACCGACCATAGGAACCTGCAAGCCTTGCAAAAAGTGAAAGCTTTATCAGCTAGACAGTTAAGATGGTCTTTGTTCTTCAATGATTACAATTTTGTGATAACATATCGCCCTGGGAAAGAAAATCTAAAAGCTGACGCCTTGTCTCGTTTGGGAGAAACTAGTGTGAATCAAGAACCTGTAGTTCTTCCCGTTCTACCCACTACTTGTTTTCAAGCTAGCTTATCAATCAAGAGCGTTTCAGATGAAATACAGAAAGAGCTAAAAACTAAGAGTCTAGAAGAATGGAGAGATGAGTACCCATATCTTCAGAAGAAAGAGGAATTTCTTTATGTACATGATTTACTACTGGTTCCTACTAAAGTCCTTCAGGAATCAATTATTCACATTTTTCATGACACACCTCTCTCAGCTCATCCAGGTATAGCCAAGACATACGAATTAATCAAAAGACAATTTTGGTGGCCAACAATGTTCAAGGATGTACAACTTTATGTAACCACTTGTAGTGTTTGTATTCAAAATAAACCCTCTCATCAGTCCCCTAGTGGTTTACTAACACCTCTACCTATACCTCCTCAACCATGGCATTCCATTTCTTTAGACTTCATTGTAGAACTTCCTTTGACACAAGAAGGATTTACTACTATTCTAACTGTGGTAGATCACTTTTCACGTATGGCACATTTCATTCCTCTAAAAAAACTTCCTACAACTATGGATCTAGCCAAAACATTGATTACACATGTCATTCGTTTACATGGAATTCCATCTGTGGTAATTTCTGACAGGGGATCGCAATTCGTATCTCATGTTTGGAAAAATTTAAGTTCTCTTCTTCAAATGGACATTCGTTTGTCGTCCAGTTATCACCCCCAAACAGATGGTCTAACTGAACGCACAAACCAAACCATAGAACAGTATTTACGTTGCATGTTAACCACCATATCGGGAGATTGGTCTGATCTCCTAAGCACTCTGGAGTTTGCTTACAATAACGCTGAACATACTTCCACCAAAATGTCTCCTTTTTTCTGTAATTATGGCTTCCATCCTAAAAGTTTTCCAGAAGACATTAAGATTCAAAATACAGTTCCAGCAATTCATGACTATATTTCTGGGTTGTCTTCTATACATAAAGAAGCCCGATATAATTTGGCTAAAGCAAAAGAATCTAAAAAAAAAGGAGCTGATAAACACAGAAGTGAACAACCTCAGTACAGCCCTGGGGATAAGGTCTGGTTAAGTACAAGAAATCTGACCTTAAAAGGAACTAAGAAATTCAATCCCAGATTTATAGGACCCTTTCCCATTGATAAAATCATTAACCCGGTTTGTGTCAAATTGCTTCTTCCTCAGAAATATCGGATTCATCCAGTATTTCATGTGTCCTTGATCAAACCTTTTGACCCCCAAACCAGGTTAATTCGACCTCCCACTTCTGTCCTAATTGATGGTCATCCAGAATTCGAAGTCAAGAAAGTTCTCGATTCCAAACGAATTCATGGCAAATTATTCTATTTGGTTGATTGGAAGGGGTATGGCCCCGAGGAAAGATCATGGGAACCAATCGCTCATCTGCAAAATGCTCCAAGGGTTCTAAGGAAATTCCATATGCAGAATCCCTCAAAACCTAGACCTATAGCAACTGTCTTAGGGGGGATCTTGAGGAGGGAGTACTGTCATGATTCTGTGTGAAGCCTTTATATTTGTTAGGCTTCACTTATTTCTTGGCATCACCTGCCTTATAAAAACCCGCCCCTTTCCCGTGCACCAGCACTCCTTATGTGAAGTAATGTGAGGATATGTGTTTTGTATTAATATGACTGGTGATGTTGTGTTTTGTATTAATATGACTGGTGATGTTATCGTTTAGGAGACATAAACCTCTGATTGCCGTTTTGTTTGTGAAACCTCTGACTCTCATTTAAATGCGACAGTCTTATGCCTTTTACCCTTGAGAAGAACCTGCAGGCTTCTTTCAGGATGTTTAGAACCTGCAGGCTTCTTTCAGGATGTTTGCATCAGTATGCGTTCCTTCGCGTGTGCCCAGCCTAAATCTAGCCGAGCGCACGCATACGTAAGGTGCGGCTGGGTGCGGTCGGGTATTTAAACCGCACCCAGCCTTCTGGAAGGCGCTTTGCCTTCTACCAGCGCGAGAGAAAGGACGTGAGGACTCCCGGTGAAAGGAATCGGCAGATTATCTGATTTACGACCTTGAGGCCTTCCGTCTTCATTGAAGCTAAAGCCTGGCATCTTCTTTCTCAGAGATGGACCTGCAAAGACAAAAGATACGTTTAATTACTTCCTAGTTAAGGCGCCCTTCGCAAGAAAGGAAACCAGAACTTTTTTTTGGAACTCTTCTTTTAAGAGGCGATCTGCAGAACTTCCGAGAATAACAAATTTAGAAACTTGATTTAGGTATTTAGTTATTTAGGGTTTGTTAAAAATAGAATCAAAGGACAGAAAGTGATTTGGAAAGGCGATATTTTCAAATGTGATGTCTATGAGTTTTCTTGTGTATTGTGCTTGTTTCTTCTTGCCCTAAAAGCCTAATGATTTAGATCTGGAGAATAAACAAAGAATATAAAGACAAAGAAAGCACTCTAAGTAAGTCAAAAGAGATAGGCCTAGTTTTAAGGGTAAAAGGGGTGTTTCTGCATAAAAGAAAAGAGAACAAATGTGTTAATATTTTTATTTGTTTATTACAGAAAAATAAGGTTTGAATTCACAACAAGACAAGACAACAGAATCCCTCCAGACAAGACTGACCAACAAGACAAGAAAGGCATACTGGACGGACGACTGACCACAGCTGTTCGCAGGTAGGCGAGAGGTAGAACTTCTAGCAAGGAAGTTAGAGGTCTTAGATAAAGAGCTTGTAAGAAGTTAGACCAATGAGTTTAATCTAGTTGTTCATGTTGTTTCGCAGGTCGACAGCAAGAACAACTACGTCCAGTACCGGCCCTCCTCCCCTTAGTCTAGCTCATATCTTGTAGTGTTTTATACTTCCTCCAGGAAGGGGTTAGTCTCTAGGGAGGTTGGTCCCTTGCGTCCCTGCGAATTCACAACGCGGCCCACATCAAGAACAAGGTAAGGGACGACGTAATTTGACCTTGACACTGCTGCTTCTGCACACGGCACACAATATTATAAATGTTTAGAGTCTAGCAGAATATTTTGCTTCACACAAGAAAAATATGTTTTCCTATAGTATCAGCCTTGCTTGGTAAGCTATGTCTGAACAGTGAGTGCCGAGGCCTTCAAGGGTATTTCAACACAGTGGTTGTTGTTCGGTCTGATCAGCGCACGTCCTAGACATAACACATATGCAGCTGTGGCCACCTCTGATTTTGGCGCGTTTAATAATGCACTGCACAGAGCATGCACACACAGTTTGGAGAACATTTGAATGCAGAGAGCTGACGTAGAAAATGATGTGATCCCTTTCTACTAGGACCAGAGGTATGGGGCCACCCTTGTAAACCCAAAGAGACCTTCTGTAGATATAATATAATATACTAGCAAGGGAGGGTAAGACTGAGGTGCTCTTTAGCCTTCTTCCCTTTAGCATTTTAACCCCTTAAGCGCTGCAGTCGGCCAACGGTCGTCACGAGCACTACCTCCCCAGTGCTGCGCACGACCGTTGGCCGACGGGCAAGCGCTCGTTATTCGAACGTTCAGCACTGGGTGCTGAACGTTCGCGCAGCTATGAGGTTAACATGCTTTCTCCCTTTGTATTTTATGGAATAGTAACTATGCTGATAACCTTATTGCTTATAAGATGTTTGCTTGTATTAGCTAAGATACTGTGCTTGAGAACACAGCAGTAGAAATAAATATTTCAAACTTGCACGTGTCTTCATTTATTCCTCGTTTTGGACTGATATGATAGTATAACAAAAGAGTGTTCATGTGTTCCACGTTACCTGAGGTGTTCTAAGTCCATGTTCTGGGTTGTCCAATCATTGGGGGTATGGAAGAACCAATGAGACACTGATTGCTAGTCTGGTAGGGGATTTTGGATACTAATGTGAGTTTTGGTACACCCTAATTCACTGAGGTTCCAAGTCTCTATGCACAGTTCTGTGTAGGAGCAGAATCCCTGCGACAGGGGGTATGTACAAGGAAGTGGTGGAGAGAGGCGTTAGCCATCATGGCTTTACGCCTCTCTCCGCCACTTCTGAAATGCAAGACTGCACCTTATTGCAAGGGTGTCTGCATGTACAGGAGGATGGTTTATGTACAGGAAGGGTGAGGTTCTGTAATACTCGAGTCTGACTCCATTTTGTTCTGTGCCACCATTTTGTGTTTCCCTCACGTAGGCCTGTAAAGGTAACCTGGCGAACGAAGTGGCCTGGCCTTCTTAGTTCATGTATACATTAACTAGGTTTCTTTTTGACTCTGAAATGAACTGTAAGAAACTGACCTCTTCACCTGGAACTGACCTCGCAAAGCCAATTTCCCTGATAGATCTTTATCTGAGATTGCCAATCAATGTTCAGGACATCGTTAACTTTTTAGTTTCCTTGCACATGCCTTATCTTGTTCAGCATCTGTTACTGTTTCTTTTTTTTAATGTTTCTTCATTACATGGGTTATGCTTTCAATTATAGGTTTGTCCGGCTTGTGGAGATTGAATTTGGGACATTCCTAATAATTAACTTTTGGGTTGGGATACTGAAAATTGAGTTTTTGCTATGTGGTACTTTGTTTTCAAATGTATCTTATTGGTTAAAATTTTGTGCAGTGGGTGTACATTTATAATGTGAATATTGGGTATAAAAGGAGACGTCTCGCCTTAGTAAAATGAGCAGTCTCCTGAGAATTTACACCGTGATGTATTTCTAGGATCACTGTTACTAGCTGCAGCTAATAAATTGGTCTCTGACGCCTTCCAGAAGTATTTCGTGTCATTGAATACCAAGACAGGTGAACTCGAAGATCTTAGGCGTGCCCCTGACGCCGCTGGGTTAAACCCCGGTTCTTCAACTGGCGCCCAACGTGGGGCGATTTCAGCGGTACTGGTCCAAGCCCGAAGATTGTGAGGAGCCCCGTGAGGAAAATCTGGAGGACGGCCGCCACTTCATTGACCCCTGCATGTTGACATGGAACGAAACATTTTTTTCTGCAAGGCTTCCCCTTTCCGACGGCTGCGAAGGACTGCTGCCCTGACTGTCGCCCTGTCTTGGACCCTCTTGTGATGATTTGTAAGGCGAGACGTTAGACGGTCTTCTGGTGGCGTGACAGACATTTTGGTTAAGTATAAGTGGGTCGCTCCCACGACTTTGTTTTGTTTCTTGGTTTTGATTCGGCCATTGCAATAGTCGAAGCCGAGGGGTTCGTATATTTACGAGTGTATCATTTTGATAACCCCTTGAAGTTTGAAGCAAGACTAGTGAGCTAAAGATGCCTGGTTTTGGCAAAATTAGGAAATGGTTTGGTTGTAGTTGTAATAAGGATTCCCGATTGGAGGACTCATGTCCGATACCTCCGGTTGGAACTCCAACCTATGAGCTCTATTCAAAGCATGGTGTGGGTCCCATTACCTTTAATGAAGTATGCGTCCGTTATACAAGGAAAGATGGTGTTTTACGATGGCCCCGACATGGTCGTTTTGAATCAGATGTTTTAGATAACTTAGAAGTTGCGCTATTTAAGAAGAAAGTTCGGCCGCGATGTTTGACTCTTTCCGCCTTTGGCGTAAGGAAGCCAAACAGCGAGAAATTAAGCAAGCTAAGAGAGATAGGAAGGAAAGGAATATATCGGTAATGCAAGCTGCTAGGCAGTTTAAGGAAGATGAAGAAGATCGTGCGATTGAAGTGTTAGATAGACAACATTGTATGGCTATTGACAAATGTTACCCGGATTTGCCACCTCCCCTTTCAAATGTGACTGAAGACCCTGAAAAGGATCCTTTGATGTCACATTTACTGAGATTACCACCCCCTTATGTGCAGGGTGCTACTGCACCTCCGTTACCTCCAGTTGTTGCACCCCTTGTTGTCGTTCAACCCCCTGTTGTTGTTCCGCCACCTGTTGCTTCACAGGTGGTTCTTCCTTCCGCGGCGCAGCCCCCTCCAGGGCCGCCAGCTTTGCCACCAGCCTTGCCTCAAACTCCTTTGCCTTACACTCCTTTATCTTCGACTTCTCTTATTTCTGTCCCTACGTCTCTCTTGCCTCAAAACACTTTGTCTCCTGTCCTCATGTCAACTTCTGCTTCTGCTCGGCAACGAATGACTGAGACTGTCACTAGTCTTTTGTCTCCTTTCTTTGGGTCACTGAATATGACCCCTGTTTCTGAACGTAAGCAGAGACGTAGTCAGCTTCCTGGTCCCGAAGAGCGGGCAGTGTTAGATCTCCTTGCTCGTAGATGGGTTTCGAATGCCTCCAAGTACGGTCCTCAAGTGGTTATGGATATCTTAATACAGTGGGAGGCACCAAACCAAAGGTATGTTTTTGATGTCATGTGTACCTTCCTTCGTCAGGAGTGGGAAGATAATGAGTTGGGTTCAATTTCACTGGAATTGATTAATGTTCAGTCTGAATTTGCTAAAGGAACGATAGTGGGTTCCGATGTTGAGGAAGCGGTAGAGACACTACTCACTTTTAGGCCTAGACTTCCACCTCAGTCATTGTTTGAACCTGACCCTTCTGTTAGGAGAAAAGTGAAGTAGTATCCTATGAGAGAGGTTCCCCCTGTATGGAGAGAGGCAGTTGTGGCTGATGCCGCTCATGGTATTGCAGCTGCACAGGCTCATTTTCAGTGAGTGTGGGTGCATATCCCTTGAAAGAGAGCTGAGGTCCTGGCTCTTAAGCAGACCTTGCCTGACCCCCGTAAAAATCCTGCTGGTTATTACAAGGAATTATCTCAGACAGTTGATGCATGTGTTATGAATTCAGCTGACATAGATATGTTGATGGGTAATGTAGTTCCTCAACCCTTGTGGGCGAAGATCCGTCACGAGGATCACGCGCCAGAGTTAGGAGATACGTGGGTTAATATTACTGCTGCAGATGGTCGGCAGGTAGGAGGTGCCAAACCTGAACCCCTAGTTGCAGAACTACCTGGTAGAATTATTAATTTAATGAAAACTATGATGCCTCCTTTGCGGGTGAATCGGGACAAGTTAGCAGCATGCAAACAAAAGAAAGATGAGAGTGTGTCTGATTTCTTCACTAGGTTTGAGGAAACATTCATTGATCATAGTGGTCAGGACATGAGTACAAAAGGTGGTCAGAGGTTGTTTGTAGATAAGTTTGTTTTTAATTTACTTCCTGAACTTTCTAATACGTTAAAGGACTCTGAGAGTTCATGGGCTGTTTCTTCTTCGGCCCAGATATTGGCTACTGCACAATACTATGAGAATAGAGATAAAGATGAGAAGAATAAAGTAGAGAAGAAGACTAGAGAATTAAAAACGAAAGTTCTTTTGCAGCAGGCTTATCCGCCTCACCCTAATCAGCGTCAGTTTCAGCAACCCCCACAGTTTCAGAAACTGTTGCAGAAGCCTGAGTCTTTTGCTTCGCAACTCCCGCTAGGCCCTAATCAGTGTGCTTATTGTAAAGAGGAAGGTCACTTCAGGTATAGTTGCCCGATCTTGCTACAGCGTGCGAATGTCATGTCTGGTCTGAAAGGTCGTGGTGGTTTCCAACAAGTACCTAGGGGTAGGGGACGCGGTACGTTTCCCCAGAATGAACGTTCCTTTTCCCCTCAGCATTCTATACATTATTTTGACCAACAGAATGTTCCGACCGTCCAGTCCACTCAGTACTACACTGATGATTATTATGTTGGAAATGAGAGTGCTGGTTTTAATGATAGTTAGGACAGCCGTGGACAAAGGGAGGGAGTAGTGTCAGTTCCAGTAGACCAGAGTGGACCTTATGTTGAAGTGATTACATCAGGTGTGGCAGAACCTTTTCTTTTGGATACTGGTGCAGCAAAGAGTTCTATCATGCACTCTAAACTCCCTGGCTCACCATTGTCTGGCTTGACTAATGTTTCGGTAGGATTTTCTGGTGCCCCAGTTCGTAACACGGTTTATTGTCCTTTGTCCCTTTCTATTGGTCCTTGTGAATTGGAGGCTCCCCTTATTCTAACCACTGGCTGTGGCGAGAATTTGTTGGGTTTGGACTTGTTGAAAAGATTGCATGACATTACATTGTTCTCCTTTGGGAGTACATCTTACGGTGGGTAAGAAAGTGATTTCACCGATGTATCTGTCTAAGGATCGCCTTCCACTGGAACTGCGTTCTCTCCCTGATACACTTTGGGCTACAGGTCCTAATGATGTTGGTCTTTTGCAGATTCCACCCTATGTTGTTACCCTTAAGTCAAATGCTAAATTACCTCGCATTCCTCAGTACAAAATTTCCAGTGATGGCGAAAGAGCTCTTTTAGCGATTATCTATGATTTGGTTGAGAAAGGTGTGGTTGAAGAAATGAGAGGTAATGTGTGTAATAGTCCTGTTCTGCCTGTCCTTAAGCGTACTGACTCTTCTCAGCCACCTGTGTATCGGTTTGTGATCGACCTTCGAGAGGTCAATAAGATTGTTGTGCCACAGTTTCCTGTTTCCCAGACATTACTGCTTTATTGACTATGATCCCTGCCTCAGCTGCTTGGTTTTCTGTTATTGATCTGAAGAACGCTTTCTTCAGTATTCCGATTGCTGAGGAAAGTAGGAATATTTTTGGCTTCTCTTTAGGAGGCCGCAGTTTAAATGCGCTCCTCAAGGTTATTGTGAGAGTCCCGCCATTTATAGTCAGGCTTTGAAAACCCAGCTTGATACTTTTGCATTGCCTTCTGGTGCTACTCGTATCCAGTATGTTGATGATCTATTGGGTGCTGCTGATGATGAAGAGATTTGTAAAGCAGTTACTCTTTCTTTGTTGCGACACCTGTCTGACCTTCATCATAAAGTGTCACCTTCGAAGTTGCAATATTGCCGACAAGAAGTGACCTACTTAGGTCATCTCTTGTTGAAGGAGGGAAGACGATTGACCCCAGAGCGTATTCAAGCGATTGCCCAAATGACTGTGCCATGCACACAGAGAGAGGTACGTGCCTTCTTAGGTATCACCTCGTATTGTAGACAGTGGATTCCGAATTTTTCTTAGCTAGCAAAACCTTTGTTGGCACTTACTCTTAAGGACACACCACACCCTCTTCCTTGGTCTGACGAATGTCAGAAGAGTTTTTCTGAATTGCGTGATGCATTGTGTTCTGCTCCGGTGTTGGGTACCCCCGACTATAGTAAACTTTTTACACTTTATGTACACGAGAGAGAAGGTTGTGCGTTGTCAGTATTGACGCAACAATTTGGAGACAAGCAGCGCCCATATGCGTATTTTTCAGCCACTTTAGATCCGGTAGCTAGGGCATTGCCTAGTTGTCTAAGAGCTACAGCGGCAGCGGCTGTTTCTATCCGACAGTCTGCTGGTTTGGTATTGAATAATACATTGATTGTGATGGTCCCACATGCAGTGGATACCCTATTGAATAGAACAAAGACTCAACATCTTACCAGTGCACGTTTGTCAGGTTATGAGTTGACGCTTTTGGCTAGCCATGTGCACATCAAGCGGTGCAACACATTGAATCCAGCTACATTGTTGCCAATTTTTGTAGAGACAGATGCTCAGGAACAGCATGACTGTTTTCTCCGGACAGAGGAGGAAACGAAGGGTAGAGTTGATCTGAAAGATACTCCTCTTTCTAATCCTGATGGTACCCTATGGGTAGATGGTTCGTGCTTTAAGCTTCCGAATGGAGAGACGACTGCAGCATATGCTGTCACAACTTTGCACACGATTGTTGAAACAGCACGTATTGCACAGAATTCAGTGCAGGCAGCGGAGTTGATAGCATTTACTAGAGCGTGTGTGTTGTCAAAAGGAAAGAGAGTGAATGTTTTTAAGGATAGTCAATACGCATTTGGCGTGGCTCACAGCTTTGGTCGTTTGTGGTAAGAGAGAGGATTTATTACGTCCCATGGTACGAAAATTCAGCATGGACAATTAGTGAGTGAACTTCTTGAATCACTTACTTTGCCGACCCAAATTGCGATAGTAAAGTGTAGTGCGCATAAGAAGGTTACGGATGATGTGGGTCGAGGGAATGCGTTTGCAGATGAAGTAGCAAGAGAAACAGCGAAAGATGTGACGAGTCGGATGTATGTTGCAGTTCCTGCCATATGGGTTGTGGATGGAGGAATGAGTGAAGATACAACAGAAAGTGTGAAGATGATTCAGGCAGAAGCTACTGAGAAAGAATTGAGTATGTGGAGAGAGAGTACGGGAATGTTGGATTCGACAGGCTGTTGGGTTGAGTTGTCAGACCACCGGCGATGGTTGTTGCCGCATGCACATGTGCTTCCGGTGGTTACTATGGCTCATGGGCTCGCTCACATTAGTTCAAAAGGGATATGTAAGTTGTTGGCTCCGGTATGGCAGAATGGTGGAATTCCTAAGTGTGCTGAGAATTTGGTTAAACATTGCATGATTTGCTTGATACATAATCCTGGAAAGGGAACACCAACTCCGGCGGGTAATTTTGCTCCTCCAACGTATCCGTTCGAGGTGTTGCAGATAGACTATATTCATATGGAAAGATGCAATGACTTGAAGTATGTTCTTGTGGTTGTTTGTGCCTTTTCCAGATGGATAGAGGCCTACCCCCTAAAGGATAATACTGCCTTATCTACAGCCAAGGTTTTGCTCAAAGAATTCTTTCCCAGATATGGTTTGCCGAGGTTGGTATGGAGTGATAATGGAAGTGAATTTGTGGGTCAGATTATGAAGAAAGTATGTGCGGGTCTGGGTATCACACAGAAATTTCACGCTGCGAATCATCCCCAGTCAGCAGGCCTGGTCGAGTGCTATAATGACACTCTGAAGCTGAAGCTGGCTAAGGTGCAAGCGAGCTCTGGTCTTACATGGCCCGATGCCTTACCATTGGCACTTTTGTCCACGACAGTACATTCTCGCGTGGGACTTAGTCGATACGAGATTGTTTTTGGACGCCCGGCGAATGTCTGGGGTGTGCCGAGGCCTAAGAAGTACAGTGATATCAAGTACCCTATGTTGGTTAACTACTTACATGATTTGACTGCTAAATTGCGTGTTCTTCACCAACAGGCCCATGACACTTTGCCTTCAGTTTCTGTAGACGCAGGCCACACCATTCAACCTGGTGACTGGATTCTAACCAGGAATTTCAAGAGGTCAAAGAACTTGGAACCAAGATGGACCGGTCCATACCAAGTCCTGTTATCAACTCGGACTGCTATTAAGGTGTTCGGCAATAAAAAACTGGGTACATGGTACCCATTGCAAGAAGATACCTTTGCCCTTACCGTACGATAAGTGGGTCCGGGAAGGTGTTGCCGATTTCGAGAGTGAAAGGGTTCCAAGATTTGTACCTTTTAGCGATGCACATCTGGAATGGACTCAGTCAGAACGTGCGGATAATGAAGTCTTGCAAGAAGCTGTGCCGCCGTGTTTGAGACTTGATACTACATATCCAGAGACACTCTTTCAGGATCAAACTGTGCCTGGTAAAGAACGCTACAACTTAAGGTCTAAAAAGGACAAAGAAAATCTGAATTTTTTGTGAATTACACTCTTTTAGACAAGAGACTATTTTTCTTTTTCTTTTTTGAGCCACCAACCGGGTTCAGCTGCAGGGTCGCGGTATAAGACTTAAGGGGTGGCCTGCGTATTGACAAAAGGTCTGCGGTTCTAGGGACGTCTAGGACGCCTGGACGCACACTTGAGTGAAGAAGGAAAATTGCCGCGAGCAGCACTTTAGAGGATGGAGTCTGTTGTAACTGAAAGAGATGTTGAGAGAATAGATCTTAAGACAAGATTTTGTACATTGATATATAGCAAATGTTTTATAATATTGTGCTTTTTGATGTTTTTAAGTATCACACTAGCTTGTGTGGGTTGGATTGTCTATGTTACACAACAGACATCTGCACCCACCACCCAACCTATGCTTTCTTTCACTACTGTTTCTTTGCATCAGTTTTATACGTTGCCTGAACATGAACAAACAAGGAGATCAAAATTTGTCAACAACTTGTTCATACAGTTGTTGCATCAGCATCAGTTAGTAGTAAATACCACTAATTGTTGGGTTTGTGGTCTTATGCTTCATACGACAGATAAAGGGTATGCCATATTTGGTTTTGCCTTTTTCTTTTAATGGGTCTGTGTGGGCTTTTCAGACCATGTTTATCTATGCAAATGAGGTACGCCCCTTACGTTCCCTTAAAGATAACTCCAGCAATAGTGCCTTGATAAGGGGAATAGTAGCTATGATCCGAGATATTAATGCATATAATACTATCCCTAAGGATGAGGTGCAGGCTTATGTTGGTTGGAACGTGACTGGATATAGTACCACCTTGACACGGAAGGAGAGACGAAAAAGGTCTCCCCCTATTTGGATTGTACCCCACCGATGCTATTTTTGTCTGCAAGGTACTGGTCGGAATCCGAAAGCTCGGCTAGGTAAGAGTGTGTGTGCTCAAACCTATGTCTATTCATCCCGGACTTCTCCACCGTTTGTGCCAGCTAAAGGCACATATTTTGTTTGTCATGACAGAGCCTACACATGGTTGCCACCTGATTTTTCAGGAACATGTTATGTGGTTTTTTGCTTCCCCTTACACTACTGCTTCAGACTATCATAGAACGAGATATGGTAGAGGTGTCTTCAATCAGGAAGATACTGCAGCACACAAAGTAGGAGATTTCTTCAAGGGCTTCCTGCCCTTTTGGGGTCCTATGATCAATAGTAGGCATATTCGACAGCTCGTCCGCGTTGTTGAAGCTACTATTAATGAGACATCAGGTGCTCTTAGTAATGTTACAGCTGAGCTTCAAGCGGACCGCCTTATGACTTTGCAGAACCGTATGGTATTAGACATCATACTTGCAGATCGAGGAGGAGTATGTAAATTGATTGGATCTAGTTGCTGTGTTTACATACCAGATAATGCCCCTACAGTGTACCAAGCCATCTCTAGGTTGCATAAGATCTCTGAGTCTATCCATGTACACGAAGGAGACTGGTCATTGACGGGATGATGTTGGGGACTGCTGTCCAAATGGGGATGGAAGATTCTGACATTCCTTGGTATGGTTTTAGCCATCCTTTTCTCTTGTTGTCTTTGCATCCAGTGTGGTCCCGCCATATGTAGTCTATGTGCTACTATGTGTGTTCGGAGACCTGTCCCGAGAAAAGTAGAGAATAATAAAATGATGCTACAGCAACACTTTGATGACCTAATGAATATTGATATAGACCTAGATTCAGATTAACATGAGTCTTAGGTTATTGCCTACGTAATGGCAAAAGGAGGGTCTGAGGTTCTGTAATACTCGAGTCTGACTCCATTTTGTTCTGTGCCACCATTTTGTGTTGCCCTCACGTAGGCCTGTAAAGGTAACCTGGCGAACGAAGTGGCATGGCCTTCTTAGTTCATGTATACATTAACTAGGTTTCTTTTTGACTCTGAAATGAACTGTAAGAAACTGACCTCGCAAAGCCAATTTCCCTGATCGATCTTTATCTGAGATTGCCAATCAATGTTCAGGACATCGTTAACTTTTTAGTTTCCTTGCACGTGCCTTATCTTGTTCAGCATCTGTTACTGTTTCTTTTTTTAATGTTTCTTCATTACATGGGTTATGCTTTCAATTATAGGTTTGTCCGGCTTGTGGAGATTGAATTTGGGACATTCCTAATAATTAACTTTTGGGTTGGGATACTGTAAATTGAGTTTTTGCTATGTGATACTTTGTTTGACAATGTATCTTATTGGTTAGAATTTTGTGCATTGGGTGTACATTTATAATGTGAATATTGGGTATAAAAGGAGACGTCTCGCCTTAGTAAAATGAGCAGTCTCCTGAGAATTTACACCGTGATGTATTTCTAGGATCACTGTTACTAGCTGCAGCTAATACACTTGGTCTCTGACCCCATCCAGAAGTATTCCGTGTCTTTGAATACCAAGACAGGTGAACTCGAAGATCTTAGGCGTGCCCCTGACGCCGCTGGGTTAAACCCCGGTTCTTCAATGTGGCCTTCCTCTATATGAACAATCCATGGCATTTTGTCTTTTCCATGTGTGCTACACAAGGCAGCACTCATGGAAAAAGCAAAAACAAGGAGAAATAATGCATTTCTCCTCATTTAGCCAACTTAAGACCAGGTATTTTACCAGGTCTTAATTTTAGTGCAGCCTCCTATGTACGCCACCCTTGTACATAAGGGGCAGAACCAAAAACAATGGGTGTTGTGGTGGAATGCCCACCACAACACCCACTGCCCACCCCTTTCATGCTAACCACTGTGTGAAAGGGGGTCTTATTTACAAGGCAGCGTTAATCCACATTAAGTGGCTTAACGCTACCTTGTAAATAAGGCACAGCCCCTATTGCCACCACACAGTCGATAAAAGTGACGTTGTGGTGGCCATAGGGGCTTGTACATATGCCCCACAATTTTGTGGTGACACAGTTGATGCCATGGGGGCAAATATCAGATGGTGATGGTAGTATATTCTAGTTAGTTTACAATAAGATTTTATGTGGGTTTTTGTCAATAGTTCATGTCTGAATACCACATTACCTTGCATAATGATAATCAACAACAGCTGTGACATGCTCAGTGGAACAAACATCATCATAGCAAACTCTTGGCCCTTTTTGCAGGGTCATTCCTGAACTTTTTGCCTTCCTTCTGTATTTTTTCTGACCTGTTGTTGGCTGTTTTATGACACTGGGCACTTTACCACTGCTGATCAGTGCTAAAGTGCATATGCTGTCTATGTTAAATTGATTTATGGATTAGTGACTCCATGATTGGCTTGTTTGGTTTACTTGTCAGACCCTAGTACAGTGCACTGCGTGTGCCCAGCGCTTGTAAATCAAATGCTGCTGGTTGGCTTGCAGCACTGGTTGTGCCATCCACAAAAGCAGCCTGTAAAGTGTGTCTCAGGTCTGCCATTGCAGAACCTGTGTGCAGTCTGGCATTGCCACGTTGACTGGCAAGTGCACCCACTTGCCAGCCCCTAAACCTTCCCTTTTCTGCATATTAGTCACCACTATGGTAGGCCCTATGGTAGGACCAAGGGCAGGGTGAATTGTAGGTAACTGGCAGGATATGCCCTGGTGTGTGTGGCATGCCTCAATAGCCTAACTATGCTATGTTGTGTATTCCTTGTCTGGAGTTTGAGTGACAGGGGCTGGAGGATTCCAGGAGACAGTGTGAGTCAGCACAGGGCTGAATAGACCCATCTGCATTAAGAATGGTGGGAAGGGAGCACCTGGGACCTGAATAGGGCTGTGTCTGCCTTCCACAATGCTGGCTCCACCTCCTGTGGTGCGTCTGATGTCCTGGACTACACTGTCAAATGAAGAGAAGGAGTCCTGTAAACAAAATGCTCCTAGACTGCACAGAACTGGTTTGGACTAGGTACAGACACTCTTTGCCTTCAGAGAACAAAGAGAATAGTAGTATAAATATTGGGGCCCAGACCCCAGGACTTTAGATTACTTCTGGGAACGAGAAGAACCTATGCTGAGTAGAGGAACCAGGGAGAAATTGAAGGAGGAGACTACCCCTAAGCTGAGTGTTGTTTGGGGGATTGGCCTGCAGTGGTTGCCTGACTGCCATAGAAAGGAGAAAGGACTTTGTTCACCTTTCATCATCTTGTAGAAGATCTCCAAGGGCTTGGAAATTGAGCTTGCCTTCTGCTGAAGTCTCAGGGATAACAGACTTCACCAACCAGCTCCCTTAGATTCCCTTGCTGGGAATTTGAAGTGCCTGTTGTTGTGCTGGGCCTGCGTGTCACTGGGAGCGCGACTCACGGAGAAGAAGCGTGTCGCTAGGAATGGGAAGTGCGACCACAGAGAAGAAGCGTGTCGCAGCCGCTGTCATTGCACCACTGAGTAAGGGTGTTGATGCTGTCGCCATCGCATCACCGAGAGCGCGGATGTATGATGTTACAATGCATGCTTTTACAATGCATGCCATTACGACGCAGGTTTTACAACGCAAGTCGTTACAACGACTTTCGTTGGGGGGTGCTGGATAGTGAATAGTTTAATTTACTATTACAACTCCAGTCCCCATGGATAGTAGGGAAGGTGTTGAATAGTAATTAAAGTATTCCCTATCCTAGAGTGCCATCCAGCGCAATTCGTTGTAATGACTTGCGTTGTAAAAGTTGCGTCGTAATGGTAGTGCGTTGTAAAAGTTGCGTTGTAAAGGATGTTTCCCGAGAGCGCCACACATCACCGGGGAAGAGTGTCGCTGCTGCAGCCGCTGTCGACACATCACTGAGTAAGGGTGTTGCCGCTACCGCTGTCGCCATCGGATCCCTGAGAGCACCCGGCATCACCGGAGAAGAGTGTCACCGTCGTAGCAGATGTCATCGCTTTGCTGGAGAAACATGTTGCAGGGTCTGTCATGCCTCAGAACATTCACCGACCCGCCGCACGGTCGTCGGGTGTGCACGCATCGCACCTTCATTGTCGCATCAAGAAGAAGACAACATTTTTGTTGCAATGCACCGGATCATCATCGCATCGCGGCGCTGCGAGTTGCATCACCACAGAAGCGCAGTAACAATTGACACATCACCTTCCCACGTGGAGAAGAACCGACGCATCACCTCCCCTCCGGTAAGGAACCAACGCATCTACATCCCCTATGCAGCAGTAGGTAACCAACGCATCACCTCCTCCGGAGTAAGGAACCAATGCATCCCCATTCTTGCGTGTAAATAACCGGCGCATCACCTTCCCTCAACTCTTTTGTTTGTATAGCGTTAAGCATTCCAAAGGTAAATTGAACGTAAAGTGTCGCATTTACCAACTAAAGTGAACTAAGCTATTTCTACCATTCTAAAAGTACAGTATTGTGGATTTTTGTCGTTCGTGGTCTTTGTTAAGTCTATATAAAAACACTTCTTTTTGATAAAAAACCTGTGTGGTGTCCATCTGTAGTGTTGTCATTTGTCACAGTATTAGTGTATGTGTTCACAAATGCTTAACACACTGCCTCTGAGATAAGCCTGTCTGCTCATGCTAAGCTACCAAGGGGGTGAGCAGGGTTATTTTAGAAGTGTTGCCCCTTACTCTGACTAGATGCAAGGGTCCCTGTTTGGACAAAGGTACCTACCTCTGACAATTAGAGACCCCCAATTCTAACACACAGCATTATGCAAATCAATCTTGACCCTGTGCCTCATGGGAAAGTTCAGCCCAAACTGCCAAGCCATGTCTTCCCTGGACCTGAAACAAGCATCCTGGGACCAGTTTCAGGCTAACAGCCCTCATCATGTCAATTACACATTGGTGGCCTAATGGACATCCATGCCACGGTGTGACATAACATACTTTGACCTGTCCCACTGCTTCTTTAAAAAAAATAGCACATTTATAAAGCGCATGGTTACACTCTGCCAGTGTGTCCCCGTGCTACGGTGCAGCTGCAAGAATTCCACACCCGAAAGCCTCTCTCACTGGTTATCCCGGAGGAAAAAATGTAATGTAATGTAAAATCTGCTCTCCTACTTCAATAGACGTGAAATTTGAGGGTCAAATCAGTTTTTTCACTACGCACAGGTATGGCACGAGATTTGACATTGTGTATCTCACAGAGATTGTCAGCCAGTTGATCATGTGAAGTGTACCAAAAAAAGGATGTAGGGGTGGCACAGTGTGTCATGACATGCAAGCTATTTTGGGAAATGGCAATTTCCATGATGTGTGTGTATATCTTGTGCTCAACATAATTGGTGTCCTTTGCATTCATCCTCTGATGTAATATGATGTTGGTCATGTCGTTACAACCTTGCATCTTGACGATGAGTCCAAGGTGATCCATTTGGTCCCCCTCACGGTCAACACAGTCCTGCCACTGGTATTTCCACTGCTGGACAGTCCTGTCCACACCAAATATGCTGAGCATCTTCTTCCGGATGTGCTCCCATGTCCCTTTCTAGACTTTTACAATCTACCCCATGTAGGATGTGTCTCCCAGCCTCAACCATCCTGGGCAGGTCAAGTTTAACAAGCCAGAGAAAGGCCCCCAAGCCCCCTCAGACATCCTGTCTTCCCTACCCTGACCCAACATCCCCAAAAACAATCTTTCTCCAAGGCAAACCAACAAACCCCCAAAAAACACAGTCAACCCCAATTAACTATTTAACTATACAAAGATACCCAGAGACGTACACCTGACAAAACAATCAGACAGTCGCAATTAACACGTAGGGAAAGAGACACAGGACTTAACAAGGACAATATGGACAGTACACTACACACAAAATCTCTCAAACATTCTAAGAAAAGCAGACACCATCCAAAACCTCCACAACTCCCAGAAGACAGTAACAGTGTGGCTGAAAGAGAAACTGTACTCCTCCATGTGCCAGGATGCAGACTGACAAAATTTCCTGTCAGTTTTGCGGCCCCTTTTCTTGTTTTGCCATGAAATTTCCCACACCTAGGGCTGAGCAGGAAGATTTCATGTGTATATATGTATTTAGTGAGTATTTTTGGTGCAGGAAATAGAAAATATTGCTGCAAACGTGTATTTATGTAATTGTTTTTATCGCTTATTGATACATGATCAATATATGTACCATTTCATGAGATTTGTATGGACTAACAGCACAATATGCATTAGTGATGGGACCTGTATGTTGTACTTTTGTGTGGTGTATCTGTACTGTATATGTATGAGTGGTCCTGAACCATTAGGAGGCACTATTTACTCACATTGGTGTCTGTTCATGACTGGACATGCGTGTACGTAGAGCCATGCCAGATTGTCACACATTAGGGTTGGCATTGGTGGTATGTGTCACTACATGTGAGCCTCTAACATCACACATTGCCTTGATGTTTGTGCCAGTATGATGGTCTTGCTACACAAATGTACTTCACCAACAGGCAGTCACTACTTGTCTATGATATTTACAAAGCAGCATGCAATGCACAGCTATGGCTGTACATACACATTTGAGTGTATGCATAGCTGAAGACACAAAGGGGGCGTTGATTACAGTCTGCTATGGCACTCATGGCTTCATTTTTACACAATATGTTTATGCATCTCATGCAGTGCTATGCATTACATGGTCTGTGGTTGGTGTGCAATGGCCATCTCCATTGTAAACATTACCAAAAATGTTACATGGTGTGAGTATGCTCTTGTGCATGCAACATCACAAGAAAAGTCCTGCATGTCAGCAATGAGCTAATATTATCTGGTATGTTAAAATATGTTTTGAATGGACAGATACCACTGTACATTAGTTTTGGTGTTGTATCTACATATATTATAGTACCCTATGGACTTCAATATCTTACAGACGCAGCTCAGATAATTCATACTGAAATGTGTGTAAACAGATAGCATAATGGAGCTGAAACCTCAGATTTATGCATAGCTCAACATGACAAACTGAGCCATGTAGAAGCATGTTGAAGACACAGTGAACATGCCATTGTTACTTTGGAATGGCAAGGCTGCACTTTGCATGTCACAGTCCTTGCTAAAGCAAAAGTAACAATGCCTGTTAGCACAATCAGTCTGCATTGCCTGAGGATCATACTGTGCCTTTGTATGAGACCCTGGTGTCTGGACATAGACACTGCGGAGTTACCGCAGAGTGACAGGGATGACAATGACTGTGTTGTGCATGATATGGTTGTCCATTTTCTTGAACTTCTTGTATCAACAATGAACATTACCTGAAGGCAAGTCTTGTCATGTTATTGCAACTTGTTGTGCTCATAATTGAAGGCTGCTACTGGTAATGTACAAATGTGAGTGTGCATTGCAGGACATACACCATGAGTACATTGATGTTACTGGGTAGACATTCTACCTCTTTGAATGTCCTCTCAACAAATGTTGGCACGTGTATGTTGCACAGCCCTTCACTGTTGAGGATGAGGCCCACCTGGTCTACAAGACCTGTGATGCACGGGACATGTGATGTGGCAAATTAGAGTGTCCACTTGCATCCCTTGCATCAGTATTTTGAATTGCAGAGTTTTCATTCCATGCTCTACCCTGTATTTTATTAGCTGTGCTCAACAAGGATTATGCTTGCTGAGACAGGAAGTCAGAGAGAGTGTTGTATATTGACACCTGCTGCAGTATTGAGTTGTTAGTAATGGTTGTGAGTGAAGGAGATGAAGACCAGGGGTTGTATTTGCAGAATATCCAGGAAAGAAACTGCTTATACCTAACAGTTATACATGGATGATATGGTACATGTGATCTGCTTGCAAATGTTGCCATTCAAGACTCAAACATGTGTTACATTTTATCATCAACACATGTTAGTGAGCACTTTGTTGTATGTTGTATTTACATGGATGATTGATGTTCTTTCCACTGCTTTATGTGATAGGTGTGTTGAAAATGTGATTTGGGTAGTTTGTATGCTCTTCCTATGCATGCTCTATTCTGCCACAATACAGACTGATGTTCTAAGCAACTTTTGATTTTATTTGTGGGCAGTGCTCCCGTCATTCAGCACTACTTGCAGAGCCATGATGCAGAAAGCATATATAATGTGTCATGTACTGCATTGATTAATTAAACTTTTGTATGATGAGTTCGGCTAAATCTATGTTACAAGGATGCAATAGCGGTTTATGTGATATTAACATGGTTCTTCCCTTGTTGGGATGTCTTCCAAATGTCTTGATTAATTTGCATTGTGTTGTGGTATATATTGTTTAGACCTGTTCCAAGGTATGTCGTATTACATTAGCTACCTGTGCATTGTCTCATATTTGAGCTACATGCTTGTGTGTGGTGTGTTCAGTTGTACTTACCAATAAGCAGTCCATTTCCATATGTGCCATTCTCATACCGCTGGTTGATGACCGATTGGCGAAATATGTAGGAGTGATGCACACTCCCAGGGAACTTAGCAACAACATTAATGAACATGCCTAGGTGGTTCACCATTGCCAGAACGTTCATAGAGTGTGTGGGCTTCCTGTTCCTGTATATATCTGCAGTGTCCGCAGGAGGCACAAGTTGAACATGGGTGCAGTCAATTGCCTCCAACACATGTGGAAAACCAGCAATGTCATAGAAGCCTTGTTTGTTGTCAAGTTGTTCGTGTGCACTGATGGAGAAGTGTAGATGCTGTAGCGTCAGTTGACAATGGCATCCAAGACTTTGCGGAGGAACCTGGAGAAGGATGACTGTGAGATTCTACCCACTCTGCCAGTGGTTGGTTGAAAGATACCAAAGGCCAAAATGTGCAACACTGCAAGTAGCTTTGTCCGAGGAGGGATGCTTGTGCAGCGCTGTGAGGGTGCCTCCAGCCTTGGTGCTATCTGTGGGAGTATGCATAAGATGGAGGTCCTTTTCAGCCTGTAGTGTGCTATCACATCCTATGGACGAAGGCCTATCAGGGTGATGCATTGAGAGTAGACCCACTCTCTTCTTTGTTGCTGCCTCTGTGGTGATCCTGGTTGTGGTGGCAGTGGTGGAGGTGGTCTTCTTAGGGCTCCAAGCTACAAGATTAGTACTTCCATGACATCATTAGGTGAGCAAATGAGGATCTGGGATTGTCTCCCTTATGTACAGTTGTGTTTGCACCATTTTTTAGACCAGCTTTTTAATGGTCTTAAAATCCAGCTGCTAACTGGCCTTAGCGTGAGTTTTTTTTAAGTATTGCCGGACCGATAAATTATTGTAAATGTCGCAAAGTGGGCTTTGCGTGAATTTTTACACAGGAAAGCTCGCCTTGCATCTCATTTTCGTTAAGTGCCATTCTGAAAAATGAACATTTAGGAAAGAAAACTGCTGCTAACTGTGGTTAGCACTAACTTGTAACTACGGCGATAAATAAAAAGCTGCCGTAGCGTCAAAAAATTAACGATACGGAGGTGTTAACTCCTTGTACAAATGCCCTTCTGTGTGCTGATCCTCTTACAGCTTCAATCCGAGCCACTTTAAAAATTAAGTTTGGAAATTCGAATCGTAGGCACAAATGTATTATAGGTACAGTTATTGTAGGGTTACTGATGGTGATAGCTGCAGTCATTACTGAGTCCATTTTAAGTGCACACAAGGTTGAGGAACAGAGAGTGGGGGTACATAGGACATCCACACCTACTACAGGTGCTTCTAAGAGGGTACCTTTGGGCTCTGATAAAGGCTTAATAGAACAAACTAGTCGCTTCCTGCACGTAGATTTGTCTAAAGGTGATTACATTCTGAATGCTTATTCTAAACTGTTTTACGAGTATTTGTTAACACTATGGATGTGAGAGAGATACCAGTCTATAAACAACTGAACAAATATGATTATGACAAACAAGAAGAGAGAATGGAAAAGTATTTTGTACCCACAGTAACACTAGACACAGCTCATGCGCATAGACATAATTTAACTTGCTCATTAATGGAAATAGAAAAGAAATTTGTAGATCAAGTAAATGATTGGCATTGAGGTTTAACTGTTAAACTTAACAATAGGAAGGAAACCGTGAATGAACCAAGGAGGAGTTTGCTCACAAAGCTAAAGGAAGTTATGGTCCAATTGCTCTAGATTGGGAACATCGAGGCAAGCTTTGTGTTCAACAGGTACAGACCCGTTATGACACTTTAATTGTGGTACAGAGTGTGTGTGATCACATCTTTGTAATTGATACTTTTTCAAAGAAGTTCCTTCAAGACGCAGTGCAAGTGGTGCCAGAAGTATATTTTGTGTGTGGTAAGAATGCAAACGTTCGGGTCACTAATAATTGGTGTGGTACTTGTTATGTGGCAGTTGTGTTTCAAAATGTATATAATGTTGACTATTTGGAGAGTTTGGAGGGAAAATCAAACCATAGAGAAAAACGTTATCTGAATGCTGGTGAAGTTGTAGGAGACATATTTGGAGTGATGATACCTAGTTCAGGAGTAGTGCTGAATGACATCAAGATTAGAAGGTTGTGTACCCTTGTGGATAAGTTATCCGTCAACACTGCTAAGTCATTGTTACTCATGGATGGAAAAATGGTATCGATAAGGGTGTTGGTGATGCAAAACCGTCTTGCTTTAGAAGTGTTATTTGCAAAAGAAAGCAGAGTCTGTCGGATGCTGATGGTCCAACAGTATTGTACTTACATACCTGATGAGAGTAAAGATCTGAGGGGATATATAAGTAACATCACTGAAATACACCATCAGATACATGACATGGCAACCGAGCCAGTCTATAATAAGATTGGAAAGGGATTTGGTACAGTTGGAAGTTGGTTTGCTGGCCTAGGTAAGGAAATTCTTGGATACATCTTGAAGCAAATCATAATTGTTGTAATCTGTAATTTCATCTTGCTAGGTATGATAAGGGCATACAAATTGAACAAGGTGAGGCAAATGGAGAACTCCTTTAGGGAAAGGGATCGAAGGGTGGAAAGACTGCAGGACTGTCATTGTGAGAATCTGAAATGGTTAGAGGAGTTCAGACAGAGGATACTAGCTACAACATCTGTTTAGATCAATCTACTCTACGGGGATTTCAGAGTGTTTTGTGATGACTCAATCTCATCAGAGTGGGGAACTGATCTAGCGGAAACTATATCTTATTTGTTGGGGTGCATTATAATCAACCATGTAGAGCGCACCCGCATATAATGCTTTGTCGTATTAACATAAAGTGTTAAAATGTTGAAAAGTAATAACATGAAAACGTGATGTGTTTAGGCCATTGACAGGTAACATGAAGAATGAAAATAGAAAGTGAATGTAAATAGCTGAAAACGTTAACGTGAAGAGCTTTTGTTTTGCAACTAACAATCATTTATTTACTTAATTTGTTTATTCATTGTCGTTTACATGTAGGTAGAAATATTAACTGAATGTGCCTTATTAATCCAATACAATTTCATAATGCTCGCACATGTTATATTCCTATGTTAGATGAATTTTGTAGGCCTGAAATGCAGTTACCCTGGAAGCTCTTGTTTTATAATTAACAGTTTGAATTTCATGTGTACTGTGACATTTGTTCTTTCTCACGTTTTGTATTGCAGTTGAAAGAAGCGCTCATAATAATGTCTTTGTTTTACTAGTTTGGCAAAGAGAGAAAAAGTTACATCATACTGGTCCAGAGTCGATAAAGGAAGGACGATGCATTTCAGACTGGAGAAGGCTTGGGAACCAAGGACAAATGTATCGAGCAGAAGAACACTGTTGTCCCATGGAAAACTACGTTTAGGATGGCACCCAGAGCAGATGGCGTGACCTGCAAAGGATTTGGGGGAATTTCTCTTCCATATTGTGTTATTGGGAGTAGGGAAAATGTCCACTTCTCTTCTTGCTTTATGAGAGAGATCACCTTAGAACAAGCTCTGTCTTGATAGTTTTATGCTATCTGACCCATCAATGGCGGTAAGACTTCTTAGAAAGACTCAACATGCTGACACCTTTTCTCCTTTTCCTGAAGATGCTTAAGTTGGGATGTCATTTTAGCGTTAGTGTAGGGACAGAGTAATGCTTTGTAATCATCAACCCTCGATAAAGGGAAATTTGGACTCATGCTTTCTGATACTCTGCATTCTATTTCTGAAATTAATTGTCATGTTCATGCTGCATCAACTCCGACTGGATGCGTAGGTTTGGCTTTATTTTAATTCTGATGTTTTTTTACACTCTCATCCTGAGGTGTTAAATAATTTTTGGCTTCGTAAAAAAATAACTAACCTTATGTAATTGCCTGTGGTTACTATGTGTTTGAAGAATTTCCTGTTGAACTGATTTTGCAATAATAACAAATTATCCTCACCTCTACACTTCCATGTTGCTAAAAAGAACCATCATGATTCTAGAGTGGGCCCTTTCAAGGCTGTCTTCTAGAAGGTGTTTTCGAATGTTCACAAAAGTCACATTCAAATTGAGTATAGCAAGGAACAGGTGCAGGGGATTAATTTGATGATGGCTGTCTTCCAGAAGGTTCACATTGAAATGATCTATGCTGGTGGCGTGATGCTTATTCTGGTGAATTTTCTGGATGTTTTCATGGCGCCTGAAACCTTATCTAGCATATGCATGGTAAAACATTTGTAAAAGCTATTAAGCCTATTCAAACAAACCAAGGAACATCAGCTGCAGCTAGCTATTATGAACTGCATGTAATATGTACAGAAAGGTAGGGTACAAGACGTTTGTTCATTTATGAGTGTTGGGAGGAATTATATAAGTCATGCCTGTATATTGTGATAGTCAAGAGAGGTGAGCTGTAGCAGGAATTCAGCCAGGTAAATTGGGATTTACACTTGAACTATTCAATGGTTAAATCCGGTGTTTTTCCTTTCAATGTGTCTTCACTACATGCTTTCCTATCTGTGTATCCAGAAACGTTTAAAAGTTGTAATTGAAATATAGTGATATTCTTAACCTTCCACTGAGTTAAATGAATTACCTAATCAAAGTGTAATTATTGCGATGTGGTGGGCGAGGACCATGAAAATGTATTATCATAGAATTTCTGAGCTATAACCCTTTATTGTAATAATTGTGGTAATGCATGATGGTTATGCCTTATAATGTTTGTCGGAGTAGAATAGTACTATGTACGAGACGACACTTTAATTAGCACTATGGCCTGAAGATCTGAATTACTGCACCTTCTTTGTCAACACTTTTTAATGAGATGTTGCATCAGAGAGAGGGGGGAGAGATAGTGTGATCCTGTGCATCAATGCAAGATAGTGTCAATAGTTAAGTAAATTGCTTTAGTGAGATTGATTGAGTCAGAAAATTCGAGGCCCTGTAATAATATAAACATTTTACACCTGGCGTTCTCCTTTCGTGTTTTCATCCCTGTTGTTTTCCAACACCTTTTGATTTCTACTAAAATTGTATGTATAAATTATTGGTTGGTTGGTTGGTTGATTGCTTTATTTCGATATGCATATATCATAAAAGCATTACACAAAGATATAAAAACAGCACATCGTAAAACATAGACTGTACATTAAAAACATCGAGTAAAAATGACAATTAGACATAATAAATAAATTTAAAAAGGCATTAAATCGATATAGACAGTCTTTTTAAGCGGATCAACCAGGCCCATTTTAAAAATTTAGAAACAGCGCAAACAATGGGAGGAGCTGTATCAGTTAATAGAATACGTAAAGCCACCGAATGCTGACGAGTACCCATCTCTCTACAAAGTGGTTTGAGCCATTGGGATCTGGGGCGCACATAATCCGGGCATTCAAGGAGGAAGTGTGCCACGGTTTCGGGTCTGTCAGTACATAGGGCACAGTTGCGTGATACCTGCTTATTCAAGTTCCATCTGGAGAGAAGATCGGCTAGGGGTAAAGTCCCTAGTCTAAATTTAATATAAAGGGCCCGATCCATTGGGATGGTAATAATGTCCAGAAAGGGCTCAAACGCAACAACATCTTTTATTCTCAGGTAAGCTGCGGTGGAATTGCAGTGATGCTGATTGCTGATGAGCTTTGAGGAAACCCATTCCCAATATATTTTTTTCAGAGTCTCCTTTGGGGGAGCTGAGTATGTGGACCAGCAAGAACCCAATCCCAGGTCCCCAAGCAGGTGTTTAATGTCCCTAAGCCATTTAATCTTCTGCCAGCCATCCGAATGCATTATCTCTACCAGCCCGTCTGCATAAGATTTTAGTTCCGGGACCCTCCACAAGCGAGCCCACAATAAAAGAGGCCGGAGGCGGGCCAGATCCTTAATTGGTTTACAGCCCGCGTCCATGAGCACCGGAACTGTCGGGGTGCTCATCGGGATTGCCATGAGGTCCTTAATAAATTTATTCTCAGCCTTAGACAGAGACTCCATGTTACCCAGACCCCATAACTCTGCTCCGTAAAGTGATGCGGATACTGCTCTAGCCTTGTATATATCAATTATCGGAGCTACACAGTGTTTGGATGAGTTATTGTACTCCTTTAACAAGGCTCCCCCCACCCTTTTGTGACCCAGAGTCATTTTATTAATGTGGGGAGACCAGTTCATATCATCACTCAAACGGATTCCCAAATAATCAAATTCTGATACTCTTTCAAGAGGGATAGAATTCAGGATGGGGGGGCGGCCGAGTTTCCTGGGGGGGTGCATGATTAAGTACTTCGTTTTGTCCACATTTATGACAAGTCCTCTTTATAACCCTTTATTGTAATAATTGTGGTAATGCATGATGGTTATGCCTTATAATGTTTGTCGGAGTAGAATAGTACTATATACGAGACGACACTTTAATTAGCACTATGGCCTGAAGATCTGAATTACTGCACCTTCTTTGTCAACACTTTATAATGAGATGTTGCATCAGAGAGAGGGGGGGAGAGATAGTGTGATCCTGTGCATCAATGCAAGATAGTGTCAATAGTTAAGTAAATTGCTTTAGTGAGATTGATTGAGTCAGAAAATTCGAGGCCCTGTAATAATATAAAAATTTTACACCTGGCGTTCTCCTTTCGTGTTTTCATCCCTGTTGTTTTCCAACACCTTTTGATTTCTACTAAAATTGTATGTATAAATTATTAAAAAAGACCGTTCAACCAGCCCTCTTCGTCCATTCATCTGCTATTCACATTTTTCTTTCATACATCACAGCATCTAGCATGGGGCAATGGGTCAGCTGAACTCAGATGATGGCTCACTTTACTGTGAGTGCTGGCATTCTGCCTTTCACAAGGAGCACATCCGCGCCAGCCACGGCCAGTAGTAGGTCTAACTGCAGGGCGGTGACGTGGGGAGGGGCAGGGTGGGGGTAGTAATGTATGGATTACGGACTTTAACAGGTAAGTAAACATATAAATAAATAAAACGAATTTTGTTGTGTGCACTCTATCACCAAATGCGATGCAGTGCGCGCAACGAAATTCGTTTTATTTATTTATATGTTTACATACCTATTAAAGTCCGTAATCCATACATTACTACCCCCCACCCTGCCACTCCCCCTCCCCACGTCACCGCCCTGCAGTTACACCTATTACCGGCCGTGGCTGATCCGCGCACAAAGTAGTTCACTGCAGTGTCAGTGACTGCTGTGGCCATGTGTACTTTTTGATAGACTAAATATTTTTTCCTTTCACTGTTTTTGGTTTTTAATGAACGAGATCCAGTTGGTTCCCTAACCATAACATTCTGCAAAAATAAAACAACGACAATTACAAAAGGCTGACAATCAATGCTAAACCTGTTGACCTTACTGATGCTTGTTAATATTCCGCGTTAATTCATTTCCCTCACCCAGCGAATTATTGTTTTCACCTTTCTTTGAATTCTCTCCAAACTAGTCAATATATGTCCTACATAGTTTTTGGTAAAGCTAAAGTCTTTAATTTGGCAATTTGCTAATACTGCTGTGTTTTATATGACACGAAGCCTTTTTGGAAAACCTTTTTAAATGTTGTTGTCAACTCTGGTTGTGTCACTGCGGTTTGCAACTTTATGTAATCCCATTTGTGGTTAGCTGTCTCCCAAATAGCTTTGCCTTTGCGCATTTTGCAGACTTTGACACTTTTTGACCTGATTATGCCGGAGCTTTTAAGTGTGTGTTTCAAACTGGTGGTCCAAGAGAGTCACTATTAATATGGGAATTGATTGATGGGAATATATAGTGCAAGCCCATTTACAAAGCACAGCAGCATTGTTAAATGGATAGGGGTAGGTGGGGGTCCAAAGCCAGAAGGAGGATTGAGTGAATGATGCAGGCAGGACATGTGGGGCTTTACTAGGTGGGTTTCATCATCTGGAGCGTCAAACACGGATGATGTGTTTATTGAAGTGCCTTCAGTTACTTTCTGATGTACATGAGATATGTAGCTTTCTGGATATGGATGTGGGAGATTTCCAGATCTTTGGAAAGTAGTAGGAGAAGGTATGGTATTTTGTTGTCGCCTAAGTGCATTTTTTCTTTTTGCGGTAAGTGCTGCAGATGTTACATTGACCATAAGAAATCTTGATGGTCATGTATGATGATGTGTTTGAGTTGATGGATTTGTGGGTGATTCAGTCGGATTTTAAGAACATACAGAATGGTTGAACCAGTATCTTTAAAAGTTAATGAGTGAGGTTCCGTTAAACTTTCTAACTTTCTAACGTCTCTTCAATTTAGGAAGGTGGCATGATTGATTCCCCTCAAGGTGATCAGAAGTGATTTCGTTGCATTGAACACAGCATAAATTCACATTGAAATCTATGCAACCCGCAAATTTCAATGCGAATTCCTCTCAATAAACATAATCCTGTAGAACATACCTTCTCCAGATTTTTGCATATACATAAACATATCTTTTTATGAAAATCTTAGTGAAGGGGTTTCTCCACAGGGTGACACACTGAGGCCCTCATTGCTATCAGTATTACAACTTTTTCAGTAATACTGCACTTTTTATCTACATATATTTAATAAAAAAGCCAAGACATAGGGTATTAGCGTGTCGTCCTCAATTTTAAAGTCCACAGCGAATGTGGAAGTAATACCGCACTGGCAGTATTGGTGACGTGTTTTCTGCCAAATAAAGTGAAACTAGTAGTAAGGCCCTGTGTGGTACCGAGTTCAATCTTCAGAACCTTTGGGGGAGGTATCTGCTTTCTTAGTTTCCCTTGCTGATTGGTAGCATTACAATAGCTCCAATTGTGATAGTCAAGAGAGGTGTTGTTTATTAATGTAAAGTCCATATATCTCTCAGAGCAAATTGTGCAGAGACAGTGTATATATATATAGGCAAATAAATTGTAGAAGAAACGTTAGTAACTTATTTTCTTTTCAGAAGGAAGACAATATCATACTTATCAATTGTACCACCTTCGACATAATACTTCAAAACATCAATTAAGTAGAGAAGGAGGCTTGGAGATTTAATTCCATAGAAAACCTTGCTACATTCAATTTAGTTTAAACGCAGAATTTTCTACTGAAGAATTATGGCACCAAATCACTCTTTAAACTTAAATGTTACCTTATGCACTGCAAAACAAGAAAAATATGTTTTATTTTTACATGCAGCTGTCTTCACTTAAAAACATTACCAAAGCACGCCATCTCCGGTAATATACTCTGTTTAATTATGTGTGTAGATTTGCAATTCATGCAAACAAGGATTGCATTTCTCTGGGCTTTTATGGAAATATCTTATGCCTCGAAAGCAGGCAGAAACGTCTGTTAGCACGCCACAAAGTACTATATTTAGGCTACATTTTTCCGCTATTGCAGGTTTATTATTTTTGGATTGAATTTATTAAATTACATCTCAATATTGTTTGGGAATATATACCTACAATTCTCGTAAATAGTGAAATATCATTATGACCCTGATTAGGAGTATAGATGCTATTTTTTGCACCTGATAAATAATTATATCACGGGGTGTGTTACATATGAGGTCTGATAAAAAGCATCTATTACAAGTTTGTGGGGAATAACATGCAGATTTTAGTGTTAAACACACCAAAATCTCCATGGTATGGTAAGTACTGTATGCTTTTTCTCCAGATAAACAGGGGTCAGAATGCACCAACCGACTAATCAGGCACAAAAGGACACATTCATCAACAAGTTGCGTCACCCTCGCACCATACAAGAGCAACACAAGTTCTAAGGGCCTAATTTACATCTTGGCATAATCAGTCCCGCCGTCGCTTTTTCAGCAGTTTTCCCGTCTGCTGTTATGTTAAAAAATTTTGTACCGCGCGCGGTCACCAAATGGTTTCATGGCGCTCAAAACATATGCGGAAAAGCAGGACAACAAAGAACCTCAGTACGCTAGCTGAAAAAGACGAGTCTTAAGTAGTTTGCGAAAGCAAACATAACAAGGGCAGAGCCTAAGGGAGATGGGGGGGAATTCCACATAGTAGGCGCCAAAAAGGAAAAACACGAGCCTCAATGCTTTTTACGTTTAAACCTTGGGATCTGCAGCAAGTTGTGAGAAGCAGACCGAAGGTCTCTTAAGGGGGTGTAGCGTTGAAGGCTGGAGGTAGTAAAGGCCGGGGCACGATCGTTGAGGGCCTTAAACACAGTGCAGCCAAGTTTGAACAGGCACCGATAGGCCACGGGGAGCCAGGGCAATCTTCTCATCAGGGGCAAAACATGTTGGAATTTGGGCTGATGGAAGATCAGTCTGGCCGCCTGATTTTGCACCAGCTGCAGCCGATGGAGATGGTAGGCAGGAATACCAACATAGAGAGTATTGGCGTAATCTATACGCGAGGTGACCAGAGCCATGATGACAAGAGTGAGTGCCTCAGTATTAAGAAATCTACGAATTTTGCAGAACCTGCGAAGGTGGAAAAAACAGGAGGATGTTACTGCATTGATTTGAGGCCTCATGGACAGGTCGTTAGATATAATAACGCCTAGGCTCTTTACCAAGTTGACGGGGCAGGGCGGAGGCCCAAGGGAGGGCGGCCAAAAGCTGGAGGTCCAGGGATTGGCTGACCCGCCCGTCAACACCAACTCAGTCTTGTTAGGATTCAACTTAAGTTGACTGTAGTCCACTCGGAGATCGCAAGCATGGTAGATTGGAAATTAGAGGAGGAAGAAGGGGAGGGATGAAGTGGAAAAATCAATTGTAAATCTTCCGCATAATTAAAAATAGTGACGGGGGGGTGACGAAGGGAGGCCAGGAGGGGCTGCATGTAAAGATTAAATAAAAGTGGCGACAGCGCAGAGCCCTGAGGGACTCCGCAGGATAAAGGGGAATAAGAGCCAGAATAAGTGGATAGATGAACTGCTTGGGAGCGCTGATGCAAAAAAGATGTAATCCAGGAGAGAGCCACGCCTTGCATGCCCGCATTGTTGACACGGTCGATCAAGATGGCATGATCGACCGTGTCAAATGCCGCCGACAGATCCAGCAGCACCAGGGCTTGGGCGGTGTTGCTGTCGGCGCCTTGCCTCAGTGCATCCATCACAGCCACAATAACAGCTTCGGTGGAATGCGCTGGCCGAAAGCCAGCTTGCTGATTATCCAAAAAGGCAGAGCTCTCGATGAATGCACTGAGGCAGCGGGTGACTTAAGTCTCCAAGATTTTCCCTAAGTAGGGCAGTAAGGAGATTGGTCGAAAATTACTCATGACCGAGGGGTCCGCACCCGGTTTTTTCAATATGGGCAATACGACCGCCTTTTTGAAAGATGCTGGGACAATGCCAGTGGCCAGGGATTTATTGAGGAGTGACAGTATTTGCGGGGGGCAGCAATCGTTGGGGGAGCCAGAGCTCACCAAATGTAACAAGGAAGTGAACTCGGCCAAGGAAATTGGAGGGAAACCATCAAAACAACAGGAGTTCATAGGGGGCAGAGAAAGTGGAACGGAAGAGGACGGGGAAGACTTGGCAACCCACCATATTTAGATGTTGGTGATTACATAGACGAAAGACTGCCGCAGTCCCGCCGTCACTGCCAGGAAATATCAACCACGTTGATGGCGGGATAGGAAAAAGAGTGGGAGGACCGCCAGTTTCTCCTGCGGGCCATCCACGTTGTGCCTTCGCACCAATGCAACTGTGGCGGGGAAACCTCCACACCTGGGTAGGTGGAATGGAACATATATAGGGCACAAACACACCTTTTCTCACCTTCCCCTTTCCTGTTCCATCATGGACCCGGTACTACACTTAATACCTCTGCTGCTGTCTGATCACAATGCAAATCAACACCGTCATTGCTGGAACCAAAGCTAACATCCTCCTTTACCTGTTTTCACTTGGCTGTTCACATATGCTAAGAACTCATGCATTATTGAATGACTCACACAAGCTACAGCAAACCAATGTGCAATGCATATGTCTCTAATGTAAAGGAACACACATCTATAACCATATTGTGTTCATAATCAGGTGACAGCTAACTTATAAAAAAAAGGACACTTGCACAAAAAGGTATATCAAATCAAAAATAAGAAATTCACCATAAAGGTGTGTGGAAATAATGTAAGAAAATGTCACATGAAAAACATAGGCATCACACATCATTGGGATAATTATTCTCATGTAGAAATTGCACTAGACAAGCTCTAACCCTCACCTCATAGATTACCTGGAAAACAATGACAATCCCAAATCTGAAACATTCTGCATATTCATTCATGTACCATTTCCTCTTTTCTAGTGGAAGCCCTGTATTGTGTACAATTTCAATTTGCACATCATCTCATAACGTGACATGAATATGTGGACATATTTATCAGTAATGGAGCTGAAACTAACACACTTATAGTAAAATATCCTTATTTAATCTCCCAACATCTATTTCTGGGTGTAAGTGTCCACTACAATTTTAAATGGCTGCAACTAATTTCAAATCACCATCAAATACCATGTGAACCAGTGTATGCACTTTACAAAGCAGACTATTAAAATGTATGTAGCAGTCCCTGCTATCATGCTAAAGAAAATTATGTGCTACACATTTTACACTGAACCATTGCTAGGAATCTAACATTTTCAAACGTAAAATAATGCCAGGGCAGACTTCTTGAAAAATAAAAATTATAATTTATTCACTAAAAGATAACTTTCAAATAGTGTGGAAAAAGGCAAATGGCAGTCCAAATTGTGGCCTGTGCACAGGTGTGCCGTAACTTGCCTCCAATTGCACTGCCATGGGGGTCCTCCCCGGGAAGGGTCATCTAGTGGGAAGTGCCAGCACCTCAAAGATGTCACTTGGGAGGGGGTGGTTGTGATTGGGAGGGGTGTCCTTGAATTTGAGGAGGTGGTTTTGGGAGGGTTAGCCTTGGATTTGAGGGTGTTGGTTTTGGCAGGGGTGATTTTGCACTTGGGATGGGTGCATTTCCCTTTTTTAAGGATAACTTGGGGGATAGTAGAGGTGGGTATGGTCTTTTGAGGAGTGGTTTGGGACGTGGAAGGGATGGGTTATGGGGGTAGAAGAGGTAGGTGTGGGTTTGGGAGTGGTGGGTGTGTATGTGGCAGGGCTCAGAGCAAGGACAAACAGAAGACTTTCATGGGCAAAATGAGCAAGATGGTTGGGAGGGAGTTGGGATTGGGAGGTAGACGGAGTGGAAATATCTGTTAGGTGTGTATCTGTTCATGGTGATGGATCTGTGGGTCTGGTGTATGTCATTAACATCTGGGTGTGTCTTGCTTTGTTGGTGTATATTGTATAGGTAAGTGTGGGTGTTTCTGTTTTTTGGGTGTGTGGGCTGTGGAGGTGCTGGTTGTGGTCATGGTGAATATGGCTGTGGTGGTGGTTGTGGTGTATGTGGGTGTGACTGTGGTGATATTGGTGGATATATCTGTGGTGGTGGGTGCAGTGTATGTGGGTGTGCTGGGGTGGTGATTGTGTCTGTGTTGGTGGATGCAGTATATGTGGGTATGTAGGCAGTGGGGTGGTGTCTGGGTGTTTGAATGTGTGACTTTTTTGTATTGTTTGTGTGTCTGTGTGGGTGTGATACTTGTGTCTGTCTATGTAGATGTGCGCTAAGGTGCAAGTGTGCTTGGGACAGGTCTGGGAGTAGGGAATTTGGATGGGGTGGGAGGTGGGCCACAAGGTTAGGGTGGATGGGAAGCTGTGGTGAGTGAGGAGGCTAGACCATGAAAAACCACTGTAGGCCAGCATAGCACTGTGAATGCCTTCCGGGTAGGCTACTGTTTGTCCCACTTGGCTTACAAGCCCCTGGGTGGCATTCAGTAGTGCAGTCTGCCTACAGATCTATTCCTTAGGAGGTTAATAGCCTCCTCACTCCGCGCAGCTAGCGGGACAGGGGCAGGGGGTATACTACCTGGAATGAAGTAGATATCAGGCCTTTTAACGTGCCTGGGTGGGACAACTGAGGGAGGGAGCAAGAGGGAGGCTGGAGATAGTACTCTGGGTGGCCGACAAGGATGCAGATGGAACTGGAGCAGCAGTATCCTCCATCACTAGGGAGTGCTCGCTAGAAGAAGCTTTAGAAGAAGATGTTGTGTCACTGGTGGCCTCTATTGCACTCCCTTTGCCCTCTGGGCATCTGTGTCCCTCGATGTCGGTACTGGAACCACTGTTGCCAGATGCTTCCCTGCCTATGTTGGCAACTTCTCCTTCGCGTGTTCTGGATGATGTTGAAGTGTGTAAACAGAACATATCATGAACTTTGACAACAAAACAGGTACCAAATTTTCTGATATCACCTGTTTCAAGCCTCTCAAACGTAGGTTCTACATTAGCATAAGCACATGCATGTAGGCAACATTTCTAGAACACACTTGATCACAGGTATGTCATTCCACATGAGAGCTCCTATATCATGTTATGGTGTTGTCTCTTATCCATTAATATGTCTCTTCAGGAACTGATTCACACCTCAGAATGGTTGGCCTTTGTTGTACAGAATAGTTAACTGATGTCACAAAAAAGGATATACACTAATAATACCTTTGTATTATGTGTTTATTAGGCCCTAAAATCTACATACGTATAATTCGTAAAAAGTTAAATATGAATCAAAATCTGTCAATATATACTGCAATTATGTACCAATATTAGCATACACTGAAAGCAGGTTTCCTTTCTTTGGACAATTCACAATGTTAACACTCATTTCACATTTGTAATGTCAAGTATCAACATTGATACATGAATTCTGTACTGAAGTAGTTTAGCAATGTATCACATACTACCTACATACCTATGCTGTTGAACACAGTCTGAAACTAAAATTTGTGGGGATTGACAAATGACTACTACAATATTTCTTGTTGCTGGTTTTTCCGTTGAAGTCACTGATTAAAGAAGGTCCGTTTCTAACTATAAGCTTGGGGAAAAAGCCAGCCTTTTTCCTAAAGCGCAAGTGGTCTGTTTCAAGTCTCAATGACGTGGGCAGTGCATTCCAAAATTGGGGTCCCAGTATTCGAGAAATGCGACCCTCCTGTCCGTTTATGTCTGAAACCCGGCACCATCAATAGATTTATGTGCCTGGATCTTAAAGGGCGCTGTGGAGAGTACCTGTGAATTTTTTGAGGATATGCACTTTGGGCCTATGCCATGTGTAGCTTTAAACAGGATGCATCATGTTTTAAACATGGAGCGCTGTTCCACTGGAAGCCAGTGTAGTTCCTTCAGCAGTGGCTTGACATCACAGCATCTGCCTTGTAGGTAGATAATTCTAGCTGCTTGATTTTGTATAAGCTGCAGCCGGTGTTTCGGGTTGCACTGGAGGCCTAGGTAAATTGCGTTTGCATAATCAATTTTTAATAGAATCAAGGCAATGTTCATTTGAATACCGGCCTCTCTGCTGAAAAACCTCCTGATTTTTCGCAGTTTCTGTAGTTGGAAGAAACAGGCAGAGGGGACTGCCCTAATCTTCGAGTACATGGTGAGGTCCAAGTCGATATCTATGTCTAAGCTCTTTATCGGTTTCATAGGGGCCGGTGCAGGTCCTAACTCCAAGGGTAAATCGGCAGGAGTCCAGTGCTGCACTCTATTGTTGGGGATGATGATTTCAGTTTTTTCGGAGTTGTTTTAATTGATTTTTATTCATCCATTTCCTGATGAAAAGCATGGTATTCCCGAGGAACTCCTTGGAGTTTGTGGAATCCTTGATGGAAAAGATCAACTGTATATCAGCAGCATAGTTGTAACTTTGTACCCCCATCTGACGAAGCGTGCGTATGAGGGGGTGAATATATATATTAAAGAGGTGCGGGGACAAGGAGGAGCCCTGCAGTACTCCGCAGTTCATGTTGATAGTGCTGGATTTGGAGGGTGAAAGCCACACTGATTGTTTCCGGTCTTCTAGGAAGGATTGAAACCAATTTAGTCCACCACCTCTGAGACCTGCAGCAGCAATATGTACCATCAGAATGCTGCAGACAAGAGGATCAAGGCTTGAGTACAGTCTTCATCAGCCTTTCCTTTTAGGTCATCCATGGCGGATAGAATAATGGATTCAGTGGAGTGGGATGAGCAGAAGCCTGCCGGGTGTGAATCTAAAAAATTGGTGTCTTCTATGTAGGTGCTAAGAAACCTGGCTACATGAGTCTCTAGTAGTTTGGCCAGGAAGGGAAGAAGGGATATAGGCCTATAGTTGTCCAGCCTCTGAGGGTCAACAACTTGTTTTTTTCTATAGCAAAATGATGACTGCTTCTTTAAAAGCTTGTGGTATCTTCCCTTTGAATAAGGACAGATTCAGTAGAGAGAGGATAGTCTCTTGAAATGCTGAGTAAATGGATTTTTGTATGTGAGGGGGGCAGGCATTAGGGGAGCCAGATTTCACTTTATCAGGAGTTCCAAGAGCTGTTCTTCGTTTAGACATGGGAAGGTGGCCATGGAGTCGGGGTTGGTGTTTTCTGACAGTTCTTCCACATCCTTGCGATTGGAATCTATGGATTCCTGAATTTTCTTAATTTTATCTAACAAAAAAGAGTTTAAATCATTACATAGTTTCTGTGTAGCAGGGATCAGAGGGGTCACACGATCGTGGTTGGTTAGCTCACTTACCGTATTGAAAAGATATTTTGTTTTATTATTTGAGTTTGGGCCTCCAGAATGGCTTTTTTGTAGGCCATAACTTTGCATTGTGGTGTTCGCTAGATTCTGATGAATATGTGTTTCACCATTTCCTTTCTGCCTGACGAGTTCTGAGTTTTGCAAATTTTAGGTCCTCATTAAACCATATGGATGCTTCATGCAGCCTGATACGAGAGGTTTGAGTTTGTGGTGTAGCATTAGTGTAAATAGAATTTAATTGGTGATCTCTCCCTTAAAGTTATCTATATTTACCCGACTTGCGGGTTGCTCACGTTTCAGGGTATCACATAGTAATTCCAAGTTTAAGTGATTCCAGTTCCTAGATGAACTCTTATGATGGATTGTAGTTTTGGGCAAAGCAATATCACACACAGTGAAGATAATTGTACAGTAACCTAACCATAAACAGACGGTGAATCTCTAAATTTTGAAGAGTGAGGTTATTAGACCAGACTTGGTCAAGTGTGTGACCTTTGATGTGTGTAGGTACTTGGATATGTTGCATGAGGTTCAAACTTTGCCCTTCAAACATTTCTAATACACTTTAGTACAGAGTAAAAACATCTTCACATTTGACTCCTAAATATATATAGTTATTTGAACCTTGTATCTTTGTGAAATGGTTTCACTAAATATGCTGGCTTTCACTGTAGTTAAAGCGTTGTAGAACATCACACTAATCATGACATACAATTATTCATATATGATAGTTACTTCAAAGTTTAAAATGTGAAATACAATAATAAACATTATACACCTTTATGCATTTCATCATTTGCCAAATGAGTCATGAGTGTGGTCTGAATCTTATTTTTTCTGATGGGATACTCATGCATATATGTGATATAACATTCCACCTTCCAAAATACCTTCGAGTTTCCCATATTCTCCATTATTGATTGTTCAGCTGGACATGACAAAGGACATTGAGGAATGGTTTGGGGTATTTGGTACTCTGTCGCCTTTTTGTGCACATTCCTGTCTGTGATTCATTAAATATTGTATGACTATCTCAATGATTTGACCGAAAGCAGACTGCCGTACACACACGTTTTTGAAACAGTAAGACATCATGCAAATATGTCAATGTTTAACATGTATGAAGCAGTATTTCTGATGCTGACCCCATTTTGGATATGTCTTTATATCAATGTGGAGCCATCCATTCTGCAGTCACTAGTCAAGTTAGATCACATGCTCACTCTGGTTTGTGTAGAATCCTAAAATACCAATGTGATAGTTTAGTACATCCACTGTATCAGAAGTGCCTGTTATGCTATGTCACCCGCGATAGGGCTAACATGACATCATCCATGTCAGTGAAGGAGCATTACACCTGACACAATAGAGACCAGTTACCTGTTTGTTACAACTGTCCCTCATTACATTCAACAACATGATATATATATTGGTGGATTTTAGACAGCCATGTATCTGCTCCGAACAGTCTATTGGTTGTGGACAGGAATCAGGTGGGATCATTATCCCAAAACAATAGACAAAGCACATTATCATACACCTTGTACAAAACTTACACCTTGAAGAACTTTTCTTCAGCGTTTGACATGGGTTACCCTGGATGTTAATGGCAAAAATCCTTGTGTTAAAAAATATGGCCCATGGAACATGTGTAACTCTGATAATACCTTACCCCATCTTGTTGCTGTTTCACTCTAGATAGACCACCGCAAGAATACAGGCCATTAGGGGGGTCAGGGTGCGGCACCTGTCCCTCACACATAGGGAGGCCTTCCCAAACAGGACGTCTGGAATCTTCGGGGTCCAGTGTCTTAGGTCAGCCCACCTCTTTCGGCAATGGACACTGTGCTGCCTCTAGATTCCCAGAGTCTGCAGTTTCCTGGTAAAGGCCTTCCAGATGTCATACGTTGACCTGTACGGATACATGAAATGAAACAACAGACAATGGTATTGAGACTTTTTGTTTGTCTGTATTGCTGTCACAAAAAAATGTCTACAGCTATCAGTAAAATAACTCATAAGTTAACATACAACTTGTGTATTGTTGTGCTGAATAAACCAATATCCTCATACACACTTTAATAGTGACCTTTTGCCCATCCTCATCCCATTTCATGCTCTAAGCACACATATCCAGGCTTGTGACATCATCTAGCCCAGGTGGCGTTATATAATCTGAGATTGTGAACTACTGAAGGCTAAACATTAATGATTATGACACATTGAATGGTAGCTACTGTGAATAAGGGGCTGGAAGTTTGGGCATGTCTCTATTTGAAATGTGAGTGCATTGAAAAGATTTGTTAACTCAAAAAGTCAGGAAACTCTCACTTCCAACTGTTGTCCATTTAAAATAATTCAGAGGCATATTCTAAGTACACCTCAAATTTTCACCTGCAAAGGGTGTATGTTCTTGGCAGCTGTACCTCAGTGCATTATTTGTCCCATGATTATAAATGAGCACTGCTCAATGACAGGTCTTGCTAACTGCAGCCTGATGATCATGATGTCAAATAAACACCACTTTTCCGCAACTTGTACATTACAAGGGTCACCGTGTGCCAATCCAATAAGTAACCTAAAGGCTGTGTGCTACTCTGAAGAGGTCTGGGAGTTTCTGATAGCTCCTAAACTACATTCTGGAGAGCCCTCATATTGGATGAGTGATACATAGCTAACATCTTTTCAATTTTGTTGGATACATATGTATGTATCTCCAGGTGTAAGGAGTTTACCATTTACCATGTTGCTATTCGCAACTTATCACAAGTACATCAAACATATACATTCATGGATCTCTACATACAGACCAATTTGAATCTAGGGTTTCAAACACACAGCACATATTTATGGTGTTGTATATTGGACATTGGAGAGTGCATACAATTCCTTAACATAATTGTCTTATGTAAGGACCACATTATATGACACTTAACATCAATCACTGCACTTCACTCTGGAACTCAAAGGACATTGTAACCTGTGTAAGAGGAAAAAAGCCTGTTAAACAGACTCACATATGGATGCCAGACATATACTTGTTCCTCTGGTGAGCCATTGAGCTAGTCATTCAGGGCAAGGACCTCCTTTGCTAGCAACTCGAGCTACTTTGGCATGAAGTTAGGGGCCCTCTCAGCTGTTGGACCTGGTATGGCTGCTCCTAGAGGTCAGAAACAGCAGCAGAAGTGGAGGAGAACTTGAGAGCAGTAGTGTGAGGAGGCAAGTGAGATTTCTTTCGAACTGCCCATACATGTATGCAACATACACGATTGTCAGTGGAGATGGACACAGCCATTGGCCTTCTACCATAACGTTCACCCACATTAGCCTATGGCTGTGGCCCTCATGGAGTTTATTGCCTCCTGTGAGATCAATTGCTGCTGCCTGATTCCAAATGTAGTATCGGCGAGGTCAGGCACCTGCCATTTTCGGGCTTCAAAATAATGTGTTAATGACTGTTAAGTGCATCACCACCACTCCAAATAGGGGCTACTTTGTTCAAATAATCACATTTCGATGGACACTTATTTTGTAAAAATAAACATTTATGTGTAGTGCGTTACTTTGCTGAAACGTGATATTAGCTTGGTGTTGTGTACGCTGATGTTATTTTTGGAGGAAAAAAGTGAAAATAACAAAAATTTATAAATAATAGGTTTTTGAAATGGATGAATTACACTTTTTTTCAGATTCATATCAAGCCCAGAAGTGTAATTTTTGATGGTTAAAGGACAAGAAGCATTTGTGGCTTCAAAATAAGTATTAACCCATTTATACTTTGTCAAAATACATGACTTTTGTGTTGCTCATCAAATATGTTGCTGTGGATCATGTAAAAAATGTTCACATGTTTTTCTCGAATGCAGACTTATGAACCCTCCGAGAGTGAGGAGACAACAGCCTCTGGTGTACTGCCCATTACCAGACCTTGCCACCATGGAAGACAGGGATATAATCAATAAGTTAAGGTTGAATAGGAAAACTATACTGGATTTATGTCATCAGCTGGAGCCATATTTGCAGCCTGACAACAGAAATCTCACATTTATTACACCAATTGTCAAAATCATGTATGTACTGGGGTGGAGGTACCTTCAGTGGCTGGAACTTTCTCACATGCTCGTCCGGTTTGACCTATTGAGAAATGGAGAACATTCTTATAAGTAAAAGTGTATGTTGTACGTTCAAATCTTTTTCTTCCAGCTTGACCATCTCTCAGCGCCAAGATGCCCGCAAGGGTTCAGTGCGCTTTACAAATACCAAAAATAAATAAATACATTGAAACAATGTAGATACCTAGAACACAAAATAGTTAGAGATTATTGTGATGCTACCTTTTAATGGTAATGAACATATTACCCTAACTTTCATCAATTTCAAATGGTACAACTTCAGATCAGCAGGTAATAAAATGTCCTGAAATATTCCCAATGTGATTAGGGAGTATACCTGATATCTCCAAACCATTCAGCCCAACACAATGGAGAGGTGAAATGTGTAATTGAAAATTCCAAGGCCTAGCTGACTTCAAGCCAGACATTTCCACTTCTTGGTTGGATGCTTGGTATTAGTCATGTGAACAGTCAGTGCCAATTTTTGCAGGCACCACTTATATTCAGCATGGTAATTTGCGTGCCTGACAAATTTTGTGTGAACACAGTTTGATTAGTGAAACTCATGGCATCAATACAAATGGTTGAGTGAAACAGGTCAACAGTCAGAAAACAACACAAGCCATTTTCATAAGAGTTCATTGAATAGTGATTAATCACTACATGACACTTTATCGTGTGTTGAAATCTGTTAGGAAAGAGACCAAGCAAAATGACATAGTAACATTTTTTTGGGAAACAGTAACAGTGCATCGTAGCAGTTGTAGTCATTTCAAATACAAATTTGCTGTACTGGTTAGTGGAACATACCTTTGGAAAATATGCAGCGGTAATGGACCATACCCTTACATTTTGACACACATAAAGGGTAATGGGTTATTTGGTGTTGCAACACTTGCTGGCACCATACCATCATGTGACATTTAATGGAGATTGAAACCTGCAATCTTACATGCAACACAGTACAGTCACAAAAACAATTACTATCTGATACTGAAACTTTGAGGTTTATATGCTAGAGAGATATATTTGCAGGACACAATGGCAACAGTTAAGAACAAACAGGGCATTGAGGTTTATCAAGACTTTGCAACGTGTAATTTACCAGACTCCACTCCATAAGGTATTCCAGTCAAGCCTTCAGGATGTAGAATCTGCAAGACCTTCTTCTCTCAAGACTCAAATGGTATTGGGGTCCTGGGAGAACCGCCATCAGTCCTGTTGGTCTCCATGTGATGCTTGGGGGCCAGAGAATGCACCCTCACCCACAGTACATTCCACCTCGTCCTTATTTCATCCTGTGTGCACAGGTTGTTTGCTATAGCGTTCCCTCAGTTTACTATTCTGGCCCACATTTGCCTTTTTCTGTGATAGAAGTGTATTTTGGACTTGGGGTCCAAACAATTTGGTTTAAATCATAGGATTTCATCCACCATGACTGACACATTTCCCTCAACAAAAAAACATGGATTCTTGGGGCCTGGCATAGTGCACAAAATTAAAATAAAGTAAATAATTAACCATTTAGTACTACCAGAAAGGGGATAAAGGGACAGGAGACAGGGTGAATTTAAATCAAGACACCTCACTTTGCTGGCAATCCCTCTGGGACCGCAGAGGCATTGGGACCGATCGTGGTGGAGTTGGATTGGCAAACAATCATGGTCTGAATTGGGGTGTGTTTTATAGTGTGGTATGCAAGTGTTTCCATGTGGCCAATGGACATCATGTGTATTCCGCTAGCATCCATCCAATGGACACAGTCATGGTGTACTGTTAAGCTCATACTGTGACAGACTCCCTCTGTCTGGGAACCGCTGCTAATAGACTACTAGCCCAACTGTGAAATCTAAATTGGCTCATCGGGAACCAGTCACGTTGATAGCGATGGAGTCAAATTCTCCAGCATTGGAGTACACTGCATTGGTGGCGGTCTGCCGCAACCGCAGCAGGAACCACTCTGTCAACGCCGACAGCGAGGCAGGCTGCATGCATCTAAATATTGCGGGAGAAGGACCATTAGCTAAGCAGAGTAGTAGGGACTGCCACCATTGTGGGACAGTGGTAGGAGCAAAATCAGGCCCTACATCAGATTTATCAAGCCACGTAAGGCCACCTTGCATGGCTGGATAAATCTCGAATAACGCAATGCAACACAGGTTGCTGCATTGAGTTACTCTTCCCCATTGAGGCATTCTATGGGAGAAGCATGGGTGTTCTCAAGCATCCACCTATGGATTTTGGCACATTCCCAAATTTATCATTACTGGTAGACCTGGGAATGTGTCAAAATGCTATGCCTCTCCAGGTGGAGTATAACAAGGAGAAACATCTTTATTTTTCATTTTTCTGTCCTCTTTTATGAAACGTTTGCAGGACTACATCACATTATCTATACCCCATGCCTAAAAACACGAAAAAGAAGAGAAATATAAACACAATTAAGAAGACACCCGTGGCAGAAATACACCCTCATTTACAGCCTGGCCTCAATTTCAACACAGCCATTTTCCAAAATCATTTCAGCCTTCTTGTCAGGGAATTACCAACCTAACCATATGCAAACAATATGTTGGATGTTCCCCCCTACTTCAGAGGTATCTAAGGGAAGCTAAAGATATGGATTTCTCAGGTCTCCTGGACCCTTGGAATCATTGAACTTCTCTAGTTGCACCCTGCACATATTAGTCTGGTCGGCGTCCTCTGAGGAGTACAGGTGGCCCTGTAATTGTGGTGGAACACCAATTTTTGTTCACACAACTCTAGAGGGCCACTAAGCAGTAAATTGGCATCAGCATGACAGACCTTGTGATCGGGGGAGAAGCCTGTCGGCAACAATGGCAGAGAAATGTTGGGTGGAGGCTTAGATGTCTGCATGCGTAGTGACTCACAAATCAAGATCCTTCTATCAGGAGAAAACAGCCCATCTTGTTCTTAATAGTTTGTAGGGTTTAATGGCATGTCAAAAAACACCTGTTCCTCTACTCCTCCAAAGACTATATGGCTCTGGCAAGGCTCCAGTCAAAATATGAATCCTAGGAAATCCAGAAACTATTTTCCGTGTTCACAAGTTTAGTATAAAGCGCGTATTTACCACAGAAATACTAGAGATGCACTGATTCTAAAAGTTTCATTATTGTCATTTGACGCCTGTGACCTCTTCTGTGATACTAAGGAAATTTGTGGCTGCATTGAAGGCCTTTAAATTGTTTGGTAGACCCTGGCATTCCTCATCCCATCTACCAAGTACAAATCAGTTCTACTCCTATTTGGGCAACTACCTTGAGGACAGGACCTCTGACATCTGATAGGAAAATCAAAAGATTACAGAATTCCTTAACACACATATTTAAAAATTCACTGATTGAACATGTTCACACGAAGACCATTCTGACATTTCCTGACTATTTTATAGAGAAGGCAAGCTCCATCAGTTCGGGCCACATGTCATGTTAGCAGAAATTAAATGCTAATATTGGAACAGGGAGTCAAAGGCAAGTCAGAAGCATCTAGTTTTTGGAAACGGCTGACTAGGTGTCACAGTTGCACCTCCAACGTTGGGTCTGCTGGCCCCAGCGTGGACTCCCGTCACCTATGGTGTCAGTGTTTCCCTCCTTATCACCGGAGTTCTGTGTGCTTTAGGGACTCTCCCACCTTTGTTGTTTTAGGCACGTGGTATCTGGAGTCAGCAAGCAACAGGTGCTGATCAATTTGGGGTCAGCTGCATGACCGTGAAGTAGAGGCCGTCTGGAGGCAGTGCTCCTTTATTTGAAAGGTTTCCTGAGCAGGGGCGGCTCCTTTGCTAAGGAGGAGGAGCATCACCCCACTGCTCTGTGAACAGTTGAAAAAGGAAAAATAAAATGGTAATAACAAGAGTTATTTTCATTTTATTTTTCCATGGCTCTGGTTAGGGGTGGGCGGGGCTGGCTCTAACAGGAATAGGGGAGAAGTGGTAGGCACTCAGTTAAGTGTAGAGGACTGTTTGACCGACCCTCTCAGGCAGGCCAAACCGTCCTGCCCACTTTACATGTTCTTCACCCATGGAATACCAGAGCCTGGGTGAAAAACATCCCAGGCCATCAGTCCCTCTCTGAGCAATGAACCATGGCTCTCATTGGCTATGGGAGCCAGGAAGCCTGGGTGCTTGCTAATCCTGGTTCCTGCACCTGGAAGCGGGCGAAGAGGACCAAGAGGCGGCAGCCAGTCTGAAGGTAAGTGCTTTTTAAAAATGTATTTTCTTTTGTTTACCTATTCATCACCACTCCAGCCACCCCTGTTAAGTTGTGGCCACCTCAGTACCTGAGACATGTGAGGCAGCTATCGAAGCAGTAGCTCTATAACATGTTAGAAGGACTTCATCTGTGAGTGAGACTCCAGTGGTTCCAATCCTTGATGGTTTCCATTATGTCTTTTTACCGATGCCTGTTACCAGTTCTTCATGGCTGCTAATTACTTCTTGATTCTTCAGTTAAGCTCTTAATTTTCATGGTATAAACAGAAGCTAAGAAGACCAGTGTAATGCATTGCAATGCAGTGTGAGTGTCTTCGTCGGTTTCACGTCCATTCCAGATCCGTCAGTTGTAGTACTTAAGTCCAGCTTTCTTCAGGTCTTTTGCCCAGGTCTGTGTTATTACTGTACACTGATTATGGTCTTTCTTCAATTACACTTCCGGTCTGTTTCTTATACATAAAGGATTTTCCTTCTTTCAAGATCGCGCATGCAGCACTGAGCCATCTGATCCTTTCACTTGTAAGATCAGGATTGTCACTGGAGGGCTTCAGCCATTCATCGGACTTTCCAAGGTACTGTAGTGTAGTTCCTATATTCCCAATAGGCTCTGCGCATTGGAAGGAATAATATATCCTATAGATTAGACGTAGGACTGAGGTCTACTAGGTCTCTATCGAATATACTAAACTTAATAGTGAGTGCCAGCTAGCTCAGAGGTCACTAGAAACTTTCTCGAATTCACAAGAAGGGATTCGTTTCTGACAACCGCATAAACATTGACAACTTTGTTTCCAAAGAATAAGAAATATATCTCTAGAGTCGTGGAAACAATAGATAAGTATTTCACCTAGTCAATTGTGCATGCTTCGTTTCAACAGAGTTTGCAGAGAAATAGAGAGAAGGGCGTTTTCAATAAAATGGTTTATTACAAGAGAAGTTAACTGCTACAATCTTTAGGTAGACTGCAAAGTATAATGCGTACAGCGAGAATAGTATTATAAAATAATACTGTAAAAGCATTGTATGGTTTCTAAGCCATATAAAAATACGTACATAAATAACATTGACTAAAATACTCAACTGGTGCTTCTAAATATGTCTACCCCAATGTACCTAACCTAAGTCTAGTACGCGGGAAGAAGTAAGTATTGTGTAGCATAGGTTTAGTTGTTTTTGCCAAGAATCTACCAAAGGTTTCTCTAGGTTCTAAACAGCTCCATTCCTTGGTTTAGAATGAAGGAGGTCTGGTATCTCTGTCTCAGGAGTCGATTTCCCAACACCCCGCAAGGGGAGCTTGGAAACACTGGAGCTGGACTCTTGGCGAGAGAAAGGCAGTCTCTTGATCAGTGCGTCAGCTGGAGGGTCGAATTCCTTCGGCACTTGCTGTAGCGAGCTGCGTCGGGCAAGTAGATAGACGACCTGCTCCCAACCACCCTAGTTTGCCATAGCAAGTGAATGTATGTTTATACCTTGAAGGTGTTTAGGAATGCCATAGATTGACGTAAAGTCAGGCATAATAAAATCAGGAAAGAACCCCTAGGGAATAGTTGTTCTTTGCAAAGTACATGAGTTCTTGGACAAATCAATATTCAAGCAAGGGGAAGTTCCCTAACTGCTTAAGCCGATTTTGCAAGAAATCGTTGTGACGTTTGGTACGGGTGGAAGTAGCCATGCCTGTATTTGGTCTGCATGGGCTATGCCTCAATAAGGGATTGATTCCTATGCCTATATAAGGGCAATGTGAATTGAACCTATATAAGGGCATGAATCGGGAAAATTCACTCGAAGCTCTAAACGGCACACAACACCCACTCCACTTTATTATGTACAACATACTAAGTTCTAAACACATTAAAACATACCTAAACATGATGTGTTAAAACCCACCCAAAATACATAAAGATGCATTGGTACTGGTTGTTCACCAAAAGCATATGTGCTGTACGCACTTAAAGCAATGTCTCATTCAAAGCATATAGATGACATTTGAAAATGCTATCTGAATGAATCATAAAAATACATTTATGAAATGGCTCTTAATTACAGAAGAAAAAAGGTCGAGACCATTCCATGGCAGATTATATAAACTGGTTGAATGAGGACAAGGTCAAATATTGTCTCTTGGAAGTTTTTCAAAGAATTCTAGTTCTCTATGAATAGTTCTGCTATGAGCAGATTACTTTGTGCCCAAAAAATAAAAAAATACAAATTTGGAAAAACATAAGCTTGATCTTAAAAAAAATAGAGTTCCATAGTTAGAAACTTGTTTTGAAAAAATGAAGGTCGACTTCAAAGTCTCTCAAACACTGTGTGCCAATTCAAAAGTCAGTGTTATTGGTTGGAGAAAACATCAAATCTTCTAAGTCTGAAAGGAATTTGTCTACCACTGTAGGTGAAAGTTGGATTACCTCATTTAGAAGATTACTTGCCCAAAGATGCGAAGTAAAAACTTTTGGAAACAACCACACAATTAATCGTGGACCACTTTCCAACACTAATTTTAAACTTATGTCCTAGTGATCAAATAATAAATATATTTTTTCGATACACTTAAGACATTTTTAATATCTCACCGCCACTTACTTTATTTCACTGCACGCCTGAACTCACAATAACCCGCTCCGCAGTAGACCTGGCGTTGCAGCACACTAAAGAGGCACTCGGCCTCTTTAGTGGAGCCCGATGATGAAGCATGTCACCAACCAGGTTGGTGAGTGAGGGCTTTCCTAACTGACCTAAGTGAGGCCAGTCCTTTCTTTCTTGCTCCCTTTGTGGTCGTATGAATACCATAGGACACTCTTTTCTTGTTTATACATATCTAACCGGGGACTAAGAGTGTTCCCTGACTCTCCCTACCTCTCTTCTTGTTGTTACATAATGATTTCTTCGCCATGTGGTCACTCCCTGACAAATTCAGGTGGCCAGTATTGTTCAGCTAAAAGAATGTCATAACCCTGAGAGAGCCTCTCCAAAAAGAGTGCTCCTATTTTCTAGTTATGTCCCCATCCATCCGGAGTGTTACTTCATATCTTATGTGGGACACTAACCCTGGTATCTGCAGTTTCAACTTGGATGTACTCATTCAAGTCCACTGTCTCCAGATGATCCTTCAAGTTCTTGCAAGCTATGGTGACTTCTGCTGCGCTGTCCAACATCGTTTGAGCCCATTCCCCGTTCTTGAGTTGTGTCCTCAAGATCTTCAGCATGTCTGATCTTTAGACCTGCTACCTTCTTTTTGGTGAATTAGGTTTTCTTATTTTTTGGAACGTGTTGATCGTCTTTGGACTTCATGCGTCCTTCTTTTTGTTCTGATCGTTCTCTTCTTTTGGATTTCTGTGATGAAGTCTGAAAGGTACGAGAGGAACGTGTATCAGTATCTTGATATCTATCAGGTTTTCTCAAATTATCTCTATTCCTGAGGTTTTACCTCCTTTCAGAGGGCTCCTTTTGAGGAGACCTACCTCGGGATTGAGAACGCTTCTCTTTAGAAGTTTGTTTAGTGTTCTCCCACTACTTTTTGAGAGGAGTAGGAGTGTTTTAATAAAGACTTTTTCAGGACTTTCAGTCAGCTGGGGTTTCACGAGTTTACCACCCAAACTATCTCTTCCTAGTTCTTCATAGGATTTTTCAATTATTCTGGCCAGTTCATATGATTGCTTAGTTACATCAAATTCTCTTAACTTTTGGCGGATCGCCACGGATGCTGCTTCACCTTTAATATTAGCTAATATTATTGTTGAGACCTGTTTGAAATCTTTCAGTAATTTCATACCTAAATTTAAAGCATGCTCTGCCACGTATTCATTTTGAATCTGTTTCAGGACGTCTGGTATTATCGCCATAGATGGAACACCATGTGTTTTGGTGTAGATTGCACCAAAGACTGTACCCCAGGTGTAGCAGTCCTCCAGGTGTGGTGCGATCCCCATTGGTAAACAGATTGATAGAATCCTGTGTTTTTCATGAGGGGTAGTATCAGGAAATACTGCCTGGATTTGAGTAATATTTTTAGCTATCCAGAATGGAATTTGTTCCCGTTTTGCGGGTAATTTACAAATGACCGATTGTATAGCCTGTGGTGTAATTGTATTTGTGTTCCCCTAGTAAGGGGTGTGTTGCGGAATCCTTATTGCTGTTTGGACAGTAAAGGTCTGCATGACATATTGAACCAATTGTCTGTGAATTTTAATTAGCTCTTTTATTTGAACTAATAGTTCCGCATCTGTCATATTTTCAATGGCATGATGTGGTGTATAGCTGGCTAATACCGGCCATGTTACTCCTGGTCTACCTAGTGGACCGAGCTTGGTAATGTGATATGTATATTTTAGGGCGCCTTTAACCCTTCTTCTGCGCCCACAATTTTGCGGAAGTGCAGCACTTCCGCAAAACGGGCGGGCCGCGTCGGCCATTGGCCGATGGCAGCACCAGCAAAGTAGCGTTGCCATCGGCATGGCCGACGGCAGCATGGAAGGGGTTAAACCAGAGCGCATACTCTTGGTATGTTAGTGGAGTTTCAAAATCCTTGAAAGGAATGTATTCCTCTGGAGCTTCATCTTCTTTGTAGAAGTGAAACACTTTTGTTCCTGGATTTGCTTCATGGAAGACTATCCATGAATAGAATACCTCTGTCTGATGATATTCATGTGCCTCTATCACAAAAACTACCCTACCACCTCTAGAAGAAAGGCCATTTCTTAAAAGTTTCATAGTGATGGCTTTCCTTAAAGTTTCTGGAATGCTTAAAGTATCATTGTCGGTCTCTTGGAAACCTGTAAAGTTTAAAGCTTGTAGAGCGTTGCTGCCTGTAGCTCGACCGGCCTCGGTGTTGTCATCGAGTGACATTTTTGTTTAATGAAAGTTTGCAGAACAAGTTTCAAGGAAACAACGATAAGGTGCACAATATTTTGGAACACTGTATCCTTCAACGTTGAACAAACCAAAAACTAATACATAGGATTTTCGTCCTACTCGGCTATGGCGGATATTTTATCCATTTACCCACTCCAGACATCTATTGGAGTATTCTTTTACGGAAAAAGGGGTCTCTGAGAAAAGCATGACTAAGTTACTTTAGTATCTAGCATTAAGTTAGTGCCTTACAAAGTTGGGCGCCATGTAGTGTAGTTCCTAGATTCCCAATAGGCTCTGTGCATTGGAATAATATACCCTATAGATTAGACGTAAGACTGAGGTCGACTAGATCTCTATCGAATATACTAAACTTAATAGTGAATGCCAGCTAGCTCAGAGGTCACTAGAAACTTTCTCGAATTCGCAAGAAGAGATTAGTTTCTGACAACCGCATAAACATGACAACTTTGTTTCCCAAGAATAAGAAATATATCTTTAGAGTCGCGGAAACAATAGATAAGTATTTCACTCAGTCAATCGTGTATGCTTCGTTTCAAGAGAGTTTGCAGAGAAATAGAGAGACGGGCGTTTTCAATAAAATTTGTGTATTGAACTGTCTTCTTTCTCATACAAGAGAAGTGAATCGCTACAATCGTTAAGCAGACTGCAAAGTATAAAGCGTACAGCTAGAATAGTATTATAACATAATTCTGTAAAAGCATTGTATGGTTTCTAAGCCATATAAAAATACATACATAAATAACATTGACTCAAATACTCAACTGGTGCTTCTAAATACACCCTCCCCAATGTACCTAACCTAAGTCTAGTACGCGGGAAGAAGTAAGTATTGTGTAGCATAGGTTTAGTTGTTTGTGCCAAGAATCTACAAAAGGTTTCTCTAGGTTCTAATCAGCTCCATACCTTGGTTTAGAATGATGGAGGTCTGGTATCTCTGTCTCAGGACTCGATTTCCCAACATCCCGCAAGGGGAGCTTGGAAACACTGGAGCTGGATTCTGGGCGAGAGAAAGGCAGTCTCTTGATCAGTGCATCAGCTGGAGGGTCGGCTTCCTTCGGCACTTGGTATAGCGAGCTGCGTCGGGCACGTAGATAGTCGAACTGCTCTGAACCACCGTAGTTTGCCATAGCAAGTGAAGGTATATTTATACCTTGAAGGTGTTTAGGAATGCCATCGATTGATGTAAAGTTGGGCATAATAACTTCAGGAAAGAACCCCTAGGGAATAGTTGTTCTTTGCAAAGTGCATGAGTTCTTGGACAAATCAATATTCAAGCAAGGGGAAGTTCCCTAACTGCTTAAGCTGATTTTCCAAGAAATCGTTGTGACGTTTGGTACGGGTGGAAGTAGCAATGCCTGTATTTAGTCTGCATGGGCTATGCCTAAATAAGGGATTGATTTCTATGCCTATATAAGTGCAATGTGAATTGCACCTATATAAGGGCATGAGTTGGGAAAATTCACTTGGAGCTCTAAACGCCACACAACAGTACAGGAGAACTCTTTGCATTCAGCCCTTAACATTAACCCTGGTTTTCCTAATAAAGATGTGATATTACATTTCAACCATGCTGCTGCAGGTTTTAACAGTTCAGTAGGAGGGGTGATGAAGAAGTGTGGGCTGTCTGAAAGTTGTTTTTAAAAATCTGCCTAATTTGGGCTGAAGAACCTGGAGGCTATGAATAAGAAGCTGTATGATTCCTACAAGGCTTGAGTCTGCGTAGCCTAGTGTATTCCTCATAAGTGCACTTGGGATTGTGACACATTCGGCTGGAATTTTTAAGTGAAAAGGGAAGCGCGGAAAATCCGCTCTTGTGCCTTTTAGGCCAGATGTACGGCCAAGGAATTTGCAACAGGCAAATTGCGTCGCAATAGTGGCTAGCAATTTGCGAGTCACAAATTGGTATGTACAACAGTGTCTGCAACACTGATTGCAATTCCCATTGGTGTCACAAAATGCATACCTCATGCATATTCATGAGGGACACGCAATTTGCGACCCCATAGGGAATGGCTGGCATTTCCAGGCCTGCTGGGCTCAGCAGACCTCGATGTCTGGGACTGCTTTCAATAGAGCAGTTTTTTTTTAATGCAGCCCGTTTTCCTTAAAGGAAAATGGGATGCATCCAAAAAAAAAGTTTTTGTTCCAATTTTTAAGGGCAGGTAGTGGTCCCTGGGACCACTGCCTGCCCTTAAGAAATATTTTTAGATCCAGTCACAAAAGGGACGGGGTCCCCTGGGGATCCCTACCTGTTTGCGAGTGGTTTACCACCCTTCTGTGAAGGGTGGTAAACTGCGACTGTTTAGCGATCGCAATTGCGGTCGCAAAACAGTCATACATGGCATTTGGGGTCGCTACTAGGAAGGGAACACCCCTTCCTAATAGCGAGTCAAAAACACTAAGACCCGTTTGCACATGCAAACATCCATCGTACATCTGGCCCTTAGAGTTTTAACTTTAAGCATTTTCAAATTATCCTGAATGGTTTGGTTCATAGTATTGCTTATAAGTGAATGTTTTATATTTGAATATTTGAGTAGTTCCCAATATCATCTCAATAAAAATGTATTTAACAGTAAGTATTTGGCTTTTGTTTTGTGTCTTTCAACTGAGTCTTTAAAACTTGAATAAAGGTAGAAGCAACCCAGCAGGAATAAACAGATAGGTCTGCCCACAGTCACTGCCATTCACAGGAATCCCTACTCAAATCAGTAGATACTAAACAGAAGTCAACAGAATGTCCCAACTCAGTTAGTGAGCATGTGGCCATAACTTTTTCCAATATTACTTCATAGTTTCCTCGCATAATGGAAAGTTAGGACAATGACATCTCCTGTTTGGTTTTTGGCTCTCTGCAGAGTCCCCAAATTTTAACCTTCACCCCTCTGGTTTTCTGAACCCATTTTCATTGGCTTTTAGGACTCTGTGCACTTAACCACGGCCAACCAGTGCTAAAGTGCTTGTGCTCTCTCCTCTAAACAAGGTACCATTGGCTTTCACACAATTGAGGCATTACATTTGCTTATAATTCCCTAGTAAAGTGGTACTACAGGTACCCAGGGCCTGTAAATTAAATGCCACCAGCGGTCCTGCAGCACTTATTGTGCTACTAATTTAAGGAGCCCTTTAACCCCTTCGGGGCTGATGACGAGCTGGGCTCGTCATGGAGTAGGGCGCTCGCACACTCATGACGAGCCCAGCTCGTCATGAGCCCCACCCTCGGGGGAAGCGCCAGCGCTCCCACCGAGTGTGCCCGATCGTTAGGATTTCTGCTGGGATGGCAGGGGAAGACCGTCCCCTGCCTCCCCCCGCCCTCCCTGCCCGCGTCATCAATGACGTCAGCGCGCGAGGCGCGCTGACGTCACTGGGGGTTCCTGTTGTTTACCGACGCGCAGGGAAGCCATTTGCTTCCTGCGCATCGGAGGAATCAGAGGTTTGTTTTGCGGCTGGGGCAGGGGGGAAAGTTTTGAAAAGGCCATCGAGTGAAAGGAAAGGCTTTTCCTTTCACTCTTTGCAAGTTTAGAGCATTCCTGCTGCACGATCGTGCGATCGTGCAGCTGGAATGGTAGGGAGTTTTTTTTTTTTTCTTTTGTGGTCAATTTCGTTGTTCGGGGAGCGGCCCCTTGGGGAAGGGTCGCTCCCCTTTTTGGCGTAACAATAATTTTGAATTGTTTTCATGCCTCTGGTATGAAAAAATGTTCATTTGTTGAAAAAAAAAACAGATGGGGTCATTTTCAAAATGTGAATGTAGTGCTGATTTTATTGAAGGATGCAAGTGCCTCTGTCCTTCATCTCTTTTATTTTTTGTGTACCTGAAGTGGCTGAAAAACACACCTGTGCTGCCTAGGCAAAGCTCACTAGTGTTTTTGGGCTGATGAATGTTTTTTTTTGTGTGCTGCTTTTCAAACACATGCTTTGTCTCCAGTGACCACATGTGTGTTACTATGCCATGTGCGCAGGGGTCCCTTGAGTGAGCTGTCCATCATAGTGGGAAGCTCACAAATGTTTTTGGGCTGATGATTGTTTCCTGAATTTGTGCTGCAACTCGAGCGCCATCTTTGTCTCCATTTACCATGTGTGCGTTACTATGCAATCGCACAAATGTGCGCAGGGGTCCCTTGGGTGAGCTGTCCTTCATAGTGGAAAGGTCACAAATGTTTTTGGGCTGATGAATGATTTCCTGAATTTGTGCTGCAACTCGATCACCTGCTTTGTCTCCAGTGACCTTTGTGTGTGTTATTATGCCATTGCACCGATGTGCGCAGGGGTCCCTTGAGTGAGCTGTCCATCATAGTGGGAAGCTCACAAATGTTTTTGGGCTGATGATTGTTTTCCTGAGTTTGTGCTGCAACTCGAGCGCCATCTTTGTCTCCAGTGTCCATGTGTGCGTTACTATGCAATTGCACAGATGTGCGCAGGGGTCCCTTGTGTGAGCTGTCCATCATAGTGGGAAGGTCACAAATGTTTTTGGGCTGATGATTGCTTTCCTGAGTTTGTGCTGCAACTCGAGCGCCATCTTTGTCTCCAGTGTCCATGTGTGCGTTACTATGCAATTGCACAGATGTGCGCAGGGGTCCCTTGTGTGAGCTGTCCATCATAGTGGGAAGGTCACAAATGTTTTTGGGCTGATGAATGTTTTCCTGAATTTGTGCTGCAACTCGAGCGCTTGCTTTGTCTCCAGTGACCGTGTGTGTTACTATGCCATCGCACCAATGTGTGCACAGGTCCCTTGAGTGAGCTGTCCATCATAGTGGGTAAATTTAGGAAAGATGGTGCACTCCGCTAGTTGGTGGGCGTTGCCAAACGGGGATCTTCTGTGTGAGTTCACATGCCTCTTATGTGTATAAATGGTCAGAGACTGACGAGAGCAGCAGATGGGGAGAAAGAAGCTCCTGGTCATAGGAACTGTTTTTGGATTGCGCTTGTAAAAATCAAGGATGCAAGTGCCTCTGTCCAGCATCACAGTTAACCACAGTAATTCTGTTGTCCCCCTCCCCATGAGAATCCCTGATGACGTCAGCGCGCACAGCACGCGCCAACATCTTCAGGGATTCCCAGGCGGTCGGGAAGCCATTTGCTTCCTGCGCCTGGAGGTGTTAGGTTGGTTTTGAGATATTTGGGGGGGTTTGCAAAGAGGCATCAGGGGAGAGGTAAGTGAATTTCCTCTCTTCTGATGTCTCTTTGCAGGGCATTTCTGGCTCACGGTCGCGCACAGCATTGCGATTGTGCGGTGGAAATGCCCCCACTAGCACCAGGGATTTTATTTTAGATTGTAGGAAGTGACCCATTGGGCAAGGGTCGCTTTCAGGTGGGTCGGATTTTAAATTTAGATTTTCTGGCCCCCCCCCCCGGTGGGCAAATCAACCCGTACTTTTGTCCATTTTGCCCTTTTTGATGGCCCATCTGTGTGGATGTGATTTTGGGGGTAAATTTGTGTATTGTTTATTCATTTGTTATGTTGTTTGTGAAATATAGTATTAAATTATTTTTCTTCTTCTTTGTTTTTGATCCAGGCTTTTGCTGTTTGTATTGGTGTAGGTTGTGGTTCGGTTAATGCTGGTTTTGCAGCTTGTGTAGTTGCATGTGCTTGGTAAGTAAATGTTTTTTGTACTATTTTTCCTAGATAAATGTGTTTTTATGAAAAGTGAAGTTATTGCTGTTTGTGTGGCTTTGTGTTTCTTGATTGTTAACTTTTTTTTGTATTGCTGCTTGATGTGTACTTTGTCTAATCTATACTTTTTTTTCTTTCCAGTGGGATTTCCTTTCTTTTTGCTGTGTTTCAGCAGAGTAGGTGCTGGTGAGTCTTCTTATATTTGGTTAGATTTGAATTGTTTTTGAGTGTATTGATTTTTGTGTGAAGACTCTACCTTGTTTACTTCTTACTTTGCACAGTGTAGGTTGTTGTTCACTTGTGTGTGTAGTCTTCTTGATTTGTAAGGATAATGGCTGCTCGCAGGATTACTGCTAAGCAGGTTGTTAGTTTGCTTTTTGAGTCTTCCTCTGACCATGGTCCAGACACTGAATCCGATTCGGAGCATGAGGTAGGTGCAGAAGATTCAGGCAGTGAGTTTTTTCTTCGCATGGTATCATCGGATGATGATTCTTCTTCTAGTGCTGATGAAGTGCCTGTGGTAGAGAGGGACATTGATGTGCCGGTAGAGAGGCAAGAGCCATGTGAGCGGCAGCCTAGGTCCTCAAGGTTTCCCTTTTTTTCTCATCGGGAACAGGCAAGTGTGGTAAAGGCTGCGCCCAAAAGGTTTCACATTGCTGTGGTGCGCCAAAGATTATCTGGTGCTGCTAGTCTTCCTGTTGTAGAGCAGCATGAGGCATCTGGTGCTGCTAGTCTTTCTGTTGTTGTTGAGCAGCAAGTGGCATCTGGGGATGCTAGTATTCCTGTTGGTGTAGTGATGCAAGAGGCATCTGGGGATGCTAGTGTTCCCGTTGATGTAGTGCAGCAAGAGGCATCTGGCCTGCAGGCTAGGGTGGCTTCTTCTCCTCATGTTAGTGATGACGTCTGGGTTGCCCCTGGCATGGTGCAGCCGGAATTGCCAGACTTCACTGGTGTTCCAGGGTGTAGAGTGAATACTGACAATTTTTTGCCAATTCAATTTTTTCAGTTGTTTTTTGACGATGAGTTTTTGCAGGAGATTGTGGAGCAAACTAATTTGTATGCAGAGCAGTATTTGAGGGACCACAGTGCCAGCCTTAAGCCCCATTCTAGAGCTACCCATTGGTCTCCCACATATGTTGAAGAGATGAAGAAGTTTTTGGGATTAACTTTTTTGATGGGCTTGCTAAGGAAGCCATCAATGTCTTCTTATTGGTCCACTAGTCCCTTGATGGCAACATCTATATTTCCAGCAGTTATGACTCGTGATCGATATATGCTTCTTCTTCGCATGATGCATTTTGTTGATAATGATTTAGCGTTGCCACGCGATCACCCTGATTGTGACCGTCTTTTTAAGATTCGGCCTGTCCTTGATCACTTTGTTGATCGTTTTCCTGAGATCTTTGCACCTGGAAGAGAAATAGCTGTGGACGAGTCTTTGGTATTGTTCAAGGGCCGCTTGGTTTTTAGGCAATACATTCCTAGTAAGAGGGCACGCTATGGCATCAAACTGTATATGCTGTGTGACAGTGAGACTGGATATGTTTATAATTTCAGGGTGTACACCGGTAAGGATTCCAGCATTAACACTTCTGCTTGTCCGTCCACTTTTGGAGTGACTGAGAAAATTGTGTGGGAACTAGGTAGACGATTATTTAACAAAGGCCACCATTTATATGTAGATAACTTCTACACTAGTGTGCGTTTGTTCAAGGAGTTGGCCAAAGTGGGCACTGTTGCATGTGGCACGATGCGCAGTAACCGGAAAGGTTTCCCAATAGAACTTGTTTGCAAAAGGCTTGTGCGGGGACAGTCTACTGCATTGCGATATGGGAAGCTTCTAGCTGTGAAGTTTTCAGACAGGAGAGATGTTTACATGCTGACTACTATCCATGACGAAAGCACTGAAGCTCTACCAGTTCGGGGTGAGACTGCTGAAGTGCGTAAACCTGTGTGCATTTTAGACTATAATAGGCACATGGGTGGTGTTGACAGAGTAGATCAGAGGTTGGAACCTTATGCTGCTCTTCGAAAGGCTTACGTTTGGTACAAGAAGTTGGCTATCCATCTTTTCCACTTGGCATCCTTTAATGCTTTTGTTGTTTTCCAGAAATCTTGTCCTGAGTCAAAGATGCCTTTTGTTAAGTTTCAGGAGACTATAATAGGCAGCCTTGTACTAGTGGAACAGGCAAGTGTGCCAAGATTTGGAGTGGTGGAGGAAGTGGCTAGACTGAAAGATCGCCACTTTCCAGAATACATTCCTCCCACAACTGCAAAAGACAATCCCACTAAAAGATATAGAGTCTGTTGGCGAAGAGAAGTGCGGAGGGAGTCTCGTATGCACTGTCCTGACTGTCCTTCAAATCCTGGATTGTGTGTGCCAGCTTGTTTTAAATCGTACCACACACAAAAGAAGTTTTGTGAGTTTCATTGAGCTTGTAATTGTACTGTCTGGTCTGTTTTCTGTAATATTTTTTTGTTTGCTTTTAGGTTTGCATTAGTGCAAAGCATTTAGTTTTTGAATTTGTGTTAGCAGATTTGTAGGTTTCTACATTTGATTTGTGGTATTTCTTTAAAAAATTCTAATTTCGATGGTGGTGTGTGCAGGATTGTGCTTGGATTGTTGGTGTGCGTAGACTGGCGCTTGGCTGGTGGTGTGCGTGGTCTGGTGCTTGGCTGGCATAGTGCATGGATTGGAGTTGTGCTGGGGGGGTGAGTGGATTTTTGCTTGGCTGGCGGAGTGCATGGTTAGGTGCTTGGCTGGTGGTGTGAGTGGATGGCGCTTGGCTGGTGGTGTGCGTGGTCTGGTGCTTGGCTGGCATAGTGCATGGATTGGAGTTGTGCTGGGGGGGTGAGTGGATTTTTGCTTGGCTGGCGGAGTGCATGGTTAGGTGCTTAGCTGGTGGTGTGAGTGGATGGCGCTTGGCTGGTGGTGTGCGTGGTCTGGTGCTTGGCTGGCATAGTGCATGGATTGGAGTTGTGCTGGGGGGGTGCGTGGATTTTTGCTTGGCTGGCGGAGTGCATGGTTAGGTGCTTGGCTGGTGGTGTGAGTGGATGGCGCTTGGCTGGTGGTGTGCGTGGTCTGGTGCTTGGCTGGCGGCGTGTGTGGAGTGGTGCTTGGATGGTGTTGTGTTTGTGGAGTGGCGCTTGGCTGGTGGTGTGCGTGGAGTGATGCTTGGCTGGCGGTGTGTGTGGAGTGGTGCTTGGCTGGTGTTGTGTTTGTGGAGTGGCGCTTGGCTGGTGGTGTGCGTGGAGTGATGCTTGGCTGGTGGTGTGTGTGGAGTGGTAGTTGGCTGTCGGTGTGCGCTGAGTGGTGTTTGGCTGGCAGTGTGCATGGTCTGGTGCTTGGATGGTGGTGTGGGTGGACTGGCGCTCGGCAGGCGGTGTGTGAGTAGTTACTTTCTGTTGGTCACTACACACACTGCTAGTTGAGTGACACTCCACACAGTCCATCATTTTGTGTAGTTGCAGTGTCAGAAATGTGGGCGTGTGAAAGTGATGGGCCCTTGAATGGCGCTGTTTGCTGGTGTGAGTGTTGAAATGTGATGGGTCCGCGGCTGGCGGTGTGAATGTTTTGTATGTGTCACGCGTACGAAAGGTGTATGAATGGCCTGTAAAGAGGTTGGTGCCTTGACGTGGCTTTACAGCTCACGAGCTGTGAGTCAGTGGTTCAGTTTATCATACTTTCAATTATACGCAGTGTATTTCATTTTTGATGAAATTACTTGCGTATCCAATTGTATGTACTGAATCATCACTCACCCTCGTGCCAAATCCAACCAGTATGTGTGTGTGCTTGCGGAATAGATGGGTGTGCAGTAATAGTTGTTTTTTTTCTCTTTCTGCATTAGGGTGTACCTTGTCCCTTATTGTGATTGTTGTAATGTGTTGCTTTTCCATTCGGATGCTGTCAATGGTCTGGTTTGTATCAGGTATGAAAGGTGCGTGAATGGCCTGTAAAATGGTTGGTGCCTTGTCGTGGCTTTACAGCTCACGAGTTGCGAGTCACTGGTTCGGTTTCTATGCATTTATTTATTGACAGACCATTTCATTATTTTGAAATATCTTGTTAATAAAATTTTATGTACTGAACCATCACTCGCCCTCGTGCCAAATCCAACCTGTATGTGTGTGTCTTTGAGGAACAATGGTGAAAATGTTAAGTTCACCAGCTTTTGCAAGAGGGGTTACCTGGGTTTTTGGCCCCGAGCGAGACAGCCATCTAGGGAAACCTACCAAACCCACACATTTCTGAAAAGGAGACACCCGGGGCTTTCCAAGGAGGTATGGCTTGCGTGGATCCTCCAACGTTCCTTTACCCAGAATCCCTTGCAAACCTCATTTTGTGCTTGGAAAAAATCAGTTTTTTCACACGTTTTAGTGTGGGAAAGCGTGGCATCACTAGGCTCACACAAATTACCACCCAACCAGCGTTCCCCAAGGTCTCCCGATAAAAATGGTACCTCACCTGCTTGGGTAGGCATAGTGGCTGCTTTAGGAAAAGGCCCAATTCATACTGTGGCGACCAAAACATTACCTTTAGCCAAATAATCTTATTTTTTGAGGGGGTCACCTGAGCTTTTGGCCCGGGGCATGGCGGGCATCTTTGGAAACTACCAAACCCAAACAGTTCTGAGAACTAGACACCCGGGGGAGTCCAGGGAGGTATGGCATGCGTGGGTCCCCCAATGTTTTCCTACCCAGAAACCCCTGCAAACCTGAAATTTTGGTCCAAAAACCCACTTTTCCATACTTTTTTGGGTGGGATCTCGCTGCCGGAACAAATGTTCTACCACCCAGCGTTTCCCTTGTTTTCCCGAGTAAAATGATACCTCACTTGTGTGGGTGGGCCAAAGGCATGTGACTCAGGCTGGGGTGCTTAATTTGTAAAACTTAAATATGACTAAAAACTACTTTTTTCAAAATTCATTTTTGGCGTGTTCTGCTTTGGGGCACCCACACAAGTGAGGTATCCTTTTACTCGGGAGAACAAGGGGAACGCAGGGTGGTAGGACTTTTTTGCCGGCACGGCGATCCCACGCCAAAATGTTTGGAAAAGTGCTATTTTTACCTATTTTTAAGGTTTGCAAAGAGTTCTGGGTAGGAAAACATTGGGGGACCAACACATGCCATACCTCCCTGGACTCTTCCGGGTGTCTAGTTTTCAGAACTGTTTGGGTTTACTACTTTGCAAAGAATACCACCGAGCCCCGGGCCACAAACTCAGATGCCCCCCCCCAAAATCAAGGTAGTTTTGCAATGAGGTAATGTAAATTCACCACCGTACGATTTGAACCGTTTCCTGTTGCAGCCACTATGTCTATCCACACAAGAGAGGTACCATTTTTTTCGGGAGACCTGGGGGCACGCTGGGTGGGTGGAAATTTGTTGATCCACGCAGATTCCAGAACTTTCCACCACAGAAATGTGAGGAAAATGTGTTTTTTTGGTCAAATTTTTATGTTTGCAAGGGATTCTGGGTAACAAAATCTGGGGGTAGGCAGACGAGTCACCCCATCCTAAATTGCCCTGGGTGTCTAGTTTTCAAAAATGTATAGGTTTGCTAGGTTTCCCTAGGTGCTGGCAGAGCTACGGCGCAAAAACAAAAGGTAGTCTTTTTGTCCGAATCGTGCTAAATTTCACTGGGAAATTGAGGTGCGACCATGCTGCGTTTTGCGCTGTTTCATGTCGCAGCCACTATGCTTACCCACGCAAGTGAGGTACCATTTTTTTCAGGAGACCTGGGGGCACGCTGAGTGGGTGGAAATTTGTTGATCCACGCAGATTCCAGAACTTTCCACCACAGAAATGTGAGGAAAATGGTTTTTTTTGGTCAAATTTTTATGTTTGCAAGGGATTCTGGGTAACAAAACCTGGGGGTAGTCAGACGAGTCACCCCATCCGGAATTGCCCTGGGTGTCTAGTTTTCAAAAATGTATAGGTTTGCTAGGTTTCCCTAGGTGCTGGCAGAGCTACGGCGCAAAAACAAAAGGTAGTCTTTTTGTCCGAATCGTGCTAAATTTCACTGGGAAATTGAGGTGCGACCATGCTGCGTTTTGCGCTGTTTCATGTTGCAGCCACTATGCCTACCCACGCAGGTGAGGTACCATTTTTTTCGGGAGACCTGGGGGCACGCTGGGTGGGTGGAAATTTGTTGATCCACGCAGATTCCAGAACTTTCCACCACAGAAATGTGAGGCAAATGTGTTTTTTTGGTCAAATTTTTATGTTTGCAAGGGATTCTGGGTAACAAAACCTGGGGGTAGGCAGACGAGTCACCCCATCCTTAATTGCCCTGGGTGTCTAGTTTTCAAAAATGTATAGGTTTGCTAGGTTTCCCTAGGTGCTGGCAGAGCTACGGCGCAAAAACAAAAGTAGTCTTTTTGTCCGAATCGTGCTAAATTTCCCTGGGAAATTGAGGTGCGACCATGCTGCGTTTTGCGCTGTTTCATGTCGCAGCCACTATGCCTACCCACACAAGTGAGGTACCATTTTTTTTGGGAGACCTGGGGGCATGCTGGGTGGGTGGAAATTTGTTGATCCACGCAGATTCCAGAACTTTCCACCACAGAAATGTGAGGAAAATGTGTTTTGTTGGTCACATTTTTATGTTTGCAAGGGATTCTGGGTAACAAAACCTGGGGGTAGGCAGACGAGTCACCCCATCCTGAATTGCCCTGGGTGTCTAGTTTTCAAAAATGTATAGGTTTGCTAGGTTTCCCTAGGTGCTGGCAGAGCTACGGCGCAAAAACAAAAGGTAGTCTTTTTGTCCGAATCGTGCTAAATTTCACTGGGAAATTGAGGTGCGACCATGCTGCGTTTTGCGCTGTTTCATGTCGCAGCCACTGTGCCTACCCACGCAAGTGAGGTACCATTTTTTTTGGGAGACATGGGGGCATGCTGGGTGGGTGGAAATTTGTTGATCCACGCAGATTCCAGAACTTTCTACCACAGAAATGTGAGGAAAATGTGTTTTTTTGGTCAAATTTTTAGATTTGCAAGGGATTCTGGGTAACAAAACCTGGGGGTAGGCAGACGAGTCACCCCATCCTGAATTCCCCTGGGTGTCTAGTTTTCAAAAATGTATAGGTTTCCTAGGTTTCCCTAGGTGCTGGCAGAGCTACGGCGCAAAAACAAAAGGTAGTCTTTTTGTCCGAATCGTGCTAAATTTCACTGGGAAATTGAGGTGCAACCATGCTGCGTTTTGCGCTGTTTCATGTTGCAGCCACTATGCCTACCCACGCAAGTGAGGTACCATTTTTTTCGGGAGACCTGGGGGCACGCTGGGTGGGTGGAAATTTGTTGATCCATGCAGATTCCAGAACTTTCCACCACAGAAATGTAAGGCAAATGTGTTTTTTTGGTCAAATTTTTATGTTTGCAAGGGATTCTGGGTAACAAAACCTGGGGGTAGGCAGACAAGTCACCCCATCCTGAATTGCCCTGGGTGTCTAGTTTTCAAACATGTATAGGTTTGCTAGGTTTCCCTAGGTGCTGGCAGAGCTACGGCGCAAAAACAAAAGTAGTCTTTTTGTCCGAATGGTGCTAAATTTCCCTGGGAAATTGAGGTGCGACCATGCTGCGTTTTGCGCTGTTTCATGTCGCAGCCACTATGCCTACCCACGCAAGTGAGGTACCATTTTTTTTGGGAGACATGGGGGCACGCTGGGTGGGTGGAAATTTGTTGATCCACGCAGATTCCAGAACTTTCTACCACAAAAATGTGAGGAAAATGTGTTTTTTTGGTCAAATTTTTAGATTTGCAAGGGATTCTGGGTAACAAAACCTGGGGGTAGGCAGACGAGTCACCCCATCCTGAATTGCCCTGGGTGTCTAGTTTTCAAAAATGTATAGGTTTGCTAGGTTTCCCTTGGTGCTGGCAGAGCTACAGCGCAAAAACAAAAGGTAGTCTTTTTGTCCGAATCGTGCAAAATTTCACTGGGAAATTGAGGTGCGACCATGCTGCGTTTTGCGCTGTTTCATGTTGCAGCCACTATGCCTACCCACGCAAGTGAGGTACCATTTTTTTCGGGAGACCTGGGGGCACGCTGGGTGGGTGGAAATTTGTTGATCCACGCAGATTCCAGAACTTTCCACCACAGAAATGTGAGGAAAATTTGTTTTTTTGGTCAAATTTTTAGATTTGCAAGGGATTCTGGGTAACAAAATCTGGGGGTAGGCAGACGAGTCACCCCATCCTGAATTCCCCTGGGTGTCTAGTTTTCAAAAATGTATAGGTTTCCTAGGTTTCCCTATGTGCTGGCAGAGCTACAGCGCAAAAACAAAAGGTAGTCTTTTTGTCCGAATCGTGCTAAATTTCACTGGGAAATTGAGGTGCGACCATGCTGCGTTTTGCGCTGTTTCATGTCGCAGCCACTGTGCCTACCCACGCAAGTGAGGTACCATTTTTTTTGGGAGACATGGGGGCACGCTGGGTGGGTGGAAATTTGTTGATCCACGCAGATTCCAGAACTTTCTACCACAAAAATGTGAGGAAAATGTGTTTTTTTGGTCAAATTTTTAGATTTGCAAGGGATTCTGGGTAACAAAACCTGGGGGTAGGCAGACGAGTCACCCCATCCTGAATTGCCCTGGGTGTCTAGTTTTCAAAAATGTATAGGTTTGCTAGGTTTCCCTAGGTGCTGGCAGAGCTACGGCGCAAAAACAAAAGTAGTCTTTTTGTCCGAATCGTGCTAAATTTCCCTGGGAAATTGAGGTGCGACCATGCTGCGTTTTGTGCTGTTTCATGTCGCAGCCACTATGCCTACCCACGCAAGTGAGGTACCATTGTTTTCGGGAGACCTGGGGGCACGCTGGGTGGGTGGAAATTTGTTGATCCACACAGATTCCAGAACTTTCCACCACAGAAATGTGAGGAAAATGTGTTTTTTTGGTCACATTTTTATGTTTGCAAGGGATTCTGGGTAACAAAACCTGGGGGTAGGCAGACGAGTCACCCCATCCTGAATTGCCCTGGGTGTCTAGTTTTCAAAAATGTATAGGTTTGCTAGGTTTCCCTAGGTGCTGGCAGAGCTACGGCGCAAAAACAAAAGGTAGTCTTTTTGTCCGAATCGTGCTAAATTTCACTGGGAAATTGAGGTGCGACCATGCTGCGTTTTGCGCTGTTTCATGTCGCAGCCACTGTGCCTACCCACGCAAGTGAGGTACCATTTTTTTTGGGAGACATGGGAGCATGCTGGGTGGGTGGAAATTTGTTGATCCACGCAGATTCCAGAACTTTCTACCACAGAAATGTGAGGAAAATGTGTTTTTTTGGTCAAATTTTTAGATTTGCAAGGGATTCTGGGTAACAAAATCTGGGGGTAGGCAGACGAGTCACCCCATCCTGAATTCCCCTGGGTGTCTAGTTTTCAAAAATGTATAGGTTTTCTAGGTTTCCCTAGGTGCTGGCAGAGCTACAGCGCAAAAACAAAAGGTAGTCTTTTTGTCCGAATCGTGCAAAATTTCACTGGGAAATTGAGGTGCGACCATGCTGCGTTTTGCGCTGTTTCATGTTGCAGCCACTATGCCTACCCACGCAAGTGAGGTACCATTTTTTTCGGGAGACCTGGGGGCACGCTGGGTGGGTGGAAATTTGTTGATCCACGCAGATTCCAGAACTTTCCACCACAGAAATGTGAGGAAAATGTGTTTTGTTGGTCAAATTTTTAGATTTGCAAGGGATTCTGGGTAACAAAATCTGGGGGTAGGCAGACGAGTCACCCCATCCTGAATTGCCCTGGGTGTCTAGTTTTCAAACATGTATAGGTTTCCTAGGTTTCCCTAGGTGCTGGCAGAGCTACGGCGCAAAAACAAAAGGTAGTCTCTTTGTCCAAAGAACGTAACATTTCACTGGGAAATTGAGGTGCGACCACGTTGCATTTTGTGCCGTTTCCTGTCGTAGGCACAAGGCCGACCCACACAAGTGAGGTACTGTTTTTATCGGGAGACCTGGGGGAACGCTGGGTGGGTGGAAATTTGTTGATCCACGCAGATTCCAGAACTTTCCACCACAGAAATGTGAGGAAAATGTGTCTATTTTGTCAAAATCTTAGCTTTGCAAGGGATTCTGGGTAACAAAACCTGGTGGTAGGCAGTCGAGTCACCCCATCCTGAATTCCCCTGGGTGTCTACTTTTCAAAAATGTATAGGTTTGCTAGGTTTCCCTAGGTGCCGGCAGAGGTAGGGTGCAAAAACTACAGGTAGGCACTTTGCCAAAAAAGGGTCAATTTGTAACTGCTAAATTTAGGTGTGACCACGTTGCATTTTGCGCCGTTTCCTGTCGCAGGCACAAGGCCGACCCACACAAGTGAGGTACCGTTTTTATCGGGACACTTGGGGTAATTCAGATTTGTAAATCAACTGTTATTACCAATTGAGCTTTCATGCATTTCTCCCTTTGAATGAAAGACATTGTGTAAAAAAAAAATCTTTATGAAAAATGACCAATAATTCTCATGCTAGTATGAGTATTCCCAACTTTGAAAATGTGCAATTATATACTGTTTCTGAACTCTCTAATTTGTACCCAATTCAGAAATACATAGGTGTCTTTCATACAGATTATTCCATGTATACATTTTCCAAGACAAAGTGCACTATACCCAGTAAATGAAAAAATACCATTGCAAGTTGCTGCTCAGTTTTTGGATCTGGGTTTGTTGGGTTCTTGGTGAAACTACAAGTCCTATATATCCCCACAACCAGGAAGGTCTAACAAATGTAACGGTATATTGCTTTCCAAGAGCTGTCAAAATTAGAAAAAGTTATAGGTGAAAACGTTTAGACAAAAGGCTGTTTTTTTCAACAAAAGTTCAAATATTCCAATATCTAACTGTTAGTTTCTATAACGAAACCTTCATGGATTTAGACAAATGACCCCTTTCTGAATTCAGAATTTTGTCTACTTTTCGAAAATGTAAAGCTTTCCAGGATCCATTATTGCTTTCAAACTCATTTCTACCATTAACTGGAAGGAGGTGGAAAGCTCTAAAAATAGCAAAAATAGGCTATGTCCCAGAAAAATGCCAAAACTGAGTGGAAAATTTCGGTTCTCTGACAAAAGTCTGTCATTCCCTGAAAGCTGAGAAAATGGAGATTTCAGCCCCACAAACCCTTTTGTGATACCATTTTCAGGGAAAAACCCAGAGGCTTTCATTTGCAGCCCGTTTTTCCCATTTTTCTGAAAAAAACAAAAGAATCTCTATATTTTGGTTAATTTATGGGACCCCTCCAAGGGAATCCACAAACCCTGGGCGCCTTTAGAATCCACATGATGTTGGAAGAAAAGGACGCAAATTTGGCGTGGATACCTTATGTGGTCAAAAAGTTACAAGGGCCTAAGCGCGCACTACTCCAAAACGCCAAAAAAAGCCTCAGCACAGGAGGGGAAAAGGCCTAGCAGCGAAGGGGTTAAAAGATGCTTCTGGCCTGCCATTAGAGCCAGTGTGCAGTTTTAAAATGCCATTTCAAACATAGCAGTCTTTGGTCCACAGTTAGGTCAGAAGGCAAGACTTCACAGCTGGGCAGTCCTTCTTCCTGCCACAGGTCCAGTAGTGATGTGAGGGGTTGGGTCTCAGGGTCAAATATTTATACCTGGTATCCGCTTTGAAGAGGGAGACTTTCCTACCTCTTTGCCCTGGTCCCTGTCTGTCTGGTGGCACAATAGGCTAGTTTAGTTTAGTTTTCTGTGTGGGCCAATTGACAGCAAATGTTGTGACACAGTTCCTGCCAATGCTAGAATTGTGTAATGGGCAAGTGGAAATTTCAAAAATTGGCGGATAGCCTCTCAGTCAGGGGGACAGAGTTATTTACTCTGTTTCCCTGCCAGAGAAAAGGGCCACACTCCAAGCATTAAATAGGGCTCTAAATCTGAAGGTAGAAATCTTGACTGGCAGAAGGAGTGAAAAGTATCTGCCCGATACAAAGACTTGAACGACAACTGCGTTTGATTTTCTTATGCTCTTACCTTTTCTCACTAAAACCAATAGCTTACGTGAGACTGTATGCCAGTAGGCACACAGTGCCTATTGGCTTCAAGATGACCTTGGTAGATATAGCCTGTAAACTTTCCCCCCTGGAAATGTTTGACTTTCCTCTCAGAGTCTAAGGGCCAGATTACTAGTTTGGCAGTGTGGGAGCAGGACGCCACGCCACAGCCTGCTTCCACACCACCAAACAGGGCCACCGGCTGACCTCCAGATTACGAGTTTTTGTGTAGTCTGACGGGTGGTCCTATGGCATTCCCATGTCGGTGTCTTTCAAGAAGGCACCGCAATGGGAACGTCAACGTCCTTTCCTGCACACCTTGTAGTATAAATTCCATGCTGTGCATGAAAGGGGGAAAATTGCAAAAAACACAGTTGATGGACAGAATGTAGAACAATGTCATACATTCACCCCTGTACAAGGATCTGGGCCTAAATCCATCGTTTTTTTGCACTCCACACCACCCTGGTGGTAAATAAATAATGAATTACTGGTACTATTTTTGAATACATTAATGAAAACAGATAGCTCAATAAATAAGAGGCAGGATCCGTGGAATCTGAGTCTAACAGGCTTTAATCAGGCATAAGGGAAGGGACAGGATCGGAACAGCCTGAAATAGAATGGCATGGACTGGCAGCTGTAATGTTTCATTAACAGTACATAGTATATATAGGAAAACATTACAACTGCATTGAATACAGTAGGCGTAACAAGTGACAAACGTAAGATAAGAACACATGGGCGTAAAAAGAAGGCGTGCACAGGGCGTGCACGAAGACATGTGATGAGAACGTCACAGAAGTGTCATAAAATGGGTGGATACATGGAGGGGGCTACCTGGGCAGCTGGAACCTTTAACCTAGTGGTGCGCGCAAACGGGCCATGACGTGTAACTGGGGAGGGCTGGGGGCTCTGACTTCTGTGCTAGAAGAGGAGACTAAAGTCTGCGATGTCAGGACGACATGTACCTATAGCATATCTGGTATCTGGTGTTTGGAGTACATGTTGATAGAATCTAAAAGTTATCAGAGCAAAGGCTACTGGACACTAAGACTGGTGCATGCATATATTCTTCGTGTATTGCGTGTGCTATGAATCTTCTATGGAATATTAATACAGTAATTCTCTTGCATGGAGACAGGAAGACTAGACTATAGCTGAAGATGTTTATGCGGTTCGTTAGCTTAGGAATGTGAAGACGGAGAGCTGAACTGATAACTAGAGGCATAACATATTCTTGGCAGACAGGCAGGCAGAGCCAGGCCGGGCACCGCGCTGCGCGGCAGGAAGTAAGCGAAGGGTCAGGGATGCAGGTGGGGGCTGCATCGCTCCTTGGAGTGGTTTCAGGAGACTGGAGCTTGAATCTGGTGTCCGGGCCCTTTGAGGCCTAGTAACGGGGACAATTCGATAAATTAACGTGCACAATGTAAAACGTTGGCAACATAGGCCTAATACTCGTTGCTTCCAGGAGGACTGGATAACTGACATACTAACGTTGGACACAACTATAATTGCGTCTTTAATCGATCATAGGGGGATATATGCATATTGATCATGCACATATTACATAGGATGGGGAACACGTAGGCACACATGACAAGGCGAAATTCAATTTTCCTCATTCCCTCCTTGTGCCCTACGTTTCCATCAGGAAACATCAATATTCATGATACCATCTATCTGTTCATAGAGCATCATTTGCTCGTCTCGAATTGTCTTGGGACGGGACTTAGGACTAGGAATACAGGAGGTAGCGCACAAGCCGCAAATCGCAGGGCCACATTGTAAACAGAGACAGCAACTGAATATGATCATTACTGCTATACCTAGGAATGACAATACTTTCCATCCCCAGGCAGATATTATACTCCAGAGCCAACCGGACCATGTCCAGGTGCCTGGATTCTGGTGTAACTGATGGGCAATTTTATGAAGTCTGGTTATAGCTGAATAAACAGACGGTGCGTTATTTGGAATGAAAATGCAGCAACTAGATCCGATGACTCTACAAGCTCCGCCCCTATCGGCCAGTATGACGTCAAGGACGAGACGATTTTGAAGCACGACAAATCTCATAGCAGATTGTTCTTCAGTTAAGTTACCTAGAGCGGAAGTAGTCTCATTCACTACGGCTTCAAGGGTTCTGGTTAGCCTACGTATTAGCTTACTATTCTGGACAGGACCTATGAAGAAAAAGAAACCTTTATTGAAATCTTGATACTGTTCTAAGGCAGTTTCAGTTTGATCGACAATGGGGGACTCGATCTCCCTTCTATGTCTGACGTGTACTAGATGTGTATTTCTGTGATAATCGGATGGGGCTAGAAAAACTGGTGGCAGTAGGAAGGCAATGTAACATGTTCCATCCCAATCGAGGGGCAGACGAACATATGCGGTCTGACCACATACAAAATACGAATGACGTGAGGCTTTGAAAATAGATTTCCCACTGTCACTATACTCGACCACAGTAGTACAATCACTGTGTCCTAGATGTACTGAACCATTCTTTCGGACACATAATTCGCCTTTCACTGGTAGAACTGTAATAGCAGGCAAATCTGGAGTAGTTTCGGACTGAACATTCAAAACCATGAAATTCGAGGAATAATTACCTAGATCATATACTTCATTTTCTAGATCTAACCCTGTTCTATGGGAAAGACCTTCCTTGTCTGGGAAACATGTTCTATTCAGAAGGGATATATCATTTGAGAATGACGTTAACGTGGACCATGCTCCACACGAACCATTGTGTGAAAACAGATAGGGAAAGAGTGGCAGAACTCCCTTCGGTGTCTGGAAAGGGTGGAGTCGACCACACACCCAACAATTAGTAACATTGCTAGTCTGGTGTGAATAGTGTAACATACGGATAAAAGTATTGTTGCGCATGGCAAGACGATAGGATAACTCGTGAGGAGGCAGTTCACTAAATGTGTGCTCTACTGTAACATTAGAGGAAAAATGTACATGTGAATTAATAGGAAAACATAAATGTAAGGCATAACTTATGCAGGTAACCATAAGACTCAGAAATAACAAAAATAATAGAGTCACAATGCAGCGACTTCGAAGATTCTTACAATAACGTATTCTCTTAGAGTTTTGACTAACTCTCTCACTATGTTGGTCTATCTCATACATGTCAGGAACCTGTCTAACCGTTTCACCCGAGAGGGACTTAGACAATTAAACTGGCTGACTTACTAGACCTTAATTTTTCTTTATACTCCTGTTGTGGAGTTTTCTCTAACAGGGGAAGTTTAGAGTCAGTATCTGGGCAGTCCTTGAGAACGGGGCAGTCCTTGAAAAGAGTCTTTGGACGGAGTTCATGGAATCGTTTCACGTGGCTGGAATGCAACCAGCCTTTTCGGCCCTCGACCTTGATTGCAGTCCTTGTTGTCATCAGAACGAGCTTTGGTTCTTTCTAGCGGGGCTCCAGCGGACTTGAACGATCAAAGTTCCTAATCAATACGAGGTCGCCAGGTATGACCTCGTGCGGTGTCACTTGAGTGTTGTCTGGAAAAGCAGCGGCGACCTGTGAACGACAAGAGAGTAGTGCAGACATCAAGGAAGCCAGGTAATCTGTCAGCATATTACTGTCAACATCAGTTATTTTACGTGGTCTAGGTGTACCCCACATGTTTGGGGGACGACCGAAAACTACCTCGAAAGGTGGCAGACCTGAACGGGAGTGAGCGACCATTCTCATGTAAAAAAGGGCGACTGGCAGTGCTACTATCCAATCTACGCCTTTCTCTGCGCATACCTTGGCAATGCGGATTTTCAGAGTCTGATTATGTCTCTCTACGAGACCAGCTGCTTCAGGATGTCGTACACAGTGGAACTTCCACTGGTACCCTAACAGAAGGGATACTTGTTTCATAAGTTCAGAGGAGAATGGCTGGCCGTTATCTGAATACACGACCCTGGGTAAACCATAGCGGGGGAAATACTCACGAACCAACTGCCTGGCAGTGGTCGCGGCAGTGTAATCTGGGACTGGATAGGCTTCTGTCCATCTGGACAAAGCGCATACAACTACGAGGACATACTTGAAACCTCGACATCGATCCAGCTGAATATAATCCATCTGGAGGACTTCAAAAGGGTGGTCAGGAGGATGGAATCCACCTTGTTCCACCGGGACACCTTTTCCTGGATTGAACTGACAACATATCATGCAGGTACGCACTTTCTGCTTGGCTGCTGCTCGTAAATGCTTGTTAAACCAGAGGTTCTGAATACTGTCTAACATGGCTTTTTCTCCTAAATGTGCTGGGCTATGTGCGGTGTTAATAATGACTTGAACCATAGAGTCGGGGAGAAACCATGTGGCTTTTCCCTTCGTCAACCATCCTTGATCTGTCTGGACCCCTCCTTGTTCAGACCATTTCTTGATTTCGTCGGGAGTAGCATGTGACTGTATATCTAGTACGTCTTGTGTAGGGTCCTTAACTGTCATACAAGTAGTCTGAACGGGAATGTCTGTCCGTGTCGTGTTAACTGGAATGTCTGGAGTCTGAGCTGTAAGCTTGGCTGTTCGATCTGCCAGGTCGTTACCCTGGGAAATGATGTCAGTGACTTTCGTATGTGCCTTGCACTTCATGATAGCGATAGCTGTCGGTAAATGTATTGCATCTAACAGAGCTTGAATGAGGGGGCCATGCTGAATCTTGGTTCCATGAGAAGTCATGAAACCTCTTTCTTGCCAGAGTACTCCAAAGTCGTGTACGACTCCGAACGCATAACGTGAATCTGTATATATGTTTACTTTCAGGTTCTTGGCTCGTATGCAGGCTTGGGTCAGAGCGACGAGCTTTGCTGCTTGAGCAGACAGGGTGTCAATACGATGTGTTTCTATAACTTCAGTTTCAGTAGTCACTGCATACGCGGCTACTAGTTCTCCTGTACTTGTCCTCATACATGAACCATCCACATAAAGTGTCAGGTCGGGATCAGGTAATGCAATGTCTGTCAAGTCTTGTCTTGGCTTTGTCATGGTGTTAACAACTTCCACACAATCATGTGTGGCAGGATTTGAAGTAACTGAGGGTAACAGTGTAGCTGGATTTAAAATGTTGCAGCGTCTGATTTCTATGTGTGGCTGAAACAATGTCAGTTCATATCCTGTTAAACGTGCAATTGTCAAGTGCTGAGTCTGTGTTCGGTTTAAAAGAACTTCCACGGAGTGTGGAACTTGTACTGTCAGGGAGTGTCCTAACACTATGGAATCACTTTGTCTGATAGCTAGAGCTGTGGCTGCAACTGACTTGAGGCATGCAGGCAGAGCCTGGGCCACCGGATCTAATGTGCTAGAAAAATAAGCACAGGGCTTGTATTGTCCTGCTTGATCTTGTGTGAGAACAGATAATGCAGTACCATCACGTTCAGTAACAAAAAGTGTAAAAGGCTTACTGTAGTTTGGTGTCGCTAGAACAGGTGCTTGGCATAAAGCTTTCTTTAATTCATTGAAAACAAGTGTATGTTCTTGGGTCCAAGGGAGGACAGTCGATGCGGCTGCCTCCTGTGTCGTTAACTGTATCAGTGGTTTAGCTAGATATGCGTACTGAGGAATCCATTGTCTGCAATAAGAAGTGAGGCCGATAAAAGCTCGCACCTCCTTCTGAGTCTTGGGCTGTGGAAGATGTGCTATTAACTGGATACGGTCAGGTGTCAACTGCCTACCCCTCTTGGACAGTAAGTGTCCAAGGTAGACCACTTGCTGGACACAGAATTGCAGTTTCGAAGGGGACACCTTGTGCCCCATCTCGGCCAGGAAATACAAAACTGTAAGTGACGCACGTTCGCAGTCACGTTCAGAACGGGCTGTGATCAATAGATCATCGACATATTGGAGCAGAGCAGTGTCAGTTGGCATGTGAATATTGTCTAGTTGTCTTTTAAGTGCTTGACTGTAAATGCTAGGACTTTCTGTGAAACCTTGAGGAGCTCGTGTGAATTTATAGCTTCTTCCATTTAAACAGAAACCGAAAAGAAACTGGCTGTCTGGATGAATGGGGACACTAAAGAATGCGTTCTTGAGATCAATAACAGTAAAGAACGTAGCTTCAGAATCAATAGCTGTCAATAGGGAAGAAATATCTGGAACCACAGGGTACTGGGGTATGATACATTTATTAAATTCTCGAAGGTCAATCACTAATCGATAAACTGGAGGTGCATTGGGATCTGTACGTTTTAGAATCGGGATGATAGGGGAATTACATACATTGGAGTCAGTTTCTACAACTACTCCTTGAGCAATGAGCTCGTCAATAATTTTCGATAAGGCTACTACGGCCTCAGGTGGCAATTTGTACTGTCGGATTCGTGGTAATACAACACCTTGCTTCAGAGTGACACGATAGGGTGTAATGTGCATACAACCTACATCAGTTGGACCTTGCGCCCATAAATGCTGAGGTAAATTCAATAATCTTGGATCAAAATCACGTAATACATAATGACCTTTAAAATCTCGCAAAAACAATCTCACTCCTTCTGGGGAACAGCATATAACTGCTCCTAATTCTTTCAGGGTCTTAATACCTAGTACATTCTCTGGACATGATTTCGTGAGTAACAAGTCTGTAGTTCGGGACAATGGACCGACTTCTAGGGAAACTGGTTTCGATATTTCATTAACAATAGGCTTTCCTGAAAATCCAAGGGAAACATTTCTAGAGCCTGAGAGCGGAGCCCCTGGAACCTCGTCATGACTGATGGTAGTCCTACTTGCCCCTGTATCAATCAGAAACTTTCTGTCTTTCCCTAATACTTGACTATGTACATAGGGACCCTCTTGATCTACAGGAATCTCGATGAGAGGCAAGCCAACTTCCCTCTCTAGGCTGTTTCATGAATACTGCTGATATTCTGGATAATCTGACTGTGCATACTGGTACATCTGCTGTGTAACGTGTTGTGTGGCAGCTATAGGCTGCGGTACAGTAACTGTCTGTTGTGCATTCTGCGGTGGCTGAGAATTCTGCGGAACTTGTTCTTGTCTAGGAGGACGTGGTCTCTCTTTCGTTTTACCTGTAGCTATGTTGTGTTTCAGAACTGCACATTCGTTTATATAATGACCTGGCTGTTTACAGTAATTGCATGTCCCTTTAACGGGAGCTGTAGAATGACTAGTTTGATTCGGACCCCTCTTCTGACTGTCTGGTGGAACAGACTGTGCAACTAGTACTTTCATTTTCGTGTCTTTCATACGCCTCCTCTCATGTTCCTGCTCTTCCCTGATTCTGTTCTGGTGGTACTGGAGCATCTGGAGCATTTGTGACGGAGTATTAGCTTGCCAGGTACTTTCGACTTTCAGTACTCGATTTTTAACTTGTGGTAAAGAATTCTCAACTAGTTTGGTAACAAAAAGATGTGGATACGATTCACTACTTGTTTTCAGACCACTATTTATAATGAAACATTTCTCAAATCTAGAATAAAAATCACTAGTGTCTTCGTCTTGTTTCTGTTTACAGGCTGAGATGGCATCCCAGTCTTCCTTTTTCGTGGCTAGTAATCTTGGCAAGACTTGTATTAACAATTCGGGCAATGCTTTAGCTTTTTCCCCAAGACCAGTACCTGGAACTCGTGTATTATCTTCAGTCTCTAATGCGGTCCAATCTATCTTTTTCTCTCCCACCTCCCATTCTTTTTCTTTGAGTTTTTCATATATGCCCGCAGGCAACAGGACCTTTAACATTTTGATGATATCAGGATACGTGTATTCTCCCATACGGAGCATGTCCTTTAATTCACGGTGGAACCCTGCTGGATCTTTATCGTGACAGGGTATTAACTTTTTAATTTCTAGAAGTTCTATTTTCGTGATAGGGGTGTAAACAAATTCTCGTTCTAGATCACCCCCCTCTCCCTTAACTGGATGTACTTCTCGCAACGGATTCTGTCTGTCTATGTAGAATGACTTTCTTACTGGGGGTGGAACAGGAACAAAATGTGGATTCAGGAACGTTCTGTATTTGTGGCCCTGTTCTAGAATGACACTAATTAAATCGGTACCTAGACCTTTCCATCTGTTTAGGAGTAACTCGTTTAGTACATCATGTAAAGGACCTGGATCAGAATGCTGATCCCCATACAGTGTAATGAGGTGCTGGATCATATACATACCCACCAGACGCTGCTCGGCTGGGGGCAGTTTCAGAAACGTTTGGGCCACTATTTCATCTGGAAACGTGGTAGAATCACTAGTCCATCGGACTGCTGATCGGGCTAGTTCTTGTTCATGCATGGTACTAAGCTCACTATAACCTATTCGTAATTTCAGAATTTTATCGGTAGCCTGGAATACTTGTTCTAGAGAACACTGTTCTGGTACGGAAGGAGGAAAAACTTTCTTGTAATCTAGACGTGAATGTCTGTCGGAAAATCTAGTTCTACCTACATACGCTATTCTGGCGGGATTCTCGCTGTCTACCTCTTCACTTGAAGAGTCGTTCTCTTTCTCGGTTGCTCTTTTTGCTTCCTCCTTCTGGTGTATACTTATAATTTCCTTATGAATTTTCCTGTACATATTTTCTATACTACCTTGTGTCTTGTGTTTTCCCTCGGCTATATTGTCACTCCACCTAGTCAGGCCTTTCATCTCGTCTTTGTCTTTATCAGGATAATCCTGTTCTCTTATTAAACAGTTAATCAAGAACTGTAAAATCATATTTTGAATCTCGGCTTTCCTGTGAGCCATAGCTTCGTGAATACTTCCTGGATTCTCTCCTGTTCGGATAAAATGATATATTCTGTCTAGATGTTCTTTCATGTCAGGCAGGGTGGCCAAAAAGTTGGCAACCCGTCTTAAACGTACTGAATATAATATCATGTGATCTTCGCCTGGAACTGAATCATATATGCAGTCAGTAAGATGTCGCTTGAGGTCTGCGTATGTAGCCACTTTTGGCGTGCGCTGTAACGCTGCTTCTCGCGGCGTCAGTCGTCTTACTTGAGGCGGGGTGATAGGAGCACCTCCCCCCGCTCCTCCTGAACTGGAATCGTCAGTTAATACGGTACGTGCTGGTAAAGCGACTGGCAAAACGGGCACACCTAATGTGGGCTGGTCCGGGGGTACTGGCACATTAACGTGGTCCCCGGGACCAGTGGCTGGAGGAACAGGAATTACATTATTAACAGGGTGCTGCGGGTGAGCAGGCGGAATAGGATTTGCATATGCTGGGACTGTATCGTCCAAATAGGACGAAAGAAAAATTTCAGCTGCAGTCGGTTTATGACGTAGCTTAATCGGGACCAATGGTGGCGGTAAATTACAGGGTGCTTCCGGGGTTGCCTTCGGCAAGCCTTCGGCAAGATGAGGATACATACCTTTAATAAGGGCATTTCTCTGTCTATCGGACTGTTCTGCTCTAACTCGTTCACCTTCTTCGATTAATTCCCTTTCTTGGGCTTTTTCTGAGGATTCCCTACTTAACTCTGCTTTTCTGAATTCTTTTTCGGTTCTTTTATGAGATTCTTTGCGCCATAACTCGATGGCATCTTTCTGAGACTGTCTAGCTTTCTTTTTCCATAATGCTTCTTCTACTCGCATGATGCACTCGCCATCCCACGTACCTGATACAGGCCATCTATATTTCTCTTCAAGATTCTTTGTATAATCCACCCATAAATCTAGATATAATATGGCATCTAAGCCATGCTTGTGATACATAAAATGTCCAGGACTGTCCCTAGGAGGGACAGGAACTGATTCTTCGAGTAACCCTTTTCTGGTTTTTATCTGACGTAACTTTGAAAACAGAGGCATAATCGGGTCGTACTTGAACTAAACACAATACACAATAATCACAGTAATAAAATGGCAAACAAATCACTCATACCACGACATAAAAAAACATTAATAACAGTTCGAACAGAATACTACCTGATACACTGAAAACATACTTGAATTTCTCGAGAACGGACTTACTAGAATTACTGGATGCACTGCTAAAACAGTACAGAACATACCGGTCTCATGAAGAGACACGTCATACCGTATCCACCTAGGTGAATACTTCGGACTGGATCTGTGTACCCAAACCCATCGGACCAGGGACAAACTAATGAACCTGTCTAGATACTTCCCCCGCAACGGTACTCACCGGGAAGCAGAAACTGAAGGCCTCGGACTGGAATGGACTGCTACGACTTCTGGTTACTACGCATGCGCTTCGAACTTCGGTGCTTCGGTTACAGGTGGGCCTCCGGATACCTCGGACCTTGCTCTCTCGGCTTGGGCTCTGGTCGGGACGAACCGCATTCCTCACCGCCTCGTCTGGATGCCGGACCGCAGTCTCCGTCTCCTCCGTGGGCCTGAGGGAGACTTGATGAAGCAGAAATATCTGCACGTGCACGGTAGAGTTCCGTCACGGCTGTAGAAGGGTCATGGGGCCTGCGTTACATCGCCGGCGAGTGGGGAAGGGGCTCGTCCCTATTCGGGCGCCATTATGTGGTAAATAAATAATTAATTACCGGTACTATTTTTGAATACATTAATGAAAACAGATAGCTCAATAAATAAGAGGCAGGATCCGTGGAATCTGAGTCTAACAGGCTTTAATCAGGCATAAGGGAAGGGACAGGATCGGAACAGCCTGAAATAGAATGGCATGGACTGGCAGCTGCAATGTTTCATTAACAGTACATAGTATATATAGGAAAACATTACAATTGCATTGAATACAGTAGGCGTAACAAGTGACAAACGTAAGATAAGAACACATGGGCGTAAAAAGAAGGCGTGCACAGGGCGTGCACGAAGACATGTGATGAGAACGTCACAGAAGTGTCATAAAATGGGTGGATACATGGAGGGGGCTACCTGGGCAGCTGGAACCTTTAACCTAGTGGTGCGCGCAAACGGGCCATGACGTGTAACTGGGGAGGGCTGGGGGCTCTGACTTCTGTGCTAGAAGAGGAGACTAAAGTCTGCGATGTCAGGACGACATGTACCTATAGCATATCTGGTGTTTGGAGTACATGTTGATAGAATCTAAAAGTTATCAGAGCAAAGGCTACTGGACACTAAGACTGGTGCATGCATATATTCTTCGTGTATTGCGTGTGCTATGAATCTTCTATGGAATATTAATACAGTAATTCTCTTGCATGGAGACAGGAAGACTAGACTATAGCTGAAGATGTTTATGCGGTTCGTTAGCTTAGGAATGTGAAGACGGAGAGCTGAACTGATAACTAGAGGCATAACATATTCTTGGCAGACAGGCAGGCAGAGCCAGGCCGGGCACCGCGCTGCGCGGCAGGAAGTAAGCGAAGGGTCAGGGATGCAGGTGGGGGCTGCATCGCTCCTTGGAGTGGTTTCAGGAGACTGGAGCTTGAATCTGGTGTCCGGGCCCTTTGAGGCCTAGTAACGGGGACAATTCGATAAATTAACGTGCACAATGTAAAACGTTGGCAACATAGGCCTAATACTCGTTGCTTTCACGAGGACTGGATAACTGACATACTAACGTTGGACACAACTATAATTGCGTCTTTAATCGATCATAGGGGGATATATGCATATTGATCATGCACATATTACATAGGATGGGGAACACGTAGGCACACATGACAAGGCAAAATTCAATTTTCCTCAGTTAGACACTGGCTATATGCATGAAAGGGGGTGCATGCAGAGAGGGGGACATACCATAGGCCCTCCTGCATGCCTCCCATGGGCCTGAGGAAAAAGGGAGCCCTATAGGGCCCCCTTTGTTTCCTCACTGCCACCCTTTACAATTTGGGTTCACTGCCATTGTTAGGGTAGCAGTGAAGAAACTCACAATATGCTTCTTGGTGCCACATCAGCACAGCCAAGCATATTGCAGTCTCAAGTCTGCTGTGCCAGTGCCAGGGATCGTGGGTCCCTGGAGGCTGCATCGGTCTCATGGCGGACTTTACTGGGATGAACTTGCTCGTTGTATTCGACCTGCACTCCATTATGGTCTTCCTGAAATCACTCATAAATCTCAGTCAACTGCAAACAGTGCGTACTGATTGGCACTTTACTTGTTGTTGTCTCTGGTTCCTCTTATTGGATTTTTGTCTTTCTGGTGCAATTTTAGTCATTAAATGTTAGTGTATTTTTGTAAATTTTCTTAGGGATTTTTATTGTTTTATGTTTAGACTTGTTAACTGTTTTATTAAACCTATCTGCTCTCTGTCATAGCTTCCAGGGGGTTGGGCCCAGGATTAAATTACTGAATCCATGTTTTACCTTAACATGCTTGTGGTATTATTCCTTGAGGTGGACTCCCATCCACCCCAATTAATAATACATTTTTGTACACTTCTTATATACTAATGCTTGGGGGGGTTAAGATCTTATACCATGAGTTGCCTAATGGCTAGGGTGGTCGACCTCGAATCTGGGGACTGGGTTTGAGTCTCTGCAATGATGCTGAACATGTTGTGATTCTGGGCAATTCACGTAATCTCCCCGTGCCTAACAAAATAAAATGAATGTGTCCTCATGTAATGCAACTGGTGCTATGTAAAGCGCTCTGATACCCGATTCGGGTCGAGTTTGTACTATATAAAACTCTGTAAAATACATATTTTTTAAATTTATCACAATTCCTCACAGTAAGTGAACCAGATTAAGAAAGTGGTCTTTATTTCATGTTGTTGCAATGAGCTGTTGTGTTCTTCCTGCATCCATTACCGACACATTTAATCATCTTGCTTATCATAAAGCTCATTAATTTTGGATTTTTACTGCATTGAACTCTCTCAAAGCAAGCAATTGACTGTCAAATCAGTGTTTCCTTTCTGCACTGGTATACCTTATTGAGGATGGTGTCTGTGATTTATATATACAACATTCTTTTATACACTCATTCATTCATGCTGGCACAGTTATATGATTTTTGTGTCGACACACCTTCCCTTGTGCCTTCATCAAGTCTGGAAACTTCCTGTTCCCCTTGCCACCCTGGAAAGGGATTTTGGAAAGGGATTTACTTTTGTCCCTCACTCATTTTCCATATTTACATGCAACACCCATGGAACCAGGGACATTTTCAGAATTACGAGGAATCGTAAACCTGGAAATGCATCAAAATGCTACGCCACCCTAAGGGTGGTGTAGCAAGGCATAACGAGGAGAAATGTTGTCATTGAGTGCTGCATTCAACAGCACGTATTGAAAGAGGAAAATGCCTGTACTGATTGTTTTTGTGCAGGAAGGTGCCTGCGCTGGCGCATGACAGTTGTTTGTGCGCCAGCGCAAGGGAGAGCACAGGAATGCAACATATTATTGTAAATATGTTGCATTCCTGTGCTTTGAAAGTGTCATAGCGTGCCGCAGACAAAGGGCTTGCGTTGCTGTGCTGCGGCACTTTCTTGTAAATCTGCCCCAATGTATTTTTTACCGATTCAAAACCTGTTTCTAATGAATCCCAACTTTAGACTGCTTCTCTTCTTTTTATGACTAACAATCAAGCCGTTTAGTTCAGTAATTTAGTTATTGGTTTAAATAAACCTTGAAGAATTTTAACAGCACCAAAATAGCCTTGTAATACTTAAAAAAACAAGAAGAATATGTGTTATGGCATCGCAAAGACTTTTTAGGGTTTATGTGATGTTTACAAAGCATTTGGCCTTTAGATTTATGTTTTATTTGGTCTACAGATTATTGCACCATAAAACACAGTTATTTTTTATCAATCCGATTTACTTGCTACCAATTCAATGCAGGTAAAGGTGAGGTATTGTTGTTGTTTGCATTGTATTATCTTTCCCAATAACATCTGAGAAACTGGTAATATGTTGAAATAAATTAAATGTATAATAGCCCTTTGGTAATATAAGCAACATTTCTATTTTTATAATGCATACCACAGTTTGACATTCATAAGATACTGAGCGTAATGAACCATTCCTATTAAAGGTTGCCTCATTATCTTCGAATTATGAGATGGTTTGCCCTATAACACTTGATAAAACGAAGGTTATTGAACAACGCAGTTAACACCACATGAGAACGCTCTGCATATCCTCGTTATACTGTATTCTAATGTCAAACAGCATATTACTCGTAATTAATTTGAGTAAGTTTCGCATTTCTTCAACCTCTGTCATCTTGGCTGTATGTAAACTACCTTTCTAACTGAACGCTATGCGTTCTCTGTGTATGGAATGTCAAAGTATTTATGGATATAGTACATATATTAATTAAAATAACTTTGAGATAGAAGATATGTTGAGAACTCTTAAAACTTGATTTCCATACATCTTAAATCTGATCTAAGTTCATAGGATTAAGACTCACATTTCTCTCTAGTATGCTTCAGCTTCTGTAAACTTGGTGCAACATTTTACTCCAGTACCAATCTAAGCTGATAAAAGAAGCATGAGTGTAGCCAGGAACATTAGCTTGACTAAAAGTGCATATGTTATGTTTTGGGTATGTGAATCCACAGTACCGGCCCGCCACAGCATAAGCACTAAGCGAAATAGTGGAGGGCCTAATTATCATATGCAATGCTTAATGGCATCACAGAAAGTGAAATCATTCAACAAACGGTGATATGAGGAATGCTTATAAAAAGTCTAACTGCTGGCAATCGCTCAGGGTAGCATTCCATCCAAATATTGTTCTCCGACTAGGCTAGACAAATATCTCCCTCATGCAAACCAGTCTTGGCCCTGCATCTCAGAGGAATAGTCCATCCCTGGAAGTGATGAGACAATAATTGGTGGCATACCCTTCTAATAATAATGCTCAGTTAAAAAGCCAGGGTCCCTATTTCACAAAAACAACAAATTAGGATAATCACAAAATAATGTGAAAAGAAAATGTTTTATTTTACTTTTTATACATTGCATGTTATGTCCAAATATCAATTTGTTATTTAGCTCAGAAACGGCTAAAAAAGCCAATATTTTGGAACAGAAGTTTAGCTTCATATTGCATCGTTAACCCTTTCTGAGCCAAGGATATAAGGGTCACGGTGGCTGTGGGCCAAGGACGTAACCATTACGTCCTCTACACACATCAAGGAAACAACTCTGCTGTTTACAGCAGTGGGATTACATTTTTTTCATTATTTTTTTTGTTTTGTTTTTCGGGAGCAGGGGAAGAGCTTCGTCTGCAATGTTTATTGGGAGACCTGGTGGAATGCTGGGTGGAAGTCATTTTGTTGCTCCCTGCAGATCCCTGAACTTTCCATAACAGAAATGTGAAGAAAATTTGTTTTTTATAGTCAATGTTTAAGGTTTGCATAGGATTCTGGGTAATGCCATATGGTGAGAGCCACACAAGTCAGCCCACCCTGGATAGCTCTTGGTTGGCTAGATTTCCCTGGGTGCTGGCTGAGCTAGGGTCCAAAATCTAGGGGAACAAACATGGTAGAACATGTGTCCATTTATTCAAGGCCCAGGGAGCCACAACCTGCATGGCAGGGTCCAGGAGCAATGACAGGGCCCAACAGCCCAGCCAGATCCGGGGTGGCCCTCCAATCCTGGGCTCTATCCTCCTGCCTGCTTCACTGCCAAGGGCCTGGGACGAGGCTTCCCCTTCTTGGGTGGGTTCAAAAGCTATGACTGGCGTGGCAAAGTGCCCAGAATGGGGCCCGTGAGCTCGGGGAGGCCTTCCCTTCGTATCGGGGCCCTGACGCTCCGACCGGGCCCCTGCCGGGCCTCGGGGTGGGCACTCCTGCCCTGGGCTCCATCCCATCCCTGCTGCATGGCCAAGGGCCTGGGACAGAGGGCCGTCGGCCTCGGGGAGGCTTCTCCTGCTTGGCCGGGCCCAGGAGCCCTAATTGGGGCCCAAGGAAGGCCCTGGGGTGGGTGCCTTCCTGTCCTGGGCTCCGTCTTCTGACCCACCACATGGCTATGCACCCGGAACGGGGTCCTGTGAGCCAGGAAGGCCTTCCCTCTGTGTCCAGCTCTGGCCAGGCCCCAGTGCCCTGCCGGGCCTCAGGACGGGGGCTCCACCTATTTGGCTCCATCTCCCGGCCTGCCCCAAGGCCATGGGCCCTGGTAGGGTCCCCCAGGCCTGAGAAAGGCCCCTGCTTCACCTGCATGCCAAGGTGCCTTCGGGCCCCAGGTGGCAGGCCCTTCTGGGCTCTCCTTGCAGCCCCATGCCTGAGGCCCAGGAGGGGCTCTGAGCCCCCAGGGGGCAAAGCCCCGGTCCGATCCAAGGGCAAGCGGGAGCCCTGTTCATTAAAGCAAAGTGTGACCGAGATGGCCGTTCTTTGGGCCCAGCCATCTGGTCATGCGCATTGTCTTCCAATGGCACTACCAGATGACCAGGCCACCCTAAAAGTCCTGTTGGGGGCTCCTTTGCTCCCCGATACTAGACAGGGCTCCAGAAGGCTGGGTGCTTTTGCGGCTTTGGTCCCCTCTCTCACTCAGTGTGGACGGATGGCAAGAAAGGGGGGTACTTACCTCTAGATTACTAGGGACAGGGTCGTCCAGACCCCCTGGGGTCTGGCCGCACACCTCCGTCCTGCACTCTGTTCTCAGGCCCCGTGCCTGGCAGAGCACCCAGGACTGGGTTCCATCATCCAGGGGAGGCGTCCCCTGTCTGTCTGGGTCTCAAGGCCCCAGAGGTCTATGGAGCGGAAGTTCCCACCCTTGGGTTCCGTCATCCGGCCTGCCCCAGGGCCAAGGGCCCAGGTCGGGGGTCCATACAGCCTCACCCGCTTTGCCTGCATGGCAAGGTGCCTGGGTGGGCCCACTAGTGAACCCCCCCTCTCAGCCCTGTGCTTGAGACCTAGGTGAGGCTCCGGGTCCCAAGGACGCAGAGCCCCCCGAGCCCACCAAGTGCTGGCTGGATCCGTTCAGTTAAGGCGCAGGGCGAGCAAATTGCCGTCCTTCGGGTGCAGCCATCTGGTCCTACCCAATCCCTCAGACATCAGGTCATGCTCCATGATTTCCAATGGTGCTACCAAATGGCTGGGCTGCTCTGGGAGTCCCAATCAGGGCTCATTCCCTCCCCCTTAGAGCCCAGCCAGGGCTCCAGAAAGGCCAGGCACATGGGCACCTTGGGTCCTTTTTGTCACTCGGTGCACATAAGTTACCAGGAAGGAGGTTAGCCTTCCTCCAAATTACTGGAGGCCGGCTAGTCCGGAAACCCTCTCGGCCTGGTGGTTTTCAGCTGTTGACCAGCCATGTGGCATGGTGCCCTCAAGGGCCTGGGGTGGAGTTCCATTGCACCTGGGGAGTCTCCCCCTGCCTTGCTGAATTCCAGAGCTCTGGCGAGGGCCCTTGAGGGCCCTGGGTAGGCTGCCCACTCCGTCCCCGGCTCAGTCCTTGGGCTTGCAGTGCGGCAGAGGGCCCAGGATGCGGTCCTGCGTGCCCGAGGAAGTCTTTCCTGTGCATCAGGCCCAAGAGCCCGATGGGGTCCAGGGACCCTTCCGGGCCCTGGGGTGTACAGTCCATCCCTTGGCTCTGTCCACCAGGCCTGCCACTCTGGCCAAGGGCCCGGGACATGTTCCATCAAGCCAGAGGAGCCTGATCCTGCTTGCCTGGGTTCAGGAGGCTCTGGGGCCCTGGGTAGGGCACCCTCCCCATCCCGAACTCTGTCCTTGGGCCTGCCATGTGGCAGAGTCCTCAGGACAAGGTCCCAATGCCCCTGGGAGGCCTCCCCTGCGTGTCTCGGCCCAAGAGCACAATGGGGTCCAGGGGTCCCACTGGGCCCCGGGGTGGGCTCTCCCACCCTGGGCTGCAGGGGACGCAGGGGACGCAGCGGCGAGGGTGGTGAGGGACAACGAAGGTAAAAGGAGGAAAACGGGGCATACAAGTTGAGGGTAAAATGAGTGGAACTGAAGGCAAAAGTCGCACAGAAACGAGGGAAAAACGAGAGGCACAGAGAGCAGAAGGGCACAAAAAACGAGTGGAACGGAGAGCAGAAGGGCACAAAAAAGGAAGGAAAAACTAGTGGAACAGAGGGCAGAAAGGCACAAAAAAATAGGGAAAAACGAGTGGAACAGAGGGCAGAAGTGCACAAAAAAAAGAGGGAAAAATGAGTGGAGCAAAGGGCACAAAGGCATAAAAACCGAGGGAAAAACAAGTGGAACAGAGGGCAGAAAGGCACAAAAAAACAGGGAAAATGAGTGGAACAGAGGGCAGAAAGGCACAAAAAAACAAGGGAAAAACGAGTGGAACAGAGGGTAGAAAGGCACAATAAACTAGAGAAAAACGACTGGAACAAAGGGCAGAAAGGCACAAAAAATGAGGGAAAACGAGTGGAACAGAGGGCAAAAAGGCACAAAAAAAGGAAAAACGGGTGGCACAGAAGGCAGAAGAGCACAAAAAAAACGAGTGGAACAGAGGCAGAAGGGCACAAAAACGAGGGAAAGTGGAGTGGAACAGAAGGCAGAAAGGCACAAAAAACGAGGGAAAAATGAGTGGCACAGAGGGCAGAAAGGCACAAAAAACGAGGGAAATACGAGTGGAACAGAGGGCAGAACGGGCAGAGAGGCACGGGGGCAGCGAGGGGAACAGAAGGGAAAACCGGGCAGAGAGAGCACGGGGACAGCGAGGGGAACAGAGGGAAGACAAAGGGGCACGGACCACGTACAGGCAGCAGGGGAAGACAGACAACAGCAGTCACAGACACAACAATGAAAATACAGGCAATACAATAAAAGCAATAAAGCGCCTTGGGCCTGCCATGTGGCACAGTCCTCAGGACAAGGTCCCAATGCCCCTGGGAGGCCTCCCCTGCGTGTCTCGGCCCAAGAGCACAATGGGGTCCAGGGGTCCCACTGGGCCCCGGGGTGGGCTCTCCCACCCTGGGCTGCAGGGGACGCAGGGGACGCAGCGGCGAGGGTGGTGAGGGACAACGAAGGTAAAAGGAGGAAAACGGGGCATACAAGTTGAGGGTAAAATGAGTGGAACTGAAGGCAAAAGTCGCACAGAAACGAGGGAAAAACGAGAGGCACAGAGAGCAGAAGGGCACAAAAAACGAGTGGAACGGAGGGCAGAAGGGCACAAAAAAGGAAGGAAAAACTAGTGGAACAGAGGGCAGAAAGGCACAAAAAAATAGGGAAAAACGAGTGGAACAGAGGGCAGAAGTGCACAAAAAAAAGAGGGAAAAATGAGTGGAGCAAAGGGCACAAAGGCATAAAAACCGAGGGAAAAACAAGTGGAACAGAGGGCAGAAAGGCACAAAAAACCAGGGAAAATGAGTGGAACAGAGGGCAGAAAGGCACAAAAAAACAAGGGAAAAACGAGTGGAACAGAGGGTAGAAAGGCACAATAAACTAGAGAAAAACGACTGGAACAAAGGGCAGAAAGGCACAAAAAATGAGGGAAAACGAGTGGAACAGAGGGCAAAAAGGCACAAAAAAAGGAAAAACGGGTGGCACAGAAGGCAGAAGAGCACAAAAAAAACGAGTGGAACAGAGGCAGAAGGGCACAAAAACGAGGGAAAGTGGAGTGGAACAGAAGGCAGAAAGGCACAAAAAACGAGGGAAAAATGAGTGGCACAGAGGGCAGAAAGGCACAAAAAACGAGGGAAATACGAGTGGAACAGAGGGCAGAACGGGCAGAGAGGCACGGGGGCAGCGAGGGGAACAGAAGGGAAAACCGGGCAGAGAGAGCACGGGGACAGCGAGGGGAACAGAGGGAAGACAAAGGGGCACGGACCACGTACAGGCAGCAGGGGAAGACAGACAACAGCAGTCACAGACACAACAATGAAAATACAGGCAATACAATAAAAGCAATAAAGCGGAGGATGAACAAACCTACCCACGGCCTACCACTGGCCACCAGGGGTGAGGCGCAGGTGGCAGCCTGCGGGTGGTGGAGGGCCTTGAACATCCTCAGCAGTGGCAGCTGGGGCAGGGAGGTACAGGTAGTGCTGTGTGGAGGGGGAGCGACCTACCTGGTAGGGTCAAGGGGACGCAGCCCAAAAATTTATCTTTGGTTGAAACATTTTACAGCCCTCAAATGCTCTCCCCCATATCATAGACTCCCCTAGATCACTAGGTATCACATTAGACAAACACCTCAATAAGCAGGATCACATCAGCGCAGCCACTAAAGGAGCGAATTACCAACTAAGCATTCTGCGGAAACTCATACCCTATCTACCACAAGAAGACCTCAAAAACGGTCCAAGTACGAGTGTTACCCAGATTGGATTATGGTAGTGCCACACTATGTGGCTTACCTCGATACAAACTGGCACCTCTAAGAGCTTCCCTCAATACGGCGGCGATACTTGTCCTTGGAACAAAAAGAAACACACACATATCACCATTCCTAAAATCATTAAACTGGCTACTGTACGAGGTAAGAATTGAAAATTGCCTGCATGATGCATAAGGCCTTACACTTTAATACTGCCAGCTACCTCGCTCAAAAGCTAGAAAAATCAGATCATCACGAAGCGTGCTCACCTTGTTGCTGAAACCCCAACATACAGTGCCAGAGCATTCACGGCTATTGCACCCAAGATATGGAACTCTTTACCAACGAATGTTAGCCTCACCTCCTCTACCTCCTCCTTCAAAAAAGAAACCAAATCTTTTCCAATGACAAAGTTTTTACCTTAAGTCAATATAACGGTCATATTGAAAATGTACAGTCAGCAAACAACTATGGGGATTATCCCCTCTTAGTACTGTCTTTACTCAAGACCAATCCATGTTATAATATTATACTGTATGATTTGTTTGGTTCTCACACATGTATTTCATTGTTTTTAACCTCAGACCAAATGTTACATTATCCCCTGTCATGTAAAGTGCTCTGATGCCCATTAGGGTCACGTTCGCACTATACAAAACTTTATAAATAACTTAATCCTCGTTGTTCACTGTAATGCTTTGTGCAGATGTTTGAAGGTATTGTTTATTATTGGCCTGAAGACAATTGTGCTCTTTATAATTTTGTAGAGGAAAGGGAAAGTAAAATGCTCGGACTAGTGAATTGAGATTATTCACTCTGCTTTTTCCATTTGTTGGAGCTAATTGCCTGGTGGGACTGATTGCAGTAAACAATTAATCAGCCTCATAAATTGGACCATTGGAAGTGTCCAAAAGGACTGGAAGCTTCAGGGCATCATATTCCTAGCCATGGTAGGCTGTGGTAAAGACTGAAGATGAAGTAGCAGAAGGGTTTGGAACCAGGAAGTAATGATCTAGTGGACCTTTCGGTAATGAAGGATACCATTGAAATAGTGCAATTTACGTCATCTATTTCTCCATATACAACTCCCACTCTGTGAAGCAAATGTTTTTTTTTTAATATAGCGTATCATATAGGGTGCTGCTTCTGTGCGTTTTAAGTGACAGTTGTTAGTATTATCCAGTTAAGAGGTATTTACATGGGATTTTATTAGCTGTTTGTTATAAGAAAGAGCTGCCATTGACAGCAGTGCCACAACCATAATTACAGCTCAGTGAACAAACGCCCATGCAACTTGTGTGCATTAAGAAGCAGCTTTTTCTAAATTGTTTCTATGTGAAACTTTTATCTGCATCTGGTAATTTCTATGTGCTGTACACACCTACCATAATATGTGCATGAACTGGGTATTACATTGGTTACAATACAAAAATAAAGCATCTTGTGTTTTGTTTTTTTAATATACCATTTGAATACGTTCTATTGTTGACTTCAAATGCTGAATCATTGCAAAATAAAAGTTGTCCCACAATAAATGCATCTGAAAATTGAGCCAACATAACTTTTTTACAGCACAAGTCAACTTTTATTCATTTACCTGGGGCTTGCAATGCTTTTGAGGTGGCTGTAAAAAAAGGTAAATAGAAAAGCAAAACGGGTCTCAAAAAGAATTCTTTTTGTTTAAGAATTTTTTATTAAGTTTTTTCAAATACATAAGATAGAAGAGAAAATGGAAACAATAAAATGGAGGAAGATGAAAAGCAATAATAAAACATACATAGCATAATTAAAATATATATTCAGGCAAATAACATATGATGAAATAATAATGTAACAATTGAAGAGAGAAAGGAAGCAAGGCAAAGAGGAAAAGAGAAAGAGGAAAAAGAGAAGAGAGACAGTGAAAAAGAAGGAGAAGGAAGAACCAAAATGGTATAGGAAAAAAGTATAGAGAAAGAGAGTAAAGAACTAGTGTATGGGAGAGTGAGAGGAAAGATATGTAGTGAAAGGAAGCCAAAGAAGATCAGATTTAGTTTTTTGAGAGAGAGAAATGGAGGAAACAGTAGCAATTCTGTGTTCATAACAAATAAAAATCCACCAAGTTAGTAAAGGTATTTTAGAATTGTCTTTCCAGAATGATAGATTAACTTTAAAAGCTAATGCAATAAAAAGGTCAAATAACCTGGAAACAGAAGCTGCAACAGCCACATCAGATGATAAGGATCCTAGAAAAACATTTTGTAGTGATAAAGTAACATTGCATTTAAAAATTGACATGCAGATATTCCAAACAGAGTTCCAAAAGGATAAAACATTAGAACACTCATAAAGTTTAACATGCCCGTTTCATTAGAACATGGCCAACATAATGGAGAAGAAGATGGTGAAAATTTACAAATATTAACAGGATTAATAATAGCTCTATGGTAAATAAAATACAAAGATTGGGTTATACGAGCAGCAGCAGAAACTTTGAATAACTTAGACTACAATTTATCCCAGGTTGTAATAGTAAAAGAAAAGGACAAATCAGTTTCCCATTCATTTTCAACGTGGGACTTAGGTCTTTCAATAACATTTAATAACAATAACTTATATACAAGAGCAGCTTTAGGTCTGTGAGTTGAAAATAAGGGATATAGAGGAGTGGAAGGGGATAGAGACAGTGTGTGAGGTGGTAGGGGAAAAGTGGCTAGATGAGATTGTACGGCATTATGAAGAATCCAGGTAAGGCAGGAACGTGGAACACAGAGGAGATTATATTTAAGGTAGTTTATTGATTAAGGAAAGATAACATGCACAGGAGCCCACGCCAACCGCCGCACTGGTATCCAGGAATCCCCTAGACTGAGGGTTCCAAGTTCCAGGTGCATGCAGAGAATGTGAGCACTATCACGAGGATACCACACATCCTCCTTCCTAGAAAAGGAATAATACAACATCTAGAATAAATAATTAAAACACAGTAAATAAAAGTTACACATTACATTTTGTTAAGATTGAATTATTTGCCAACATTGTAGTCTTTGAACCAAGAAGGAGGCTTTCTTAGCCGAGGATTACTCTTGTTGAGAGAAGGAACGGGGACAGATTGGGGCGCAGATATAGTTGTAGTGGAATGTCCAGAATAGGGCAACGGAGAGATTCCAGACTTGTTATGGGATAGACCACCAGTAGATGGAGATGATCTTACACACAGAGAAGGAACTTTAACAACCTTGGACAGACTCCAAACATTCCCGTCTGACAACTCCACGACCTGTCTCCCCACTCTGACAACTAGCATGGGATCAGAGAAATGTGACTCCCCAGATTTAATGAAACCAGACTTTCTCACACGTACCCAATCTCCAACCTTGCACGGATTGTTGACACTAGCACATACCAAAGGAGAATCACATTTCCTGTACTTGCCATTAATAAGATCTCTCATCCACAGTTGGCTCATGTTACAAACACCCTTTCTCCCCCGCATTTTTTCAAAAGGAGACAAATCACCATCAAACCTAGGAGTGTTTCTATAACTCCATAAAAGTTTCTTAATAGCATCGTAGCAATTCTCACCATTACACACAGCCAATTGTATACCTTCTTTAAGGACCTTGATCCACCTTTCTACCATGCCGTTACCTTGAGGATAATATACAGAAGAACGTTTGTGCAATATTCCATGATTGCAACAAAAAGACTTCATCTCAATAGAGGTGAATTGCGTACCATTATCGGATAGGATAGAAGTAGGGAAACCTTCTTTTTCAAAAATCGCAATAAGAAAATCGATGATGACTCTAGAAGACACTTGGGGAACACATTTCACTTCAGGCCAATTTGAGAATTGATCTATCAAAACAATTGCATAGACTGGACTACGACCAAAGCTCATCGGATCAGCAATGTCTAAAGAGACACACTCCCAGGGCCTGGAAGGCCTAGAAACAGAATCATGTTGATATTTCACAACCTTTTGAGACTTGTCACTCACACAACATTTAACACAAGATCTTACTTTTCTTTCAACAAATCTGTCAACGCCTGGCCACCAGAATTCACTCCTTATTCTCCTTTTCATACTGGACATGCCAGGGTGACCCTCATGAGCCATGTCCAAAATCGTATCTCTTAAACCTTGAGGAACAACTAAAAGTAGACCTCTCAACAAAGTTTCACCTTGGATAGATAACTCTTGAGCAACATGGAAATAAGGCAAAACACTTGGAGATAAATTTGTTTTGGACGGCCAACCATTTTTAACAAAAGACAAAACATCTAAGTAATCACGATCATCACCACAAGCAACTATCCATTCATCTTCTTTGATACATCCATTGGACACTTCACAAATTGATACAACCTTATCAGGATCATCATCTGGAGCAACATGATTGTCTTCTTCCACAGGCAACCTTGAGAGAAAGTCAGCTAGAACATTTTTCGCACCAGGAATGTATTCAACTAGGAAATGAAAATCTTGTAATTTATACTGCCATCTCGCTATTCTGGAAGTAGCCTTACCACAACCTTTAGTAGTGAAAAGATCTACAAGGGGACGATGATCAGATCGTACAACAAAATCTGTGCCGTACACGTATTTGCGAAAATATTCAATCCCCCACTAACAAGCCAAGGTTTCTTTCTCTAAGGTAGAATACTTTGTCTCAGCACCACGTAACGGTCTTGATGCAAAAGCAATAGTTACGAAACCAATTTTTTGCTTCTGCATCAACACCGCACCAATGCCAACATTGCTCGCATCAGTGACAATGAACGATTTACAATTGGTGTCAAAAGGGGATAGAGCTGGAGCAGAAATAATGCATTTTTTAACAAAATTAAACTGATCTTTACAATTGATATCCCAAATAAATTGCTGTTGATTTTTCATCAACTTCCTTAAGTGAGAGGTTTTGTCAGCAAAAGAAGGAATAAATTTGGCATAATATTCGGCTAATCCTAGAAAGGACCTGAGCTGATCTTTGTTGGTAGGTTCAGGTGCATTCTCTATAGCTTTGATTAAACACATCTTGGGAGAAATGCCCTTCTTGTTGATGGAATGCCCTAAGTAATCTACAGAATCTCTGCCAAATTTACATTTTTCTTTGGTGAGAGTAAGACCATTGTCCTGTAAAATTGACAAAACTTTAAATAATATTTCAGAATGTTCACAATCATTTTTGCCAAAAACCAAGATGTCGTCTTGAAAGTATAGAACATTAGATATGTTTTTGAACATGTTATGCATGACACGCTGGAACACTGAGGAAGCAGACACTAAACCAAAAGGCATCCTTTTATACCTGTATGCACCCTCAGTGGTTATAAAAGACGTAAGATGTTTACTATCATCATGGAGGGCTATCTGATGATATGCGTTAGATAAATCTAACGTAGTGAAAACAGATGCATCCTTAAGTTTAGAGAACATCTCTCCAATATTTGGGAGAGGATGTCTATCAACCCACACGTTGGAATTTAGGTCCCGCATATCAACACAAAGTCGAATCTTCCCATTCGGTTTGTGGGCAACGACCACAGGTGAAAGCCACTCAGAAGATTCAATTTCTTCAATTACATCAAGGTCGCATAATCTCTGAAGTTCTTTTTTAACAGATTCTCTTAAAGCCAAAGGAATGTTGCGTACTTTATGTACCTTAGGAATTGCATTATGTTTCAAAATGATCTTATGCTTAAAAATTTTTTAGCAAACCTAAGTTAGAAGAGAAGACTTGAGGAAAAAGTGTTTCCCATTTGTTACTAGAAGGTACATCAATAGAATTGACAAAATCAGAATACCCAAGAACTTGATCTGGATGATTGGGATCAAGCTTCATCATCAATTCTCTTTGATGTGGCCATCCCAACAAACATGAACCATCTTTACTTAGATGTTTTGTCTTTTGTTAAAAATGGTTGGCCGTCCAAAACAAATTTATCTCCAAGTGTTTTGCCTTATTTCCATGTTGCTCAAGAGTTATCTATCCAAGGTGAAACTTTGTTGAGAGGTCTACTTTTAGTTGTTCCTCAAGGTTTAAGAGATACGATTTTGGACATGGCTCATGAGGGTCACCCTGGCATGTCCAGTATGAAAAGTAGAATAAGGAGTGAATTCTGGTGGCCAGGCGTTGACAGATTTGTTGAAAGAAAAGTAAGATCTTGTGTTGAATGTTGTGTGAGTGACAAGTCTCAAAAAGTTGTGAAATATCAACATGATTCTGTTTCTAGGCCTTCCAGGCCCTGGGAGTGTGTCTCTTTAGACATTGCTGGTCTGATGAGCTTTGGTCGTAGTCCAGTCTATGCAATTGTTTTGATAGATCAATTCTCAAATTGGCCTGAAGTGAAATTTGTTCCCCAAGTGTTTTCTAGAGTCATCATCGATTTTCTTATTGCGATTTTTGAAAAAGAAGGTTTCCCTACTTCTATCCTATCCGATAATGGTACGCAATTCATCTCTATTGAGATGAAGTCTTTTTGTTGCAATCATGGAATATTGCACAAACGTTCTTCTGTATATTATCCTCAAGGTAACGGCATGGTAGAAAGGTGGATCGAGGTCCTTAAAGAAGGTATACAATTGGCTGTGTGTAATGGTGAGAATTGCTACGATGCTATTAAGAAACTTTTATGGAGTTATAGAAACACTCCTAGGTTTGATGGTGATTTGTCTCCTTTTGAAAAAATGCGGGGGACAAAGGGTGTTTGTAACATGAGCCAACTGTGGATGAGAGATCTTATTAATGGCAAGTACAGGAAACGTGATTCTCCTTTGGTATGCGCTAGTGTCAACAATCCGTGCAAGGTTGGAGATTGGGTACGTGTGAGAAAGTCTGGTTTCATTAAATCTGGGGAGTCACATTTCTCTGATCCCATGCTAGTTGTCAGAGTGGGGAGACAGGTCGTGGAGTTGTCAGACGGGAATGTTTGGAGTCTGTCCAAGGTTGTTAAAGTTCCTTCTCTGTGTGTAAGATCATCTCCATCTACTGGTGGTCTATCCCATAACAAGTCTGGAATCTCTCCGTTGCCCTATTCTGGACATTCCACTACAACTATATCTGCGCCTCAATCTGTCCCTGTTCCTTCTCTCAACAAGAGTAATCCTCGGATCCAGGTAAGGAAGGAACGTGGAACACAGAGGAGATTATATTTAAGGTAGTTTATTGATTAAGGAAAGATAACATGCACAGGAGCCCACGCCAACCGCCGCACTGGTATCCAGGAATCCCCTAGACTGAGGGTTCCAAGTTCCAGGTGCATGCAGAGAATGTGAGCACTATCACGAGGATACCACACATTAACAATGATGTTACATTCATTGAGACAAGAATCAGGTAATTGATATTGTATTTGTAAGGCATGAAAGGGAATAATAGAGTTGTGATGAAGTAACTGGTGAACAAAAATAATACCCTTTTCCTTCCAATATGTGTAGTAGAATGATTTGCCTTTATTTTTAAGAAATGTATTATACCATACAGTGGAGGACAGAAAACATTGAAACGGAGTAAAATCCTTAGAAAATGTGCTGTATAATAATGTTTGGGAGTATTTTAAGACGGGGTTAGTGGACAGAAAGGTGCAGTTTGACATAAAAACTACATGCTGAAAAGAAAAATCTTTTAATAAGGAACGTTCAAAAAGGATCCAACTGGGAACAGGAATATCCACAAAGTCATAGGCTAAGGCGAAGGATTGCTTAATCAAAAAAGCTGAATGATAAGCTTTAAAGTTTGGGAAACGCACACCACCTTCATCCTTAGGATGAATGAGTTTGTTTAGAGCAATTCTTGGGTATTTGTTGTTCCATAAAAATTTTGTACAACAGAGTTAATTCGAGAAAAATAGGTATTGGGAATTCGAATAGGTAGCACAGACAATGTATATAAAACATGAGGTACAATCATCATTTTAATGGTATCTAACCTGCCCACCAGGAAAGATACAGGGGGGACCAAGTAAGGAGGAGTGTCTGCATTTTATTTAGTAATGCATGAAACGTGAGTTTAATTGTAGCCTTTAGGGAATACGAAAACCAAATGCCAAGTTATTTGATTTTTGAAGGACACCAAGCGAAATTAGTATCACTAAACATAGATTGATAGCATATAGAGTTTAAAGGCAAGACTTCTGTCTTTGAGAGGTTGAGTTTATAACCGGAAATACTGGAGTATAATCGAACTTCATTCATAAAATGTGGGAGAGATTCAACAGGATTAGACATGTAAATCAATATATCATCTGCATAAGCAGATATTTTAGTTTCTACAGAGTTATAATTGAAGCCAGTGATCTGTGAGTTAATGCGAATACGTTCTAGAAATGGTTCAAGGCATAGGATAAATATTAAAGGGGAAAGAGGACATCCCTGCCTTGTGCCTCTTGACAAAGAAAAACATTTGGAGAAATGATTATTAACAAAAATACTGGCCCGAGGACAAGAGTACAAAAGTTTAATATGAGATAAAAGAAGGCCCTAAACCAAACCATTGGGGAGACTGAAACATAAATTGCCAATTGATACGGTCAAATGCCTTTTCAGCATCTACAAACAGGGCTGCAAGGAGAGATTTGTATTTGTTGCCATATGAAATGATAGTAGCAAACATCTGAGCATTATCAGATGCTAATCTGCCTTTCACAAACCCAACTTGATCAGTTTTAACCAGTAGAGGAATGATAGTTTCAAGTCGGGATGCAAGAATTTTGGCAAAGATTTAGCAATCATAATTTATTAACGTTATAGGACGGTAATTTTTACAATAAGAATGGTCTTTATCAGGTTTAGGTATTATAACCAGTAAGGTATCCATAAAGGATCCAGATGCTTTGGCTTCTGCAATAAAGGAATTAAAAAGTGCCCGGAGCTTGGGGACAAAAATGGAATTAAAGGTGTTGTAAAATTCTACAGACAGACCATCAGGTCCTGGGGCTTTTGACTTTTTTAGAGATTTGATAGCATTGGTTACCTCCTGAAGAGTGATATCATTCTCTAATGCAAATAATTCATCAGATAAAGATGGTGGAGAAGGGGGATCTGAAAAAAAGGTGTTTACATTTTGATTAGTGGGAAATGTAGCATCAGAGTAAAGAGATTTATAATAATCATGAAAAACCTCGGCAATGTCCTCATCTGATGAGACTAGTTTTTCAGTAGATTTATTAAGGATAGGGCCAATATTTTTACTTTCAGATTTAATTTTCAAATAGTTAGCTAACATCTTACCAGCTTTATTCTGACCTCCATGATATTTAGATTTAATCTTAAGCAAAATATTACATGCTTCAATTGTTGCTAATTTGTTAAGATCAGCTTTTGCTTTAATCAAATCATGAAGGGCAGAAGATGATCGAGAAGTAAAATACGCGTGTTCTAAGACTTTGAGTTTTTGTAATTGATCCTCATATTTTTTCCTTGTGACTTTCCTTTTTATCGATACGTAAGAAATGGTGAAGGCACGAAAAGCGGCCTTAAAGGCATCCCAGTTGTTATTAACAGAAGTGTTTAAAGGGTTATTGATACTAAAAAAATCATTAATAAAAGTGGTAGCTTCTTTAATAAAAACTGTGTCTGATAATAAAAAAATTATTACGTTTTCATCGATTAAATTGAGAGGAGGTAAATGAAAGGTCTAGTATAGCGTGAACATGGGCATGGTCCGATATAAATATGGATCCGATATTACAATTTTGAATAGAAGGAAGCAGGGATTTACTAACCAAGATGTAATCAATTCTAGAGCGGGTGTGATGTACAGTAGAAAAAAAAGTTAATTCAAGCACGTCAGGGTTACAAGTCTTCCAAACATCATACAATAAACGAGAGGCAATGGCCGATTGAAAAGCTTTATGAGATTTGTCAGGATGAAAATGACATTTGGACAATCTATCGGAAAAGGGGTCCAACCATTGGTTAAAGTCACCAGCGACAATAATATTGGGACATTCAACTTGGTGAAAGTAGAATTTTAATATCATTCCAAAATTTAGGACCTGGCTTAATCGGGCCATAAATATTTAACAAAACTAAAGTTTTATTCTGTACCACAATCTTTGCCATTACCCATCGTCCAACATCATCATTCTGTCTGGATATAATTTGTACTGCCAAAGCTTAATGAAACAATATAGCAACGCCCCCCTTTTTGTTGGATGCAGGAGAAAAAACAACTTGACCCACCTATTGCCTTTTCAACTTAAGAGACTCTACAACAGCACAATCAGTTTCCTGAAGAAAAGAAATCTGAGAATTGAGTTTGGATAAATGAGACAATACCTTTTGCCTTTTGACTGGATTCCCAAGACCAAGGACAAATTTACACATAATGGAGGGGAGGGTATAACACAGGTGGAGTTGATACACTTCAAGGATACAACTACAAGAAAAAACACACCACATGAAAGGGTTACATATGGAAAATACTAAAAAAAAACAACACATTACCAAGATATATTAGCAATAAATCAATGACAAGGAACAATGTTGAACAAATTGAGATAATATTAAGAAAAAAGCATGTAGAAAAGGTTAGGACGAAAGGTGAGATAAAAAGAAAAAAGAAGAAAGAGGAAGAAAAAGAGTGAAGAAAGAAGGTAAAGAGGAAAACAGGTAAACAAATCTAGGCAAAGCAGCCAGATCTGAAGAGAGAGAAGGAGGGGAAGCAACAGGAGCATAGCGGCACCAATGGACATGGACCTCAGTGAACAGGTACAAAGGAGGAGAAGAAGAAATACCTAGAGAGGGAAGAACAGATAACAGAAGATCATGTTTTCAAACATATTAAGCTGGTCAAGAAGAATATTCCTTAGCAACAAAAATAGAAAAATCAATTATTAGTGTCCATTCCAGTAGAAGAAACAGTCTGCAGGTACAGTCTAAGTTTTTCCGGGTCATCAAAGGAGCGTGATCGACCATTATGTATAATCTTGCAAAGACATGGATGGAGGATGCCATATTGGATGTTGAGGTGTCTCAGTTGAGGGCGTAAAGCTAAAATTTCTTTACAACGTGCGTTGGTTGCATTGGAGATATCCTGAGAAATGAAAATATTATGGCCAGACCAAATAAGGCGACGTTTAAGTCGAACAGCTTTCAAAACATGCATCAATTCGGTAAATTCAAAGAAGAGCATTATGATACCACGTGGTTTGTTAGCGTTAGAATTAAGACGACCCACGCGATGAGCTCTTTGTATATTGAGGGGGTTACCGATGCTTGAAGCTCTAGAAGTTCTGGAAGGAATTTCTGTAGAAAAGAAACCATATCAGGACGCTCAACATTTTCCGGAAGACCATATAAGCGTAGGTAATTTCTGCGATATCGATTTTTAAGGTCCTCGGTGTGGATTTTAAGCTTATGTATTTCCTGTTCAAGTGAAGGGACTTTGGAAGAGATATCTTGAAGATGACTAACGCGTTGTTCCAGTTCCAAGACTTTACCCTCCATAACAATCCATCGTTCCTCAATCTGTTTTAGTTTTTCGTTGGTCGCAGACCTGAAAGGTTGAAGACCACGAACTTCATCAAGTATGGAGTCTAAAACAGGTTTTTGAGATGAATTAATGGGAGAAGGTGGATCATTATTATGTCTTTTAGGTTTTGTACCAGATATGGATGATCTAGCATTATAGATATCATTAGCCATTGTAAATTGTACAGAGATCACCTGACTTATTAAGAATGAAGATCCGTAGAGAATCCAAACTATGATATGTATATTTGGTGATACATTCAAGATACAGGCATAAGGAAACAGTTCTCCAAATTGTATTAAAAGTATTGAACCACAAGTAAAGCTCCTTAAAAAATTGATTAATGAGGTAATCAAAAGTGACTGGATATAAACAGTAGAGGAATACGCAAGTACATTGACCTAAAAAGGCAGTCGCTCACGTAGTTTACAAAAAAGGCTTGTCGTGGATCAGGAGCAAAGTAGTCAGAGGTGAAGGCAGTTCCAAGAAAAAAAACATCATCACCAGAAGGGAATACATCCTCATTTCCTGAAGCTATTTGAACATGCAGGTGTTAGGAGTGAAGAGAGATGAACATTGAGACTTGAGAAAAATGCACATGACTTAAAAATCAAAAAAACAACAGATACTGCCAATAGACGGTTATTGTTAACCTCTGAGATCACAAAATTGCAGCTGTTCAGAGGAAAAAGAGTGATGTGCGCATATAATCGCAAGATCCTCCTTAGAGAAGGCAAAAAGAAAAGGCCAGGGTTTCATACGTGGGCATCAGCGACCTAAAATGGCGGCCGCCTGCACTTCTGACTAGATATAAGTGCTGAGGAGTTGAAATCTCTCAATAAGGATAAAGGCATCACAGGAGGTAAACAACAGCACTAATGTACAGTATCACAGCCTTTCCTCCTACCATTAAGGAAAAGAATGAAAAATCTGAGGAGATATTATTTGCATGAGAGAAAAAAAAAGCATATGAAGTCAGTGCACAACACTGCAGGAGGAGTACAGGAGTAATCTGAAGTAATCCGTAGGGGCACAAATGAGTAGCATTTCAACAGGTGGAAGATATTAAGGAGTCAAAAGCAAGTCGCATACCAGTAACGGCAAAGACAGATCCAGTCTTCCGAAGCGAGCGCAGCGACGTAAGATGGCTGCCGCTCGCGTCTCAAGAACGGAGAAAGCGGCTCTGTAACATGGTGCAGGAGTCCAGAAATTAGCCAAACCACTCACCGCATCCTAAAAACCAAGGGGCTGATTGTTAGCGCTCTGAAAATCAAGGCAGGAGGTATCCAAATGCGGACTGAGTCCCGCGTAGCGGCGGAGCTCACACACGATCCGCCATTTTCCTTCGGCGCGCAGACCACGCCCCCCTCAAAAAGGTGTTTTGATTTTAAAAGAAATACTGGAGCATGTTAACCAATTTCACGGCATCCCATGCTTTGAAAAGGCCCTGTTGAGAACATGAAGGGGAAGCAACAGGGAGAGCGAGAGAGGGCTGGGCAAAGTGAAAGGAAACAGAACATAGGAGAGGGAGCAAGAAAACACCTGCACTCCAGTGGCATGAATGGAGTTAAAGAAAATAGTATCTGCCTAAATGTCACCCACTTCAACAGTAGGTTACAGTCAAACCATCTAAATCCTGTGAAAACGAAATGTTCCTGGGTGCTAAAAACACAGAAATAGGTAGGAAAGCCATCCAATCTAGAGCAAATAACTGAGATAGATGACAAAATCACCCAAACATGAAAAAGGGGCTGGCCCAAATCCCACCCTATGTATATTGGAAACAAAAGGTCTACCACAGAATCAGTCCAAACTCTCAGTAGCTGAGACTACAGATGGGGCTAAAAAGGGGCTATACGCTGGAGCAGGAAATTTCACACCGCTATGAAGAGCCTGGAACTTTAAACACTTACATACATTTTGTAAAGTATGCATTGTACTCTATCTCTTTTACCTACTACATACGTTTTAGTGTGGTACTTTCATGAGTGGAATCTATTGTGTTTTCCACTTAGATAACAATGGCGAAAATCAGCCATTGCAGACTAGTGCTAAGTTACGTGTATTTGTAGAGTACATGACTCACTCGGGAAGGTATCCTGGAGCTGAAAGCAGGAGCTGCATTGTCCAAGACTGGGCTGTGCCTAGGTGAAGAGCCAGGTTTCAGTTTTGTGAGATATTCAAGAACTAAGGTGGTGGCTCTGACGTGCTGAGGCAGGTTGTTCTAGGCTTTGGGAGTGAAGAAGGGAGAAGGCATGAACGCCAGCTCTGGCTCTGCATATGCACGGTAAATTTGCAAGTAGAGGTCTCACTGAGAAGAGGTGTTTGATAGGTTTATGAAAGTTGATGTCATTTTTTATTAAGGTGGGGCCAATGTGTGTACAGCTTTGAATGTGTGCATTGAGACTTTGAATAGTGTTTGTTTGTGGACTGGAAGCCATTGGAGGTCTACGAGGTGCTGATAAATGTGTGTGCAGGGGGTAGCCCAAATGTCTGGCTGTTGAGGTTTGTATGATCCACAGTCTTCTGAAGGGTTGTGTGTTGATTCCAAAATGAAGTTTGTTACTGTAGTCTAGCTTGCTGGTGATGAGGACCTGGGTGACCATTCTGTGTGTTGCCATTAAGTCACTTTGAGATCTTCTTCAGCATAGTGAGTGTGTGGAAACAGGCCGATAGAAAGACACAATGAATCAGATCTCACACACCAGGAAGGTCATGGTACAGTTGACCCAACCACTAGAATCTCAACATAGCTCAGGAACAGCGACTACAGTCCCCCCACACATACACAGCCATAGTCTGCCGACTTAACACGAGCAGTCAAACGAAGGACCCCCGCCTGCACACCCCCCTGACGACCCCTAATATTCATCCCAGTATAATACCAAAGTTAGCAGCTAGAGATACGAGCCAGTACATATGAAATCAGTGCCAGTTGGATGGGAGCGCAACCCTATACACAGGACAATACAGCACAACCACAATAATTTACGTTGGCAGGTATAGCTCCTACACCAGGGGATCATCATCCCAATTACATTACAGAAAGCATATTGGCACGGCATATTGAATTAATAAACATGTAACAACTAGAATGTAATAAAGATAAACGTCAAATATGTAAAATACGAAATGCCAATACAAACATGCTAACCCAAGTATGGGAATATGTGTATTTAAAATGTTAAAATTCAATACACAAATTGTAAGAAAACAAAATAAAAAAATAAGGGTGGTGCAGCCATCACTGGAGTTTCCTGAAGTGGACGCACATACGTTATAGTCAAGGTACCAACACAATGAACCACAAAAGAGAGAAATAACAAATGAGTGTATGGAAATAGGAGACTGTGATCACTTGTCCCATCATGGTGAGCTGGTTGTCGGATACTATTCCAAGGGTCTTCACATGGGCAGCCGCGGCCCGTGGAGGGAGTTACGGTGGGGCAGGGAGGCGGGGAGGGGGAGGGGCAGGGTGGAGGGTGCTAAAAACCAGCATATGGATAATTGCAGGTAAGTAAACAATTTAATTAATAAAACGAATTTCGTAGCGCGCACTGCATCGCATTTTGCGCTGCAAGGCGCGCTACCAAATTCGTTTTATTAATGAAATTGTTTACTTACCTGCAATTATCCATATGCTCGTTTTTAGCACCCTCCACCCTGCCCCTCCCCCTCCCCCTCCCCGCCTCCCTACCCCACCGTAACTCCCTCCATGGGCCGCGGCTGCACATCGGTAGTTGGGTGGGGTGTGGGTCCGATTTCAGCAGGCAGTTCCATAGATGGATGTCTTTTTCTGAGCATTACTTAGGTGTAGTTTATTGGGAATGAGCAGATCCAGCAGAGCATGGGGCTTTAAATACCATCATCTTGGAGATGTTTGATGATGATGGAATGGGATACAGTGCAGAAGGCAGCAGATAGGTCCAGTTGGATGAGGGCAACGGTGTCTATTCTGTCTATGATCAGTCAGATGTCATTTGTGGTTTTGATGAGGGTAGTCTCAGTGCTGTGGTTGGGCCTGAATCTAGGTTTAATTGTGTCGAATTGTGGGCCTGATTCCACATTGAGCTGATGTTCTGTCTATGTGTGCCGTCCAGCTTTAGGTATAAATGAAGTTAACAAGCATATTTGGGGAATTACATACATGTTTGTGAAATGTAACTTTCTTCAATTTCGCCTTGATATGTGGGCATCATTTATAAAAATGCTCACCTCTAAGAAAATCAGGCTTTTCAAAATAACTTTTTTTTATATTATGCACTTCTTGCTACACCTCTGTCATTTCAAAGCACGGGAAATACTATTACCTACTTTAATGGTATTTGGTTTACAAACCTAGGAAGGATGGAAGGCTTGGACTGTGGTTAAACGCAGGTTTCATCAGCGAAAACTCAACTCTCTGCTCTCTCCAACCAGCTAATGTAGCTTAGATGGCATGCATTTTTTTCCATTCACAGCGGCACCAAATTAAAATGTTACTTTTATTGAACTATAAATATGGATGTTTTCTGCAGCATCTTCATGGTGCATTTCACATTAATTCACAAGACTGAGTATGACTGCTATTTTTATCTTCTCCTCACAGTTGACAGAGAACTATATATAACATCATCACATACCAGTGCTGTCAACAGTACGGCCACTGTTGTAGACTGACCTTCATTCCCCTTAGACAACAGAGTCATAAATCTATTTCACTCTTTTTATGGTTGATTGAATTACAAATTATTGCCTCTTCCACCGTTTGGATAGAAGACGCCTGGCCAGCAGGTTCCGAACAGCGTCATGTTGCAGTTGGACGCTACAGAAATGCCACACATCACAAAAAAAGTTGTTTAAAATGTGTCATCATTTCCTGAGACAAGGTACACAAAGTCATAAAAGGAATAGCAGAGGTACTAATTGAACATTTCGAAACATGCTCTGTGAAAATTCCATCAGGAAAAGTAATTTACAGGAACAACAATCAAATCAGTCTTGGAGCCTTTTTTTTTAACTGATGAATGTTTGCGCCTCTCAGCTATTGTCACATGTTAGCGTGTTCGATGTTGTGGTTATTTCCCATTACTGTACAACATCCACTTAAATGATTCTCTGCAGGCTGAGAAATACGTGTGAATGGTCAAAGATGAGTGCTAGGTCACTGAATCAAAACGTGTACTTTTCTTTCAATATCACTTTCACTCGCGGGTTCAGTTTATGAGTCTGTCTTACTATTTTGTAAAGAGAAACATATCACGATCTCAGCACACATTAGCAGCTTCAAAGTCACAAAGCAGCACCTTGAATGGGATTTAAAAGCCCTTCGCCCACTTGCTTGTTATTGGAAATTTCATACGCATCACCTTATGCGATCATCAAAAAGATGGGCTCTCCCGCAAATACTCTGTGGAGAAGATAAAAGATTCTAATAAAATTGAAATACCCGCCAAAGGCTATTATCCTCCGTGAATTACGTCACGTTAATGTAGATTTCCACAATTACTATATCTAGCCTACATTTTAATGTAAAATGGAGATACCCCTATCTTTTATCGCAAAATAGAAATACTTATCTAAAAAGGTAGATGCGTAAATTCTGCATAATTAAACACCATGCTGCCAACCACACCAAGGTGCACCAATTACTGTAATGGGCTGTCCAATTGCCCCATCTTTTATGCTTTAGTGGGCAAAATAAACATGTGAGTCACAATTTAATACACCAATGACTGAAGACTTATGTCCAGTCACCCTGCTGTGCAATACACATGAAGAGAAATTTGGCAAGATTTTGCCAGCCAATTAATTTGTAGTGAATGCTCAGATTTGTTGGGCCATTGGATGCTTCAAGCAGTTTGAGGACCGCATATGCGGCGCATGACTGGAGGGGTAGGGTGTTTTTGGGACTAGGCCTATACATCCAGCTTGAAGCTCATACATAGCAGCATAGCGGTAGGAATTACCATATATATACATTCCTGCATCTGTAATTTGCAAATTTAATGCTACAAATGTAAATACTAAGAAATACTAAGGGGCCAATTATGATGTCAGGAGGAAAGGACTGACTGTCAGATTCTCCTCAACCATGTTGAAACCTTTCCGACCGACTCAGTCGATTTACAATCTGCCCAACTGATTACAATGTTCGCGGTCAGAATGTAAACTGTGCCGTCATTCCGAATCGGTTCAGTCTGGCTCTTTGATTATTCATGTCAGTTGAAAACGCATCGTACACCCCTATGGACAGCATTGCTGACCTTGCGATTACGATGTCGATTTACAACAGCTTTTCCGAGTCGGCCTGTCCAACACAAAAAGGCTGTCGGATAGTCACTTTGAGGGACCCTAGTAGGGCCCCCTTCATCGTGCGGCCTTCAGTTGGGGGCCAAGAGGGTACCAAAGGGACCCCCTGTAAAACCCTGCATTGTATGGTAGGCAACATGGGGTGCCTGTGACACGGTGCAGGGTTTTCCACACACACACCATTTCGGCATAGGAGCTTGTTTTATGATCGGTTATCTGGGCGGAAAAAGGGCTTCCAAAGGCAACAATGAGACTCCGACCAAACAGTGTTCGGTCGCATCATAATTGAGCAGATGGAATCTCTGACCGCGAGTTGGTGACTCCCAATTTCGAGTCCGTGTCGGGCGGATGTTTCCTCACAACATCGTAATTAGTTACTTAGTGTAAATGCTACCTTTGGGTCTGCAGCATCGGTTGTGCCGCTCACACAGATAGGCTTTCAAACCTGTCTCAGGCCTACCATTGCAAAGCCTATTTATGTAGTTTATTGCCACTTTGAATCGCATTTAAAACACTTGCCAAGCCTTAAACCCCCCTTTTATTACACATTAGTTAACCCTAAGGGTGGCCCTAGATAGGCCTGGTGCTATGTAACTAAGAGGGATGACATGTATGTTTATGCTTTACATGCCCTGGTAGTGACAAACCGCTAAATTCGTTTTTCACTACTATGAGGTCTACTCCTCTCATAGGCTAGAAGACGGAATTCCTTATTACACCTTTATGCTCTAATTCCAGATTAGAAAGGAAAAGCTGTATCATGTTTCATCTATTCTGAACGGTAATGATAAACCCTCTTTACTGGTAATGTTGGATTTAACATTACCGGTTTAGAAATACCAGTGTTAGAAAGTGGACATTTCTCTGCTCTTACTGCTCTCTGTGCCTTGCTGCCTGTCCCCAATGCATGTATGGGATGGGTGACTGCTACACTTTGTGCATTCCCTCTAGACAGCCACAAACACAGGAATGCCACCTTGATTACTTCAGGGCTGATACGTAGAAAAGAGTCTGCTCAATCATAAAACGTTTTATGGTAACTGGCCCAGTTATACAAGTCTGCCCTGTTCCCATGATGCACTGGGCCAGGGACAGACTAACTTGCATACAGCCAGGTTCTGAAACTGGGATGGTGCAATGAGCTAAAAAGCGGTGTTGGATCTAGCCCTGATCTCTTGACTGGGTGAGAGTACTCTGTTTAATTCAGAGACTCTGTCCATCACCACCCCTTGTTGTAAATAATTTTGTCCACCCTAAGCGTGGAAGGGTATACTCAGATGTGAGTCCCTTGCTCATTGCACCATCAGGATTCAAGCAAGCCAGGCCGAAGACGGCTGAAATGCCAGAAACCGGTCCCCGGAAGCTTGTTTCCTTCCCAGTGTAAGAATTGGCTTTTGTAGTCTGGTCTGCCCTGTTCCCATGATGCACTGGGCCAGGGACAGACTAACTTGCATACAGCCAGGTTCTGAAACTGGGATGGTGCAATGAGCTAAAAAACGGTGTTGGATCTAGCCCTGATCTCTTGACTGGGTGAGAGTACTCTGTTTAATTCAGAGACTCTGTCCATCACCACCCCTTGTTGTAAATAATTTTGTCCACCCTAAGCGTGGAAGGGTATACTCAGATGTGAGTCCCTTGCTCATTGCACCATCAGGATTCAAGCAAGCCGGGCCGAAGACGGCTGAAATGCCAGAAACCGGTCCCCGGAAGCTTGTTTCCTTCCCAGTGTAAGAATTGGCTTTTGTAGTCTGGTCTGCCCTGTTCCCATGATGCACTGGGCCAGGGACAGACTAACTTGCATACAGCCAGGTTCTGAAACTGGGATGGTGCAATGAGCTAAAAAACGGTGTTGGATCTAGCCCTGATCTCTTGACTGGGTGAGAGTACTCTGTTTAATTCAGAGACTCTGTCCATCACCACCCCTTGTTGTAAATAATTTTGTCCACCCTAAGCGTGGAAGGGTATACTCAGATGTGAGTCCCTTGCTCATTGCACCATCAGGATTCAAGCAAGCCGGGCCGAAGACGGCTGAAATGCCAGAAACCGGTCCCCGGAAGCTTGTTTCCTTCCCAGTGTAAGAATTGGCTTTTGTAGTCTGGTCTGCCCTGTTCCCATGATGCACTGGGCCAGGGACAGACTAACTTGCATACAGCCAGGTTCTGAAACTGGGATGGTGCAATGAGCTAAAAAACGGTGTTGGATCTAGCCCTGATCTCTTGACTGGGTGAGAGTACTCTGTTTAATTCAGAGACTCTGTCCATCACCACCCCTTGTTGTAAATAATTGTGTCCACCCTAAGCGTGGAAGGGTATACTCAGATGTGAGTCCCTTGCTCATTGCACCATCAGGATTCAAGCAAGCCGGGCCGAAGACGGCTGAAATGCCAGAAACCGGTCCCCGGAAGCTTGTTTCCTTCCCAGTGTAAGAATTGGCTTTTGTAGTCTGGTCTGCCCTGTTCCCATGATGCACTGGGCCAGGGACAGACTAACTTGCATACAGCCAGGTTCTGAAACTGGGATGGTGCAATGAGCTAAAAAACGGTGTTGGATCTAGCCCTGATCTCTTGACTGGGTGAGAGTACTCTGTTTAATTCAGAGACTCTGTCCATCACCACCCCTTGTTGTAAATAATTTTGTCCACCCTAAGCGTGGAAGGGTATACTCAGATGTGAGTCCCTTGCTCATTGCACCATCAGGATTCAAGCAAGCCGGGCCGAAGACGGCTGAAATGCCAGAAACCGGTCCCCGGAAGCTTGTTTCCTTCCCAGTGTAAGAATTGGCTTTTGTAGTCTGGTCTGCCCTGTTCCCATGATGCACTGGGCCAGGGACAGACTAACTTGCATACAGCCAGGTTCTGAAACTGGGATGGTGCAATGAGCTAAAAAACGGTGTTGGATCTAGCCCTGATCTCTTGACTGGGTGAGAGTACTCTGTTTAATTCAGAGACTCTGTCCATCACCACCCCTTGTTGTAAATAATTTTGTCCACCCTAAGCGTGGAAGGGTATACTCAGATGTGAGTCCCTTGCTCATTGCACCATCAGGATTCAAGCAAGCCGGGCCGAAGACGGCTGAAATGCCAGAAACCGGTCCCCGGAAGCTTGTTTCCTTCCCAGTGTAAGAATTGGCTTTTGTAGTCTGGTCTGCCCTGTTCCCATGATGCACTGGGCCAGGGACAGACTAACTTGCATACAGCCAGGTTCTGAAACTGGGATGGTGCAATGAGCTAAAAAACGGTGTTGGATCTAGCCCTGATCTCTTGACTGGGTGAGAGTACTCTGTTTAATTCAGAGACTCTGTCCATCACCACCCCTTGTTGTAAATAACCAGTTATACAAGGGTCATGAGGAGCACTCTTCTGGCCACGTTACTCTGCCGCTATACTTGTAAATGTAAATCAGTGTTTGTAAAGCGTGAACTACTCACCCTTACAGGTCTCAAGGCACTGGGGGGCGTCCTGGAAATGAAGTGAGCTATTGCCCAGAGTCACATGCTGCTGCCAGAGCCGTGGATCAAACCGTGAACCCTGTGCTTCAAAGTCAGCTGCCCTGGCCCCTGCACCGCACCTTTTCACTTCAACGTATTCATCTGATATTGTATGACCCCGGCCCAACTGGGACAGTTACCGTGAAACGTATTCTCTTTCATACGTATCAGCCCTGAAGAAGTCCAGGTATCACAAGTGTATTGATAAAACATGTGTTGGCTGAACTGTTCTATGCTGGCTGTGTAATTCTACTTTGGTTGGAATTTTAATTGGCTGTGTGAACTTTAACTACTTTTTTATATGAAGATTTATGGATTACACCTCCTTTGGCTCAAACAGTTGAATTGGATTAAAGTGGACTTTACAGCACCTACTGTTGGATTGAATACTGACTTTTTCTTAACCCTTGAATGCTAGGATTTATGGCTTTTTGGCTGGTACATGGAGGCGAGTGATTTGTAGCACAACCGTCGGATGGAGAATGCTAGAGACCACACATGTGGCAGCTTGTAAGATGATTAGTTTTCTACCTGAAATTCACACCTCATGGATGGTATTTATCACCATCAGGCTGTTTGTTCCCTGCTGATGCAAGGAAAGGGTATTTCCTGCAATCTGCAACTTCAACAGGTGCTGCTTTGTGGACATATCTCTTTATGTCAGATCCTGTATCAGTGTACAGGAAGAAGTGGGTGACCATGTGCCTGAAAATAGTGATGAAAGAGTTTAGAATTCTGACATTGTGATTAAGGAGAACTGTAATAAGTGGCACACATGTTGTAAATGCTGGGGCATATAAAAGAAAGAGATGGCAAATTGTTTCTGATGGAGAAATGGACAGACACAAGAAATGATAAGGGGGTGGAAAATAGGTTACAAATGAATCTTGTTAGTAGTAGATGTATCCTAATCAATGATTTAGTTGACCAACATGTGGTAGACAGACAAATTATTGCTTGCAGGATCTCCCCTGATGTAATCTGATGTGTGGTGCATAGTGTGGACACTAGAGCCATTCTGTCACTAAGCCTATTGAGAGAGATATTTAGGGAGTATTGAAATAGCCAGGGAAAAGTAGTATGGAAGCATAGGAAAATATTCATGTTACTGTGTAAATAAAGATCAGCTGAGCTGAAAGCTAATGGAACAAACGTGCTAGTTATAGGCAAAAATTGAAATGATTCATGTATTGTTACAAAGAACATATCGCTAAATAATTGTCTGTAATAGGAACATGGGTAAATTGTGTGTGCCTATATGCATATACTGCTGAATGAAGTTTTTTAATTGTGGCATAATGACACAGATAACAGACCTGTACAATCACAAATAAGATGATTGGCGTACCTCAACACTGCAATCAAAAATATCTTTGCAAATGCTGACCCATGTTCCAAACTAGAACTGAAGATGGTAATATTAGCCAGATAGGCAGCACTGAAGCCCTCCAGTCCAGCTAGGACCCAGTTTACCAACCTTTGGAAGGTGGTAGGGGTATTCTTTAACCCAAAGGGCATCACTTGAAAGTGGAAGTGGCCGTTTGGAGGAGAGAATGCAGACATCTCCTTATCTCCATCAGTTAAGGCAACCTGATAGTAAACTGATGTTCAATCGAATGTACTTAAAACTTGGCAGCCGGTTGAGCTCATCAGCTTAGGGGATGGGGTGACTAAATTGTGCCCTCTGTAATCAACACAGAACCTGAGTTCTGGTGTGGGACCCGGTGGGGCGGCCTTGGTACCAGAACCAGTGGACTGCACTGAGGGCTGTTGGAGTGCTCAATCAACCCTAACTCCAGCATCCTGGACACATCTGCCTTGATGCTGGCTCACACTTTGTCAGACTGCCTGTAATTCTTTGTTTTTGACAGGCATGCTGTCCTCAGTTTCAAAGAGCCCACAATTGGCAGCAGTCACATTGTAACAATGGGGTCAGGGTAGACGAGAGAACTATTCCACTGACCTATTTTGCTCTTTGCAGACAGGAGGTCAGGTGGAAGTTAGCTCTCCTCTTCCACACCATCATGGGCTACCAGTAGCATAGTTACATCTAACCTCTCAAAGTGGGGTTGGAGGCAGTTTACATGCAGGACCCTTAAGGGGTTCCTGGATGTGTTGAGGTCCACAAAGTGGATGACCTCCCCTTTTCTCTATTTGACCTCTGGTGCCTAGGCTACAGTGCACTTTGAGGCCCAGAGCTTCAGAGACTTCATAACCTACACCTTTTGGCTACGTCGGTACGACCAATGTGGCCTTCTGGTCATTCCAGTGTTTCATCACTTCCTGGTTTGCTTCCAGGTTTCAGTGGCTTCCTTCTAGAAGTGCCTCATCTGAGATGTGAAATTGTGTAGCTCACCACATGCTGATGGGGTTTCTTAAGAGCTTCTCCCAACCCTCCTTGACAAACCTGAGAGGTACACTTACAGGGCGACCAAGTAAAATTTTAAAGGGACTGAAACAAACTCCCTTCTGAGTCAATTTCATGTTGGCAAAAAGAAGGCATGGAAAGGGGACATCCCAATTATGCCTCATGGGTACTGGTGCGTCCAAATTTCAACAAGCCTATTTATCCAGGAGTGATATGATGTGGAAAACGTGTATATAATCTCTCACTCATCTCACATGGACTTCATATAGTGAGACATGAAGGTGGTACCTCGATCTGCCACAAATCCTTTGGGAAACCCACTTGTGTCAACAACCCTCTTGGACTTGGCCCTCTTTGCAGGTTCACCCCTAAACTTTTTTCATTTCTCCCAGCCTTTTTCTCTGTGTAGTGTTAGTGGTTTTAGGTCGCTGGGCAATTTAGCACTGTGGTCCAGTGAAAAGTGCATGCACTCTTTGTTACATTTAGTGGGAGTGAGAGTGGCCTGCCCTCCCATAGTAATGCGTGGGTGATTCCCTGCTCATTATGTGTCAGTGGTAATTCCTGTTATGAGAGTAGCAGTATGGTCACGTCTGGTATGTATGAAATTGTGAGAATAAATGCTGCACAATGCTGTGCACAGATTTATTATGACTATGTGAGAAATGCCACTTTTAGAAGTTGGCATTTCTGTGTGCTATGTGTCTGTCTGCCTGATGTGAATTGCATGTCTGGTTTTGGAGGGACAGGGCAGGCTGAGCCAGACTTGGGTTGAATAGAGAGATCTGCAGTTGGAGTATGGAGAGGGGTGACCTCTTTGATCTGAGCAAGGCTGTGCCTGGCAAGGAGAATGATGGCTCCACCTCCCACTGTGCGTCTGGTAGCATACCCCCTCTTCCTCAACGGCAGAATGCAGCATCATGAATAAAGTGCTCTAGGACGACACCAAACTGGTTCTGGCTGGGTTCAGTGATTTGTGACTTTTCTGAGACCAAAGTGTTTTGGTGGTATAAGTAAAGGGGCTGTGACCCCATAAAGTTGTTCAGTCTTGGTGTGCTGTTCCTGCTGGGGCGCGCTGCTACTGGGGCCCCGGGGGTCTGCCAGGAAGGCTTGCCTCCCTGGGCCCTGCATTGCCCCTTCCTCTCTAAAGATCTTTAGCTGGGACTTATTCTTTTCGATTGCTGAGGACTATTTGGGAGCTGGGGCTCCTGGGTGCCTGTGAGCGCTTTGCTTTTTATATTCCATAGCGTTAAGGACTAGGACTGCATCTAGCGCCTCGTGAGCGCTATAGTTGTCTTCCCTCAAGAAAAGGAGAGCATAGGGTGCGCAGCGAAGCGATGCTGCCCCTTTTGAGGGGGGGTCCCAGCATGAGGGATTCACCTGTGATGACTGAGGAGCGGGTGCCCACCCCGCATTACTGCCGCCGTATCTGAAATTGCGGGTGCCCATCCGTCCTTGTGGTGCCCTTTCGTGGGTGCCCACCCCGCTTATGCAGTTATTTAATTAACAGAAGCCCACCCCGCATTGCTGAGACAAAATCACCGCTGCGGCCCAAGCAGCAAACAGGAAGTCAGGCAACCCTGCGCAGGACGTGGGCGGGACCTGCGCCAGGGCCGGAAGAGGTGCTGGAAGTCTGGACGGGGGCTTCCATGATCGAGGGAGACCCCAGCGACTGGAGAAAAGGCGGAAGGTGTCCGGAGCCTCACGGGCTTCACAGAGAAGTCCCGGGTCCCAGTAGGGGGCCTGGGCGAAGTACAGCGAGGCGGCTGAGTGAATGTCTGCAGCCAGGCTTGGGCTCCTGTGAGCTGAGAGAGCCCCGCGCAGCAGACGAGAAGTGTGGCAGCTGATCTGCGGGTGCTCCCGTGAGAGAAGGCAAGCCCAGCGCCGCCAGAGAAAAGCGAGGCCACAAGTCAGGAGAGAGCCCCAGAGTGGTGGGGGCTCTCCTGGTGCAGGCCGCCAAGATCCTAAGGAGAAAGAGAGTTCAGGCAGGAGCCCACCCCGTGCTGGACAAGTGCCGGAATGAGGTGTCTTCCCCCCGCCAAGAGCCGGTGAGTGAGACGACTGGGGGGGAGGCCGGATGCAGGCACAAGGTGCCGATATGCTGAGCGGGCCACTCCAACGGTGGGGCATTCTTTTGTTTTCAGAGCCCCAGAGGGCCCCAGAGTCTTAGGGGAAGATCGAGGCATATTGTCGGTGCATGGGCGGTCCCACCAGAGAGCGGGCCGCCCCAACAATGGGAGGTATGTCTTTACAGCCCCGCGGGGGTCCAGAGGGCACATAGGTGCCGGGCCCCCTGTATGGAAATTGTCACAGGTGCGCCATACCAGCGCGGACAGCTGCAATGAATTGGGCACAATTAATTCAGAGTTCCTTAGTGGGACCGGAGGCACAGAGGTGCCAGGCCTCAACTTGATTCAGAGCTGCCCAGCAAATAGTGGGCAGCTGCAACGTTTAGGCCCTTCTTTCTTTGGGGGAATTCTTAGGGAGACAGGAGTGAGATGCACTCCTATGCCCCCATAGTCTCACAGCTGTGCAGCACTTAGTGCCAGCTGCTACGTTTAGACCCTCAGTTCTTTGGGGCAGGTTTTGAGAGAGAGGAGTGAGATGCACTCCTCTGCCCTGTGCTTTCACAGCTGCACAGCACTTGGACTCTGCTGCATTGGCAGTCTCCCTGACACTTTGGACATAGTGCATTTGAGCCCCTTTCAGAAGGCCAGCTGGCCAGGGGGACTGTTAGGTTTATAGGGCGCCAGGCCCTAATGTGATTTATGTGGTGCTAGGAAAAGTGATGCATGTATTACGATTTAAGCACTCTGTTTTATGCCTCTAAATGTAGTTTTATGATTATGAGGATTTGCAAACTGTATTCCTGTCGGAGTTACTCTCTACTGTGGTTGTGCTAGTGAGATTATTTCCTAACTGTGGTAGGTATGAGGTTTATGGCATAATGTGCTTAGGCTTATGTATTTTACTCCTAGTGCAATGATGACTGCATAACATGATTTATGATGGCCTAAAGTGTTTTCTATTTGCGAGGCCTATTTCCTCCGGGGATGATTGGGTAAGGTATTATGCTTGCGATGCCCACTGCATCTTGTGATTTATTCCCTACTATGGTTTATGCTCCCTACTATGGTTTATGCTGCTGAGACTTATCAGCTAATGTGACTTATGCTTAGGGGGGTGTCTAATGCTAAGGTAGTTATTGCTTAGTCCCCTGTTATGACCTTCTAGGTTGGTGCCTCCCGCAAATGTGTTTCCTGCTTGCCAGGCCTATGGCTGCATGCGAAGATTACATAATGAAGTTATGATTGCGATGCCCATCGCATCTTGTGATTGATCCCCTGTTGTGGTTCATGGTGGTGATTATGCTGCTGAAATTTATCCGCTAATGAGATGTATCCCTAAGGTGGTATGCCAATGAGATTCATGCTTGAGAGGATTTAGGTGCCCAATGTTCTATGTTACGAGATCTAGTTCTCCGTACAGTATTATGCCAAAAGTTATTGGTGGTGCATTATGTATGCGTTACTTGTGCATTTCTGAAGGTCCTGACCGTGGCCTGATTGGCCCGGCCAGTTGTAAATAATCCCCTGTGAATAGTGCCAAGGGGCACAGTGTATATTGTGTGATTACTACTCTAATGATTTTATGATAATACAAAGGCTATTTTTGATATACCCTTGAGTGGAGTTTCTTTTGTAGTGTGCCTAGTGGGTTGCTGCTGTGTGTGTTGTGCAAACGCTTTACACATGACCTCCGAGATGAGCCTGACTGCTCGTTCCAAGTGGGGGTTATCTTTGGCGTATAACTCCCTTGCCCTGACTAGAATGGTGGTCTCTGCCTGGCTTTGGCGCAAGCCTTCACCAACCAGAGACCCCATTTCCAACAATCCCCAATAGTCACCTGGCCATTGCGGGTACTGTCATCGTCCTTAAAGGAATAACTGTGTACTGTGTGGAAAGATCCTCTCAGATCAGGATGAACTTGTTGCTTAGGGCGGTTTTGGGGCCCAGGAGCCCAAAAATATCAATAGCCACCTTCTCAAAGGCTGTTCTTACTATGAGGATCTGAAGCAGGGGAGCCTTTTGCTTTGCCACTGACTTCCTACTGGCCTGGCAGGTGGGACAAGACCTGTAGAATGCGTCTGAGGTTGTAATTATCTTGGGCCAATGGAAGTGGATAATCAAACCTTCACTGGTTTTGGCCAGCCCCAGATGTCCTATCAGCAGTATGTCATGAGCCAGACCTATTAAAAAGGCCCTGCACGCCCGGTAGCAATGGGAGACCACCAAAACATGAGTTGTTTCAGGCTCAGGAACCTTAGGTTCACTATACAGAAGATCCTTCTCCCAATAGACCAGGTGATCACCAGAGATGAAGACATCTGCCTGGGCATTTGCCTACCACCCTAGACACTCGAGATTAGGGCTCTCCCTATGCTCTTTGTAGAACTCCGCCTGGGATGGCCCCTCTTAATTTTGTCAAATGGCCAACTTAGGTAGGTCCTCCAGGACTACAATGCCTTCCTCTGTAGGTACCGGGGCCTCCCCCTCATATTATTTAAAGGTATTTGTGCTTGTTCTTTTATTTACATCGGTCAGGCAGCCCTGAGGAGGAGTAGAGAGCTAAACCAGCATGGTAGAGTGTCTGTGCTGAAGCAGGCGCAGTCAGACATCGGCTCACAGTAGAGACTGGCATGGCGTTAATCAGTGGCAAAGCCCGTAGCGTCCCTTAGGTTTAGACCTGCCAACCCAAGAGCTCTGCACCAGGGCTCTTGGCTGGTCAGTGCAAGTAGTCAGAGCTGACAGCAAGATAAACAAACTGAACCCCTTCAGTGCTTTCCAGGGAACACTGGCTGACTGTTCCGATCGGGGCTGTGATATATTATTTCTAGCAGCAGCTCGGCTTGGTGATCTGCTGCCTCTGTCTGTTCTTCTCGCTGTAGGACCGACGTGACCTCTCCTTCAGTGGGCGGGCCTACAGAAGACCCTTAGGGCAGAGTTCCAAAGATAGTGAATAGTAGGACTAGGAAACTTGCCAAATATTACTGAGTTTGAGGCTGGCAGACAAACTGCAGCAGCAACTGAGGGGGTACCTTTCCCTGCACCTGTCGTAGAAGAAGGCCGAGTAGTAGTCTGCCTGCATTAGCAGAAGAGCACCTGGAGCCACGGAGCACTCTGCCTGTGACTAGGTAAGCTGCGCCGTGTTGATCAGTTGTACAAATGTCTTACAACCAACTAGCCCTTGTCCAGAGCTCTCGGCTTTCTTAGGTCCATTCCTTAGTTGCATACACAGTCCATATTTTCCTGTGATCTGTAGTCCTAATTCCCTTATAAAATCAGTTCTATAAGACACAGACGGCAAAGAAAAAAAACATAGGCCCGCAGTTCTGCTCCCACATGGACCTTGAGGACTCCAATTTTCCTGACAGGAGTTGCAGGTCTGTTCGCTGAGGTGCACTGTGCTCTCTGATAAAGCTTCATACGGCACATCTACCTTGTATGCTAAGTATACTACGATGCAACATTTCACCACATGCCTGGCTCTGCGTCATCTCGATGTCCTCTTGGAACCTCAAGCCCAAAACACGCAGAGTTTTTATGGGCTGCGATGTGCCTTTGTACCTACAGCTGCCTGTCTAACACCAGAACGCGATTGGAATCCTGAGAATTAGGCAAATCTCCCTCTGGTGAACACAACAGTGTAACCAATTAAACACTTCTGATACAAAGCTTTTTTTTAAAAAGGGGTTCCGCCTGTTACCCACGCTTTCATAAAGACAATAAAGTACCCTTTAATGTCAGAAAGAGATGCACATCTAGTGGCTGAATTAGACAGTGTGAGACTGGGAAATCTAGGATCAGGCCGGGCTTCCCTGCTTGCCCTAAATTGTGTGATTGTAGTCAAATACTTTATTTTACAAAGACTAGAAAATTGCCATGTTTGCAATCTACTGTGGAAGTCGAAAACATCTACCTCCGTCCTTATATATGGCAGTGATGCTATATCACTCACGTCAGTGCTTAATTTGAGCGGGTTGTTGTAGGTGGGGACCACTGACACTCATTTTTGGGTCTTAACACTTATTTTGACTCAGCAGACTTTTTCACCCAGAGCGAGAATCATAGGAGGGAAGAAATAGCAAGAAAAGGTGGAAAACAATTACAAAAGGAGGAATCAGAGAAGACAACGAATTTACATGCACAAGATAAAAGCGCCAGGGAGTGTCCGGTGGTGGAATCCAGACTAGGCAGACTTGGGATTGGCAGACCATTCTTCGTAGTGTCACCCACGGGCTTCTGAGCAAATCTTTGGATCCTTGGCTTTAACATTCTACACTGATTATTGTGAGGTTAAACTGAGCCGGTTAACACCCCTGTGGTTTGCATTGGGTCTCTGAAGTCACGAGGAGGACTGCTCTACCAAGCGTCCACAACAGTGTGCATCCATCCACCAGAGCATGTCGGTGATGGCGAGAAGAGGGCCGCATTAACCATCAGCAGCAGCAGACACATAATCATGTACTATCATGTGCAGGGTAATGATGCGATTCCACAGCAGCAGTGTTTTCCTCATAGTGATGGATTTGCTGTGTTAAACTAATATTAATGATGTGAAACTTACGCCCATGCCATGGTAACTTGTAAAAAGTACAAAACTGTGAAATAATAGGGCTTCCAAATAAACTGCATGGAGCTGCAAAATGTGCCTTTTTATACTTCATAACTTAATTTACCCGGCTGCATAATTTTCCCCTTCCCCTGGTCCATAAATCCAGTGGCACTGCTTTTATGCAATCAGGCAGACATGTAAGCAATTACAGATAAACTAGCAAGCAATGAGTCTGAGAGGCGTGTCCCACTTTGATGTTGTCTGACACGTGACTGACTATTTTCTGTTTTTATTTTCTATCTCACCGAGCCTCACTTGTGACATTTGACGGACCCATGGCAACATCTGATACAGTAATATCTCATTCTCAACTGTCTCTTCCCCAACTCTCAGTCAAAACAGAAATCCCCTTTGGGTATCTTAATAAACCAAACCACATACACTCAGTCACCAGAACATAACACCACCACCATCAAAGGCCAATTGCTTATGAAAATATAAACATGTTTTATTATTTGTTAAAAACCATTAACAAGTAAATAAAAACACAGTTAATCAAATAGTGCTGAGAAACATATCTAAAAAGTACACAATTAGTACAGTATTGGGAGAACCTGCAAGAAAAATGGTTTTTAATCAATTGAACAGGCCCAAACACCAGACCAAATTCATTCTTCTGAAATTTGATTTTTATACATTACACTTGTATGTCACACAGTAAACTTAACAATATTAACAAATGCCATCCACAGTCTACAGTTGACCAGTTATCAATTGACGTTGACGCGTTTCGGTGCGTATTGTTGCATAAACACCACCTTCTTCAGGACAAAGGACGATATCTCCCCGAACAAATTACGAATCTATATTCAATCCAAGATTTCTAGATCCACATTCAGTGGGGTTTAAAAAACTCACTCGGAGTTAACCACACCTATTGTTTTCGTAAAAAATCCTTATTACAAACTTGTATCTTTTATATCATCTGGTCAAATGAATTTTGTCCAATAAAAACTTCTTTTTATTAAAATATTAAAACGAAGAATAGGCGAGCATATATATGAAACCCTTTTTAATCCTCTTGGTCTTTGGATGTAATAACAGATCACAGATGATCTCTTTAACATATTTGTGACTCCCCAACTCTAGCAGACTTTCACAGCTATGCCTAACATGCCCTACCGGCCTCTCAGATGCCACCATCATGTGACTGTCTATCACGACCGGTCGCCGACACAGTGCAATGGGTAAGAAGTGGCTGCTTTGGTGTGACAGGTGTGAGCTCACACCTGTCGTGGAGGCGTTTTCCTGGTCCTGAGCCCTCGCAGGGCTCAGGCTTCACCTGGTTGCCGGCGGGCCTCCTCCCTAACTCCCAGAGGCGGTCAGCAGAGCTCCTCCACTCCTCAGGGGCTCCCAGACTCAGTTTTATGGCAGTCGCCGCCGACTCCGGTGTCTTGGTCGGTTCTCACCTGGGAGACGGCCTTCCGTGTCCTCTCTCCCGGCCTGCTGCTTTGGTGGGGTGGTTCTCCGGAGCCAGCTTTCCCCAGCGTCACTTCACAAGCACGCTTGTTGCTGGAGGCCACGCTGAGGGATACTTTGATGGCTGGTATACTGATCCCCAGGCAGGGGAGGGTGCCACTGGATGGCACTTCTGCCCCCAGGCAACGCACGTCACAGTTCCCCTTCCAAAGAGGAGGGGTGCTCCGAATGAGCCCACGCCTCACAACAGACTTCCACGATCGGGCAAAGCTCTTCCCATGCGCAAATTTTAAATAAACAGGGAGAGATTGCCGAGTACAGCACCCCACAAGCAGGGAGGCAGGCACTCCCCAGGCTTGCTAACTTCATGAATGTAAGCGCTCACCACACTCTCCTTTCAGGCAACCAAAAAGGGTTTTTACATGCTTCTTTTCCTAGAGAAATACAGTGCTCATCATGCGTTGTTTGGGCTGATGCAAAGAAGATGAAGAGTCCAGTCTAGTCCTTCCCCTGCCTCAGACAGGAACAACTGTTGCAGGCCATCCTATCCCACGAAAACCAGGGACAGCGCCCCTCACACAGCTCCTCCAGTTCTCCCCCAAGGCAGGTTACTTTTTTTTGATTTAGCATAGATCTTTATCCTGAAGTCTTTTCTATCCCTGAGATTTCGGACAAGAGGCCAGCACACACAAGCCCTTGGAGATTTCCTTTACAAGCAGGATACCACAGCAGGGTAAAAAGAGTCGGTTTTTTTCCTCCATCACAGACAGAAGCAGTAACTGCAGGCCAACCCACCCCTCACTCAGAAAAGGTAGCGCTCCTCACACAGACCTTCCACTCTTTTTCTTGGCAGGGTCCTCTTGTTCCTTGAAGCAATCCAGAGCACTGGGGTTTTAGGTTGAATACTTATACACCCACATTTCTTTGTTCTCTTTGTGGCAATGGTCTCTGAACCCATTCCAAACCAGTTCTGCATTCACTGGTGCAGCATGACCATAGGGGGCAGAGACAGAATTGTGCATAGGAGACACAGTCTATTCAGGTGCAAGCACAACTCCTCCCACCACTCTAAGTGCAGACCAGGTCTATTCAGTCCTGTGATGAGACATCCAGGCAAGGCAGGGCACACCTCAACCCCACCAGTGACTGTCTAGAGTGAATTCACATCTCAGCTCGTGTCACTCACACACCAGACGCTGAATACACAAACAGCCAGAGGCACACAGAATGGTGAAAAAAGAAAATGCCTAAATGTGGCATTTTAATACACAGGATTTTAAAACCACCTTTACCAAAAGGTGAGTTAATAGATTCTGAGTTCAGAGAATCCAAACTTGATTTTCCTATCTTGTCCCTATAGTTTACTTACACATGTTATCATGGTACAGTACAACCCCAATTATAAACCTTTGGGTCAGGTTGCCTTTCAACAGTGAAAAATGAAATACTCTGTATTGCATCATCAGGACATGTCACACACACTAGCACATGTCCTACCTTTCACATGCACTGCACCCTGCCCACGAGGGCACATTGGGCCTACCTTACGGAAAATGAAGGTTTGGGGCTGCCAAGTGGGGGCACTTGCCAGAACAACATGGCAGTTTACAACTGCGCGCACAGACTCTACAGTGGTAAGTCTGAGTTACATTTACAGGTCTGCTCATGTGGGTGACACAACCAGTGCTGCAAGCCCACTAGTAGCATTTGATTTACAGCCCCTGGCACAAACTGTGCATTTTACTAGGGACGTACCAGTACATCAGATATGCTAATCATGGATAAAAAATCATTTTCACAATTTATACAGAGAGCAAATGCACTTCAGCACTGGTCAGTAGTGGCTAAGTGCCCAGAATCCTATAGCAAACACAAAGGGGTTCAGACAAATAGGAGGCAAAAAGCAAAACATTTTGGGGGTAAAACCTGGTAAAGGGCCAGGTCTAACACCACCTAAGACTAGTGAGATAGCAATCTGTACTTTTCAGGGATGAGGCCATACTTACTGACAGGGCTTCTTTCATGAGAGAGTACTTCATATTGTCACCCTTTCCTAGGTCCAACAATGAATCTCACCCGTCAGTGGATTTATGGCTCCAGGGACTGTCTCCCCAATCCTTCTCAGGACCCCATGCATAGCTAGAACTACCTCATATACCTCAAACTACTTTCTAATATAGTCCACCACTATAAAGTTAGGAACCAAAGCCTTGGGTATGTGGACCTGATTATGTACATATGACATTGGGTTGTCATTGCCACCATTACCTCTGAACTCTGAGAATCTTTGCTTTTAGGTCCCTCTCCTTCAGACTCACTTTAGGAGCCAATGAAAGTATCCTCTCTGCAAAGGTCCTCTCAGCCTCAGCTTTCCCCTTGGCTGGGACTATCTCTGCCTCAGCCCTTCTCTCCCCCAGGTCATCTGTTAAGCTGCCTCTCCTTTGCTGCCTCCAGCATTAGCTTGGCTTGCTGAACATGAGCCCTCTTTGTTCTTAGTTACAAACAATTGAGTATGCAGTTCCTAAGGGGGGTGGGAGTAAAAGTAGAAAAGAGTAGGCGGGATCCTATGGTGGCTAAAGAGAGGAAGGACGGGGAATCCTTCCTTTCGGAATGAGGGCCCTCACACGCCCAGCCCGCTGGGTGTCATGCTTCATCATCGGGCAATCAATACCAACGCCACCATAGCAGTGGCATCATAATTGGCGGTGCGGGACTGCCGCACCACTGGCGGCCAGTCCCAGCAAAGCTAGGGTGGCGGGCAGACTGGAGTCCTCCCACCATCCTAATAGACCCCTTAGCGTCACTGCAAAAAGTACTGGATCTCACCAGTAAAAACCATTGTAAGAAACTGGGTCACTGTTTACGAGAGTGAAAGCCCGATTTAAGCATCAACCACAATCCTTGTCAGAATGAACCAAAAAAGTCACTAACATAACCTGTGCTTAACCTTCAGGTAGCCTGGAGCAAATCAGACTCAATTTAGAGAAAATGTGTAAAGTAAAGTATTTATGCAACAGACACACAGTAATAAAGTGAACACCCAGCACAAGAAAAGTCCCAAACCAATTTAGAAGAATAGCATTCATTTTAATATTTGAAATAACACAAACAAACTAAATCCAGTCTGCATAACTAGAGATATTGATTTTTAAAGATTTTGGGAAAATAGTGCCTATTAGCAGAAAGTGCCACTCGTGGTGATCTAGTCGCGCTGGACAGGGGAAAAGTCACAAGTTTAGGGGAGTGCAGGCTGAGCACTGAAGACTTACCTTCTCAAGAGTGGCACAAAGAGTTCTTTTCGGTCTTGGAATGGACTGTGAGGAGGAGGTTTTCCGCATGAAGAGAAGGTCAAGCATTGCAGGCTATCATTGCTGTAGTGTGAAAATCCGGTCTTCGGTGAAGCTTCTCATTGGTGGATCATTATGGACAGTCACTGTTGGTGGGAACTAGAGGTCTCCCATTGCCATTCAATGCAGACTGTCACTGTCAGCACGAAGAGAACTTCTCACTGGAGCTTAGCATTGAAGGTCCTTGCGGGTGGCAGAGTCTTAGTGCAAAAAGGGATTTCACATTTTTACTTGTGGAGTTGTGGAGGAACTCTCGCTAATGCCAACAAAGGGACTAGGACCTGTGGGCACCTCTTGGAGCTCAGGACTCATTCCAGCAGAGGCCAATAGCAGGATACGGGCAGGTACTGTTGGTGCTGGCCATTTGGGCAGTTGCAGGGAGCACTCTGGAGAACAACATGTCCCTGTAGCTCGTACAGGACGTCAGCCAACTGACATTTGGCATAACTCTGGGTAGCTTGTGATCAAGGCAATCAGGGCAAGTCTTTCTTCTTCAGACAGGAAAGCAGTCCTTCTAGCAGCCCTTCCGAATCTTGCCCACATTCACGAATGATATGATGTGGTCTGAGAGTGTAACCTTTTATCCCCAGTGCTACCCTTTGTGTTTAGATCAGCCCCTAGCTCACTCTCAAACTGGTTCTCACCAGTTCCCCTGTCCTTCCTGGGTTTGGCTCCCAGCAATATAGGGTGACAAAAGCAAGGGCAGGCTTGGTGCAGGTTCATTTGCATGTGCAAAAGTCCTTTGAAGTCCTTTGAAGTGTATGTGGGGCAAGTTACAGCATGTTCCTTGCCTTCATGTCAGGATGACCTATCCTGTCCATCCACATCTAAACCCCCTTTGTTCCCATGTCTGGAATAAATAAACAACCCACTGCAGGAGACACAGCCACAGTCTTGAAACCCTGTTTACTGGTACAAAGGCATAGGGGTTTTGGGCACAAAAATGCAATTTTTCTAGAAGCGCTCTTTCGGTATTCTGACTTTAAATCCAACTTTACCATAAAAGAGTATTTTAAATCACAGTTCATTTGGCTGAAAGTTTCAATTTCTGCTTCCAGTTAGCAATTATACAATGTAATAAGTTGACCCAGCGTTAGCTTATGGGAGAGATAGCCTTACAATAGTGAAAAACTATTTTTTCACGGCTATGACACGTAAAGCTTAAACCTACGTGCCCAACTTTCCAAATACCATGCAGCTGCCCTAGGAGAGATAAGGGCCTACCTCGGGTGCTCCTTTAAAGTATTAAAAATGAAGGTTGAGGCCTAACAAAAGATATGAAACTGGGCTACAGGCTTCAGTGGCAGGACTGAGGCATGTTTCCAAGTGGTACTTTAGTGGGTGGTGCAATTGGTGCTGCTGTCCACTAGTTGTATTAGATTAACCAGCTCTGGGTACATGTATCACCATTTGCCAGGGACTTCTAAGTCAACTATCTGTGCCAATAAGGTATAGGCTAATTTTACTATGTTTGGAGGAGAGTGCAAAATCACTTTAACAGTGGTTAGCAAGGGTAAAGTGCACATAGTCCTAATGTAAACAAAAGCGAGTTCAGGAAAATAAAGGAGTGAACCCAAAGGTTTGAGGGAATACCAGACACAGAACCTCAGGTCTAACACCTGCCAAAGACTTTCAAGGCATGGAAAATATACATTAATCAACCATTTCACACACACAAAATGGGGGTCCATTAATGCATAAGAAGGCAGATGTGAACAAAGAATTCCTGTAACTCCTGTAACCATACCCAACAACAGACAGATGCAGACAGAATAATAAAATTAACTTGGAGTGAATTCAAGGTTATGCACAGGCCCCTACAATATTTCTAGCACAGCAGCTGTGAGACAGTGAAAAAGCAAATAAAATAACCAAGTCAAACATCAGTAGCCTACAAAAGGCAAATTCATGAGCAGTAAAACACCACAATATAATCTGTCGAATCCGGACGCAAAATGTGGGAAATATTCCCCAGTCCTACACGGATGGCCTCTGCGTCCAATCTCCAGGCAATGCAGCAACAAATACACACAAGGAAACAAATCCAAATAGAGTAAAACATGATGGTGCCCACCTTCCCTCGAACATCAAATGTTTTGGAAATTACTGATATGAGCTTACTTGATTTCCCCAAAACATAAAAAAAATAAGGGTGCATGACGAAGTAGAGATTGCAGACAAAGCACGAGTGATGCTTACATCAAAATTCAAATCTAAAATCATCAAGAACTCAAGAAGGAACAGGCAAGAGTCTTCAGTAAAAGGAAGGCTTTACAGTATGCACCGTGGCCCCACTTTCTATGGCAGTTCCCCTTTAAAAAAAAAAAATGAAAGCAAAATAAAAATAAATGGATCCACGTTAAAAGAATTGCCCAAATGCGTCTCTCGGGTAAAAAGAAAAAATCCACTTGAAATGAATTTCGCTCAATAATAAATGGCTGGTAAACAATAGAACATAACAACAGCTACCTGTATTTGCAGAAGCCTTTTAGCATTGTTCACATATTAAGTTCTTTACCCCAAAGAAATTTCATTTATACAATGAGCGTAAAGGCAAAATTCCAGGCATTATGCATCACAAGAAAAAAGAAAAATGCCCGAAATTATGCAAGATTATTTCAACATAATACTTTATCCACGCTCAGTTTTTAATGCAATTTACATCTACTTTGCAATTACTATATTTACTCTATATTTCCAGTGACCAAATTAATTAAACGTAAATTTAAAAAAGTTTATTTAGTACATTTATGTTTAGTCATATTGACTAATTTAGGACTAGATTTAGAATTTGGTGGATGGGTATTTACTCTTTCAGGGCCACTAGGTAAAGTACTTAATTGCCCTGAACGAGCACTCACCCATTACGTTTGTGATGTCTGCTGGGTCAGTGGACAACTCTGCCATTTACAGGACCCGCAGTCATGACAGTTCCTGTAAATGCATTGAAAGTTTGACAAATTACTATATGTGGGCGTACAGGTTAAAGTCTCTGTCTCATCTGAAACGGAGGTCAATGACTAGGCTTCTTTGACAGTGGATGGTTTGCAGTTATGGAGATTTACTGAGTCAAGCCAGAATTGGAATGTGGGGGAGAAGAGAGGCCAGAAGAGAAACACATTTTTTGTTGGTTCAATTTGAGATGTTGGAGTGATAACCACTTTCTAGGTTCCTTATAGTCTGTGCAAAAATCACTATGTCCTTTTGGGAGGGAACCTTGAAATAAAACTGAGTTTCAGTGGCATACAACTGATGAGATGTTTGAGTGTCTCAGGAGAGAATTCTGCGGCTTCATATATAGATTGAAAAGAGTTTGGGAAAGGATGGAACCTTTCCCCTCTTGCATTACATACATTATCAGCCAAATTATGTCAAAAATTTCATAATTGTGCCAAAAAGTCTTATCAGAGAATTTGTTGTTGGTCAACATGATGCTGAATTACTGTGCGTAGTGTGAGTGATTCTCACAGTGGTCATTGCCAATGAAAAAAAGGGGGGTGTCACAGTTTCCTAAAAGCAGCTTATTCTAAAACAGCCCACACATTCCATATACTAGACTGTGAGATGCCCATTCATCATATTCTGTCCCTTCCTAAGACCGCATATATTCTGCACCACTGTCCCCAATACACAAAGTAAAGACATTCTCTCATATAAGTGCCCATGTATTCACTGAACATGTATTCTTTAAAATGTGTATGCTGAAGTAAATTATCTATTCCTTGTGGAATCCCTGAAGACTTACAGTGGGCGTAGCTGTTGTCATCTCTCATATCGCACCATTAAAATTGATGTATAGGTTTCACAAACGCAGAATGTGGGATAGCATCTTATGAAATCACTTCCAATTTTTACATTTTCTCCCAGTTGCTTGAAGAATATAGATCATGTGCCTATGCTTCAATAAGTATGTGCTTACATACACCCTCATTTATAGTGGCTGCAATTGTGACATTTATGGAAAAAAAGGCATTGGGCCGTAGTATTTGTTTCCTCATATTCTTATGAACTCTGCAGTGACAGCAGAAGGATGGTGAAGGGAGACTTAAAAATTTGGAGATTTCCCCTTCCTGCCTATTTATGGAAGATGTTTTTCCCTGTGGACCAGATACTGCGCTTATAAATCCCCTAGTTTTAGCTAGCGGTTTCCTAGGGATGTGCCACCTCTTGAGCTACTGAGGGTTGGCGAAGAAGTTGTTTCCACTGTATTGTGATATAAAACATGTGGTTTGGCCGCCGGCAAGATCTTCGCTTGGGACAAGTACTCCCGATCTCCCAGAGCTCCATGCGAGGATTTCTTCGGCTCTTTCCTCTCCAGGGCAGCTGTGATGGCTTACGACGGCATGGGGAATACAGCTGCACAGTGGGGAAAGCTTTCCTGCATGATTCCTTGTCCCCGCTTCCCATAATCCTTGCTGCTATGCTGCACCTCATGCATGGCTGCTGTAGGCCGCCATTTACTTCATTTTTCTCTTCACAAGATACATGTTACACACCTGCAGCTGTCTGAGATACAGAGATATTTGGGGTCATTAGGATGGCGTACGAACTTTGTCCGCCCACTATCCTATCGTGAAATTAAACTGCCCGCCATAAGGGCGGGGGCCCCGTGGGGGCCATTAGAATGCGCCAGCCACAGTGGCGGGCGCATCCAGCATCCCTGATATTGTGGCAGGCGGTGCACTCAGCACCGCCCGCCACAATGCCAGGAAGGCATGTCGTGCACTTCCATGCACAACATGGCAGGTACCGCACGGTGCCTGCCATGTTGTGCATGTAACTGTATGGGGGTACAATAGGTACCTCCCATGTGCACCCCCCAGAGTCCCTGGGGGCCCGCAACGGGCACCCGCAAGCAATTCCCGCATGCCCTTTCCGTGACGGAAAGGCATGTTTCCTCCCCCATAGTAATATGGCTGGCGGTGTCTAACTGACACCAACACCATATTAAACTCTTTTCCGCCCGGTCAACTTGTTGACCAGGTGGAAAAGCGGCAGACGGTCTTTCTGCCTGCCGCTTTCCCCCCCACCATAGTAATGTGGCGGGGGAAATGGGTGGCGGTCGTGGACGGATCTCGGGTGGAACGCCACCGACATGCGGGCGGTGGCGATCCGCCCGAGATCCTAATGGGATGTGGGGATCCTAATGCGTCACCCCACAAGAAGCATATAATTATGATAACAATGTTGTTTTCATTTTATTTTTCACTATTCTCTTGTGCTGTAAAGGTGTGGGTGGGCTGTGCCAGCCGTAGAGCAGGGTGAGGAGTGGAGAACACACTTTAAAGTGCAGATGGCCACCACTACTGCCCGGTAGGGTTGTACGACATTGTATGCATTTAACACTCATTTTTCCCACGCATTTTTTTTACCACAAACATTCTTTTACAATGCATGCCATTACCGCGCATTGTTTTTAGTTATAAAACAATGTATTTGTGGGGGAGACCCCCCACATCCAGTCGCGGGCCGTGGAGGGAGTTACGGTGGGGCAGGGAGGCGGGGAGGGGGAGGGGCAGGGTGGAGGGACCTAAAAAACGGCATATGGATAATTGCAGGTAAGTACACTATTTAATTATTAAAACGAAATTCGTAGCTCGCACAGCATCACATTTTGCGATGCAGTGCGCGCTACGAAATTCGTTTTAATAATTAAATTGTGTACTTACCTGCAATTATCCATATGCCGGTTTTTAGGTCCCTCCACCGTGCCCCTCCCCCTCCCCGCCTCCCTGCCCCACCGTAACTCCCTCCACGGCCCGCGACTGCCCACATCCCAACTTACCTTAAATCTGTGGTAAAGGCAAATGTTGTAAAGGCATGCACGTGGTAAAAATATGCGTGCTTAAAAATGCGTGGTAAAGGCACAACAAGGTAAAAACCTCGTTGTAAAGGCTGTTTCCCGCTGATAGCAGCCGCTACTGCCTCTTTGACACCATTGTTTATTTGCCAACGGTATACTGTGACTGATTTGTTAAATGTAATAATGCAATTCTGCTGTTTGGTCTGCTAGACTTGGTTCTTTTTGAGGTAAATGAATATTCTTCAACTCTAGACTGACATTCTGGTGTCAGGAAATATTCAAGAAGATAACTCTTAAATTATATACTTGCAATGCCATTGTGATAAGGTTTTCAGCTGGTATTTATTGGTTTATCATTCAATGGGACAAACTAAATCAATAAAGTTAGGGGACACAAACATTATCACCACATATTACACCTTTTCCCAGCAAGTATCACAACGCCTATACCACCGCAATGTCTGAATCCATATCACCCAAGATCGGAAATTCATCAGCATCAATTTCTAAGCCTTTCACATCCCTGCTTTGGCCACCGCTGCTTATAAAGAAATCCCTGCCCATACCGCCAGGATCTGCCAGGATCGAGATTTATCCTCTGGATCAACCTCCTCACAGCCCTTCCCTGTCCTCATGCCACATGAGAACCGACACCAGTCACAAGGCATCACTCCTTCGGCCTATGAGCCCTCCCTTAATTATACCAGGAGCCCCCCCCCAACAACCTCCTGGATCAGGACACACACACCTTTGTTAATAACCACCTTGACAGGGATCCGTCCCTCTACCCTAAGGGCAATACTACCCCAGACACCCTCCCGCACCTCCTCGGACCGCCCCCCTTCACCCAAAGACATCGTTACTCCAAATACCCCCCTTCGTCCCTTGACGCAATACCTCACCATTCTAGAAACTCAGCTCGAAATCCTGATCCAATACCTGAAGAAACTCTCTCCAACCTGATCTTGCTCCGAAAGCACACACAGCCACACATCGAGCTATCTAAACCCACCCAACCCAAACAAGACAGGGTTCCACCCCCTAGCAAACCTCTTAGTCCCACCAGACACCGACTCTGGTTCAATAGAAAAGGGATTGATAAGTGTTACGACAGGCCCAGAAGAGCATCAACCTCAATTTCCCCTCAGGAAGTGACTCAACTAGCCTCATCCTATGACCCCAGACGAAATCCTCCCCCCAAATCCTCGATCCAAGTAATTATGGGATTTAGATGTGAACACCCACTCCCCTTTAAGAGTCCCTAGACCACCAGCCCACCTAGCCTTCCTATCTAGAGGCCAAGCCACTGACAACAAGGACAAAAAAGGTCCTCCCATCAACTGCATGCTCATTAACTGCAGATCAGCCTCCAAACATGCAACTGAGCTAGCAGAAGCCATCCTCTCCCACGATATAGACAGAGCTTTTATAACGGAGACCTGGCGCCAAGGGTTTGGGGGGAAATGGAGGTGAAGAGGCGCATGCTGAAGCATCTCGACATGGATAGAGCCATGCACGCCCTATTGCGACTGCGCCATAAATTTTATCTCTGTGGTGATAAGGCAGGGCGGATGCTTGCGCATAGGCTTCGGGCGCGCACTCAGCTGCACACGGTACACGCTGCGCGGGATTCGCAGAGGGTGGAGAATACCATGGACTCTGCTATCATAGAGACCTTTTGCCGCTTCTACCAGACCCTGTATCAAGCGGAGGGAATGCCCGCCACGGGAATTGCAGACTACCTCGCTACTTCTGGGATTACCCCCTTACATAGGGACTCGGTGGAGAGTTTAGATTCGGAGATACGAATTGAAGAAGTCATCTCCGCGATCGCAAAACTAAAAGTGGCGAAGTCTCCAGGGCCCGATGGCTTCTCGGCTGTTTTTTATCAGACCTTCTGTAGGGAGCTGGCTCCTCTTCTGACCCGCCTTTTTAATTCTTTTCTGGATACGGGGACTCGCCTTTTTAATTCTTTTCTGGATACGGGGACTCCGTCCATGTCGGAGGCTGCCATTACAGTCATTCCCAAACCAGGGGAGGACCCTAAAGAGTACGGATCGTATCGGCCGATCTCGTTACTGAACATCGATGCTAAACTCTTTGTGGGCGTGCTCGCGGCGAGGCTAAGCCCCTTGATGGATGGGATTATTGAACCTGACCAGGCAGGATTTGTCCCTACAAGACAGGGGGGGGGGGGACAAAACGAAACGACTACTACACCTCATGGCCAGGGTTCACAGCTCGCGGACGCATGCTTTCTTGCTCTCCATAGACGCGGAGAAGGCCTTCAGTCGTGTAGATTGGGAATACCTGTTTGCGGTACTGAGGACCTTCGGGGTGGGGGATAATTTCCTGAGATTGATTCAGTGTATCTAAGTGGCTCCTCAGGCAGCGGTTCGGGTGAAAGTGGCTGTTGGTCAGCACTGTTTCCTATCGAGAGTGGGACGAGACAGGGGTGCCCCCTCTCTCCGTTGCTTTTTGCGCTGTATATGGAGCCGTTTGCTCAGCAAGTTCGGTCAAATATGGACATTGCAGGGATTAAATTTGGAGCTGACCTGCATAAAATCAGCCTTTATGCGGACGATGTTATCTTGACGCTCGCCAACCCCTACTCTTCTCTGCGCATCCTTTCTAAGGAACTGTCTGAGTTCCAGAAAGTAGCCGGCTTCAAAGTTAATTACTCCAAGTCTCAAATCCTTAACCTATCCATTCCAGAGATGGATGTCCGGGACTTGAAGCAGGACTTCGAGTTCCAGTGGGCTTCATCTGACATCCCGTACTTGGGTATGCAGCTGGCCCCTTCTATTGCCAAAACGCTGTCCCTGAATTATGCGCTGTTGGTTGAGCAGGTTACCAAAGCCCTTGCGGATTGGTCCCATCTTAACCTGGCCTGGTATGGACGACTGTACATTAAATTTTTTATAATAGTTTTCTGTTTTAATTAATTATAGAATTGTTCTTGTGGAACAACAAAAGACCGCGGCAGGTCCTGTCTGTGGCAGTCACACCAAAGGCAGCGGGAGGGCTGGACTTTCCCCTGTTGACGGCCTACTTCCAGGCGACCGTTCTGCGATATATAGTCGAATGGAACAGGCCCATGTCCAGCAAGCATTGGAACTTTATGGGCCAGACGGTGGCAGGTTGTAATATCTGGAGGGAGCTTTGGCTGCTGCGCAAACATAGAGCCTGGGACCTTTGCTCCTCCCCGGTGACGTCTCCAACCCTTAAGGCATGGGATCAATTGGCTCACCGCAAAGGGTGGACTTTGTTCCCCTCCCCGATGACCCCTATCGTGGATAATACGGACTTTCCACCGGGCCGCGCGTCCACTGTCTTCCATCGCTGGCGAGAGGAAGGTTGCAAGAGGGTTGGTTCCCTTTTTGACTTGGATGGTTTGATCCCATTCACCCGGCTGCGAACAGAGTTATTTCCACTGCCGCTCACTGACGCTTTCCATTATTTGCAGGTGACGCACTGGGACACCCACCCACCTAATGTGGCCTCCATGTCCCGCCCTTTGACAGCGTTCGAAAAATGGCTGGTCTGCAAGAAAGACGTCCGGAAACTTTTCTCGGAATTATACGCGTTGATAGTGCATCAGCCCAGGTGGCAGCGTATGGCAGCGCAAGTTAGATGGGAAACGGAACTGGGACGCCCGCTGACAATAAAGGAGTGGGAGCACGTCTTCTATCGCGCACAGCACACGGCTGCTCGCACCACAGGTACCGAGTCAGCCTACAAAGTAGTGACGTATTGTTATTATACTCCAGCGCGCATTAAGGTGTGGGATCCCTCCAAGACGGGCCTCTGCTGGCGGGGGTGTGGCTTTACGGGGACGCTGACGCACTTGTTGTGGCATTGCCCAAAACTGAAGAGGTACTGGACCACAGTCTTAGATGAGTGAGATGCTGTGTTTCAGATTACATTCCCCCGGTCTCCCGAGTACACTCTGCTAGGGCTTCCTTACTCTAAAGTCTTTCCCCTGCGCTCCCTGAAAGGTAGACAGATTGCGCTGGCGTTGTTGGCTGCACGGCAAGTGCTCCTGGCGCAATGGAACTCTCTGGCTGAGCCCGACCCTCGGGACTGGTTCCCAAGGCTTTGGCACATTTTAGCGATGGAGCGGCTTTCGATGGGAATGGATGGGAAGGGGTCCGATAATGCTCAACTATGAGGGGCCCATTCTTGCAGCTCTTATCGAAGGACTTCCGGGAAGTAACCTGCCCGAAATATCTGCAGATTCTGCAACTCATTCCCTTGGAGTCACTAGTGTCAAAGACAGGGGGCTGACTGTTCTTTGACAAACCTAGTGATGGTAGAGGAGTGAAACTGATGCGGAGTGGGGTGGGAAAGGGAGGGGGGTCGTTTTACGGAGAGGGATAGGGCGGGGGGGTTTGGCTTGTTTTGTTTCTTTGATAAAAAGCGGATACTGCAGCACAGGTGGGGTAAATACCCGGGTACGAAAACACGGGGCCGCCCTCCGGGATATAGACCCGTGCGCTGTGTCATTACACTGAGTTTTCGCCCTGCCAGCAAGTTGATGTAGGCAGCTTGGCTGTGTACCATGCCATGTTCAGGTTCAATAAAAACGATTGACTCTAAAATGTATTGATTATTTTTAGTAGTTACTATTATTTTTGTATTTGAATTTTGCGTTTTTAGTTCCGTAGCGGGCTGTCGGTTTATAGGGGAAAAGGGTGGGAAGTGATTATATTACATTTATTAATTTTATTTCACTAATATTTGTTTAATTGAGATGTTATAGTGTTAAATGTGTAAAATAATGTATTATTAATTACTTAATAATTTGTTGTTAATTAATTTAAATTAATTAATTTGCAATTAAAAATGGTAATTGTGTCATTTTTTTAGGTGTGTGTTGTAGTGCTTATAGGTCAAAATGGTGGGACGGTGGGAAGTAATTTATTTTTAATTGATGAATTTATAATTAGTTGTTAATTAATTAGTAATTAATTACGGTAATTGTGTCATTATTTCGAGGAGTGTGTTGTGGATATCATAGTGTTAAAGAACGTGTACTCAATGAATGTTTTTTTAAATAATAATATTTTTAAATTCATTATTAATTATGTTATTTATTGAAATAAATGATAATAAAAATATTGAAGTCATTTTTTTATTGGTGTGGTGTTATAGGGCAGGAAATAAAATAAATACATTTATGTTTTAAATAATTTGTTTGTTAATATTTGCTACTCTTAAATAAATATTGTTTATAAATTTATTTATTAATTTAGTTGATATAATAATTGTACCTTTTTGTTATATGTAATTAATATTATAACATGTGTTCTTTTTATATTTAATATATTTTATTGTATATTTTCAAAATATGCTTTATTTATATTTAAGATTATTAAAAAAAATTCAATTGTTTAAATGTTATTAGTAGTTTTTGTTTTTCTGCTATCCAACACTTTCCCTATTGTTGCACTCATTGGAGTGGGAATAGTTAATTTAATTCTTCCGCTATCTAACATTTATACTACTATTGCACTCACTGGAGTGGGAACTGTAAATTGTACCCCTGTGCTATCCAACAGTTTCCCTACGGTTGCACTCTTTGGAGTGGGAATAGTAATTTTTACTCCTCCACTATCCAACACTTTACCTACCGTTGTATTCACTGGAGTTGGAATAGTAAATTTAATTATTTCACTATCCAACATCTTCCCTACTGTAGTATTTATTGTATTGCTAAATGTACATTTTAATTTCTTATAATAGTTTTCTGTTTTGATTAATTATAGAATTGTTTTTTATTTTAAATTATTGATACATGTATATATTTTATTTTTATATAAATTAAAAGTTTAAAAATTAAATAAAGATAAAGATAAAATATTTAAAGTAAATATATGAATGTATAAGTTATTATGTTTATGTGTTTATATTTTGTTTAAATTAAGCTATTTTTTTATATTTAGTTAAATTGTGTATTAAATTTAATTTATTTTGTTATGAATAATATTAATATTGTATATCTTTAATAAATAACATTTAATTGTATTTATATTTTTAAATATATATTTTATACATCTATAATTTTAACTTTCATATTTTTGCTTCACTATTTTTGTACTTACCTGTTTAAGTATAGTGAGTCGCTATTTTTGCATTCTATATTATTTTATTGATATTTTAGTCATCTATATTTTTGCTATCGATATTTTGTCAGTGAACTGCTGGCAGCTCCCCAACCCAGCCCAATACACTAAGGGGCTCATTACAATGGCGATCGTGGTGGTGAACAGGGCCTTCCTCAAAGCATGCGTGATTCCGCACACCAAATCAGGATGTGACCTCCTCAATGGCAGTCACATTTAGCATTTTAACATTGCATCGATGTTAAAATAGCATGTTGTGCGCTTCACTGCACTACCTGGTAGACACCACACGGTGCCTGTCACTTGGTGCAGGAAATGTAGAGTGGGACCATGGTTACCCCCCAGTGCACCCACACCTCCCTCAACACAAGGGGGGCTCACAATTCGCCCCCAAAACCAATCTCCACCAGCCTTTTAATGGCGGTTTACCCGCCACGGAAAAGCTGGCTGGAGATAGCCGCAAAAACAACAATTGATGGACAGAATGCAGAACAATGTCATACATTCACCCCAGTACAGATATCTGGGCCTAAATCCATCGTTTTTTTGCACTCCACACCACCCCAGGTCAGACATGGCTCTATGCAAATCAGCGTTTACCCTGTGCCTCATGGGAACAGTCCAGCCCGAACTGTCAAGCCATGTCTTTCCCGGACCGGAATCAAGCATCCAAGGACCGGTTTCTGGCTATCAGCCTTCATCAGCCTGGATAGCTTGACTCCAGTGGTGTGGAGAGCATGGGACTCATGTCTGAGCATACCCATCACACTCGGGGTGACAAAGGCAAAAACAACAATTGATGGACAGAATGCAGAACAATGTCATACATTCACCCCAGTCCAGAGATCTGGGCCTAAATCCATCGTTTTTTTGCACTCCACACCACCCCAGGTCAGACATGGCTATATGCAAATCAGCCTTGACCTTGTGCCTCATGAGAACAGTCCATCCCGAACTGCCAAGCCATGTCTTTCCCGGACCGGAATCAAGCATCCAAGGACCGGTTACTGGCTATCAGCCTTCATCAGCCTGGATAGCTTGACTCCAGTGGTGTGGAGAGCATGGGACTCACGTCTGAGCATACCCATCCCACTCGGGGTGACAAAGGTCCAGGGAAGGCATGGCTTGGCCGTTCGGGCTGGACTGTTCCCATGAGGCACAGGGTCACACTGATTTGCATATAGCCATGTCTGAACTGGGGTGGCAGAGTGGGCTAAAGAACGGTGATGGATTAAACCCAGATCATTTGACTGGGTGTGAGTGTTTGATTGGTTCAGATGCTCCGTCCATCACCACCCCCTTTTGTACCGCTTTTGGCCGCCATAAGTGTGGCAGGGTATGCTCAGACGTGAGTCCCTTGCTCACTTTGCCACTGGATTCAAGCAAGCCGGGCTGAAGAAGGCTGTAATGCCGGGAACCGGTACTCGGAAGCTTGTTTCCGGTACAGGGAAGGCATGGCTTGGCAGTTCGGGCTGGACTGTTCCCATGAGGCACAGGGTCAGACTGATTTGCATATAGCCATGTCTGAACTGGGGTGGCAGAGTGGGCTAAAGAACGGTGATGGATTAAACCCAGATCTTTTGACTGGGTGTGAGTGTTTGATTGGTTCAGATGCTCCGTCCATCACCACCCCTTTTGTACCGCTTTTGGCCGCCATAAGTGTGGCAGGGTATGCTCAGACATGAGTCCCTTGCTCACTTTGCCCCTGGATTCAGTCAAGCCGGGCTGAAGAAGGCTGTAATGCCAGAAACCGGTCCTCGGAAGCTTGTTTCCGGTCCAGGGAAGGCATGGCTTGGCAGTTAGGGCTGGACTGTTCCCATGAGTCACAGGGCCAGACTGATTTGCATATAGCCATGTCTGAGCTGGGGTGGCAGAGTGGGCTAAAGAACAGTGATGGATTAAACCCAGATCTTTTGACTGTGTGTGAGTGTTTGATTGGTTCAGATGTTCCGTCCATCACCACCCCCTTTTGTACCGCTTTTGGCCGCCATACGTGTGGCAGGGTATGCTCAGACATGAGTCCCTTGCTCACTTTGCCACTGGATTCAAGCAAGCCAAGCTGAAGAAGGCTGTAATGCCAGAAACCGGTCCTCGGAAGCTTGTTTCCGGTCCAGGGAAGGCATGGCTTGGCAGTTCGGGCTGGACTGTTCCCATGTGTCACAGGGTCAGACTGATGAGTATATAGCCATGTCTGAACTGGGGTGACAGAGTGGACTAAAGAACGGTGATGGATTAAACCCAGATCTTTTGACTGGGTGTGAGTGTTTAATTGGTTCAGATGCTCCTTCAATCACCACCCCCTTTTGTACCACTTTTGGCCGCCATAATTGTAGCAGGGTATGCTCACACGTGAGTCCCTTGCTCACTTTGCCACTGGATTCAAGCAAGCCGGGCTGAAGAAGGCTGTAATGCCAGAAACCGGTCCTCGGAAGCTTGTTTCCGGTCCAGGGAAGGCATGGCTTGGCAGTTCGGGCTGGACTGTTCCCATGTGGCACAGGGTCAGACTGATGAGTATATAGCCATGTCTGAACTGGGGTGACAGAGTGGACTAAAGAACGGTGATGGATTAAACCCAGATCTTTTGACTGGGTGTGAGTGTTTAATTGGTTCAGATGCTCCTTCAATCACCACCCCCTTTTGTACCGCTTTTGGCCGCCATAATTGTGGCAGGGTATGCTCACACGTGAGTCCCTTGCTCATTTTGCCACTGGATTCAAGCAAGCCGGGCTGAAGAAGGCTGTAATGCCAGAAACTGGTCCTCGGAAGCTTGTTTCCGGTCCAGGGAAGGCATGGCTTGGCAGTTCGGGCTGGACTGTTACCATGAGGCACAGGGGCAGACTGATTTGCATATAGCCATGTCTGAACTGGGGTGGCAGAGTGGGCTAAAGAACGGTGATGGATTAAACCCAGATCTGTTGACTGGGTGCGAGTGTTTGATTGGTTCAGATGCTCCGTCCATCACCACCCCCTTTTGTACCGGCTGGCGATAGCATCATGATTTGTGGATGCAGACCGCTCCACCAGGCAATCGCAACAATTGCCTGTAGTGGTTCCATTGCGGAAGATCTTTGAGTCCGTCGCGGTCCGAACGCGATTCCCACCACCATCGTAATGTGGCAGGGAACATCGTGGTCCGATTGCCATCGTAATCTGCCCCTAAGTCCTGTCTGGGAGGTTGTCACACCTCCCTGTGATAGGAAACCTATTGTTCTACCTTCCCCTGCTTGAGCTCAGCTCAGCAGCAGGAGGGCAGAATCGTGTCTGGGGTTGGCAGCAGCACTAGCTTGCTGGCAGACCCTGGAAGGTTGTTACCGGGAGTACTGGGGGCTTACCGGAAAAGATCCTCAGTGCATGGAATCATACCTACAACACCAGTAATAGTATGATTCCAACATGTTTGATACGAAACATGCCCAGGTTCGGCACAGCTACTGTTTAGTTAGCCATCGCATAATGGCAGATGGCCACTAAATGCATCAAAATGTCTGACTGCACTTACTAAGCCTGGAGAATGAACCCTGGGGTTTGTAGGGGTGGCCTGCTCATGCAGGAGCACCCACACACTCATAAACCAGCACCCTGCATTCAGGATTAAAAAGCCTGCTTTAGGGTTGACTTATGGGTTTTAAGTGTAGTGACCTCGGATATAAGAAAACATATCTTTTGTAAGTAGTGCTAGCACCAACTTACCCAGGGTGCAATGGCAGGCCTGTAGTCACATTTATCTCATGGGTATAATACAATACATGCTGCAGCCCATGGGAGACCCCTGGAATACCTATGCCCGGGGTACCGCAGTACCATACACTAGGTGCTTATAGGGGACACCACTAGCCAATTGTGGAGGTAGAAAATTACTTACTGACTCAGATTTAGGAAGGAAGCACAGTAACTGGGGTCCTGATTAGCAGGATCCGAGTCAGACTCGTAAAAAAAAAACATATTGACACTAGCAGAAATTAGGGGTAACCATGCTAGAAGGATCTTACCTTCCTACATTTACTGACTTATAATTGTTTTTGATATGTTTCTTGTGTTGCTCTCTCATGTGCAGTCTTTCAGATATGTAATGTTCTGTGTTAATATATCTCTTTACATTTTCTGGGAGTGCCTGATACCTGGCTGGCTATTGCTCCAGAATTCCATTACTCTCCGTATATAATGTTTTCTTTCTTCCTCTTAACTTTCAATGGCATGGATAGGATTATAATGACCTCTTACCATTCCCTTCCTCTTATCTGTTGGGTAGTTTATTTGACCACCCTTCTTCACTCTTTTTTCTTTCCATTTTCTCTCTTTTCCTCCCTTACTCTATTTGTGTTGTTTTTTTCTTTTCTATCTCCTAAGCTTTATAAATTGGCTTTTGTATCTGCGTATCTATTTTACTGCCAATCTTACTATGTTGTTGCATTGTCATTGTACAGATTTTTAGGTTTAATTGTTCTATCAGCTTTGTACACTTATATTCATCCATAATCTCTGTTACTTTCTTGGAATGTTAAGGATCTATGTAAAACCACTAAGAAACTAATGGGGTAATTATGATGCCTGCCATCCTCGCGGTGCTGGTACCAGCCACCAGACGTGCAGCGGTACCGCATCTCTAATTCGGATGCGATCGCCACCCTGGCGGTCGTATTCCGCATGTTTGATATCGCGATGCCTTTCGCAATGCCAAAGTGCCATGGTGTGCATTTCCATGCAAAACGTGGCAGGCACCGTGCAGTGCCTACCACCTGTTGCATGGAAATGGAGGGGGGTACCATGGATACCCACCCCCCAGACCTCTGGGGACCAGCAACGGGCCCCCAAAGCACATTCCGGCCAACCTTTTGATGCTGCCATGGACAGCCCTTCCACCGCACTCATCATAATAAGGATGGTGGTGCCTGCTAGGCACGCTACCATATTGTGGCCCAAGTCCGCCCGACTGGCAATCGTAACGATTGCCTACCAGCGGAAAAACGGTGGACGCACTTTGTGTCTGCTGCGATACCCCCCTGCCATTATAATATGGCAGGGGTAAATCACTGTACGATGGCGGGCCGATTGCCACCGCCGTGCTGGCGGTGGCGATCTTCCCGCCTTCCTAAACACCCCCTAAGCGTTCTCATATACTTTGAAATGTCAAATTGTTCTCTTACAAGAAACTCATTTAACGGATAAAGATATTTACTCATCGAAGAAAAATTGGATGGTCAATCATTTATCTACCCTGCAAAGAGTAACAAAAATTGAGTTATTCTTCTATTTCAAAAGCCTTTGTCTGTCATTGTAGAAAAGCCAAGAAAATGGCGAGGAAGACTGGTGGTTACTAATGAACCTTAAAATTAATAATAGTCCACTCTCTATAGTTAACATATATTGTCCTAATTTGATCGATTTAGAATTCTGGAAACATGTTTCATTGAAGTTGATATCCTTCTATAATACAAAGAAGATATACACCTAATAAAAGGCACAAAAAAAACTTTAAGCAATTTATTTCTTCAAGAGGTTACGTTGACACTGGTGACTATTCAATATTGTCCATATGGAATACACTTTTTCTTCACCTGCACTTGAACCATATCCAGGACAGACTATATTTTTTTAGCAATAGTATATTTTGATCTTTACCTAATGCTGAGATAAGCTATATTCTTATTTTGTATCATGCTTAAGTTAAGGTAGATCTAAATTTGTTTCTGGATAGTCGGCCATCAAACGGATGGTGATTTAATAAATTATTATTATGGAAAACTGTTTTTGTTGAGGAATCTGGAAGATTTTGTAATGAGCTGTTTACCATTAACACCTTCACTGCAGCACCTTTTTCACCCCAGTGCAAAGCCTTTTTGTTTGGCTATTTGGGGTAGTTTGTGCTTAGGCCTCCATAACTCGTTTTCCATATAGGTTAACAATGTCCAAGATGCACCCTTGTTTTCTGACATCCTGGGTAGTCTAAAGGTACTCAGAGTTTCTGGGTTGCCCTTGAGGGGACTGCAAAAGTAGCCAACATATAGCTAAATATTGGGTTTGTTGGGACAAAAGGGCTGCAAAAGAAAGTGTCTGGCGTCTTCCCTGCAAATGGCATCAATAAAAGGTTTGCGGTAATAAAATCACCATCTTACCCAGCTTTCAGGAACAGTCAGGCTTGAATCAAAGAAACACGTTTTTTATCACAGTTTTGGCATTTTACTGAGAGATAGCCCATTTCTCCTATTTTTTTGCTTTCGACCTCCTTCCAGTTTGTGATGGAAAAAGGTGCAAAACCCATGGTGGATCCTGAAAATCTATACATTTCTGAAAATCAGACAAAACTTTGAATTTAGCAAGGGGTAATTTGTGTAGATATTTCAAGGATTTTATATAAAAAGTAACAGTTAAAATAATACAATATTTAATTTTAACGGAAGAAAACAGTAGTTTGTGTTTACATTTTCATTTGTAACTTCTTCTCAAAATGGCAAATTTTCAAAAGCAAAGTTTTGTTATGTCCGCTGGTTGCTTCTGGTTGTGGGGATATATCGGGCTTGTAGGTTCTCCAAGAACCCGTGGTACCAACAACCAGGCTGCACCTTACAATAGCTTTTTTATTGTGTACCGACTATATAGCAATTCATATGGTAAATTATAAAGAATGGAAAAGGGATATGAAGGAAAACTCTGTATTTCTGAAATGTATACCACATATTGAGTTTAGTAGCAGTGGTTGTTTATACATCGCTGAATTTATGGGTGCCACACCGGCATGTGTTTCAGAGGACATTTTGTAAAATTTCTTCTGTGTTTCACACTTGCTTACATTTGAAGGGCACAAATGTAGAGATATTCAATTGGTAATAACAAATGTTCTACTATTCTGTATTGCCACATGCCTGATAGATATGGTACCCCATTTGTGTGGTTGGGCCCTGTGCTGCCACTCAAAACACTCCTAAATTTGACCTAGAAGACGTTATATTTCACTCAGTAGAATGCATGTTTTTGTAGGATGGCTAGCCGTGGATTTTGGGCCCCAGCTCCATAGAAGCCACAGATGTCCTAACACCCAGCATTCCCCCAGGTCTCCAGAGAAAAATTGTGCCTCACTTGTTTGGGAAGGCTAAGTGCCCACGACACGAAATGGAGTCAAATGCAACTTAGACACATCACATTTTTCCACCTAAAAATGATGTGTATTTTGCAATGTGGGTAGCTGGGGATTTTGGACCTCCTAGGGAAATCTACCTAAGCAGCCCATTTTTGAAAACTAGACACTAGTGGGAGTCTAGGGTGGGGTGACTTGCATGGCTCCCACCAGTTGTTTTTACCCAAAATCCCCTGCAAATCTCAAACTTTGCCTACAAAAACTAAATTTTCCTTGCATTTCTGTGACAACAAGTCATGGAATCTGCAGGCAGCCACAATTTATCTTACACCCAGTGTTTCTCCAAGTTTCCCAGGAAAAATGGTAACTCTTTTGTATGGATAGGCCAAGGGCCCACGGCATGATAGGGGCCTAACATAACGTAGACACATCAAGGTTTTCAGCTGAAATTTTTTTTATTTTTTGCAATGTGGGTAGCTGTGGATTTTAGGCCATAGCTCAGCCCGCACCTAGAAAAAACTTGCCAAACTAGCACATTTTGGAAAACTTGACTTGTATGGCTCTCACCAGGTTTTTGTTTACCCAGAATCCCTTGCAAAACTCAAACTTTACCTAAAAAAACACATTATCCGTGCATTTCTGTGAGGGTTAGTCCTGAAAATCTACAGGCAGTCACTGTTCCCCCAAGTCTCCTGAAAAAAACTCTGCCTCACTTTTGTGGGTGGGCCAAGTGCCTGCAACAGGGAACGGCCCAAAACATATTGTGGAGACATCCAAATTCTCTATAAAAAAACGACCAAGTTTTGTAAGGGGGGCACCTACGTTTTTTGTCCCAGGATCTGCAGCCATCTAGGGAAACCTACCAAACCCAGGCATTTCTCGAAATTGAGGCACCCAGGGTTGTCCTGTGAGGTGTGGCTTATGTGGATCGCCAAGCCTTTTCTTACCTAGAACCCCCTGCAAACCTCAATAGCTAAAAAAGTTGTATTTTCCTCATATTTTTCTGTGAGAAAGATGTGGGATCACTGGGCCGCGCAGATTTCCTACCACCCAGCATTCACCAAGGTCTCTTGATAAAAACTCGACCTCACTTTTGTGGGTGGGTCTATTGCCTGTGACAGGGAAGACCTAAAATGTATTGTGGAGTCATCTGAATTATCTATCACAAACTGATCTGGTTTACAAGGGGGCACCTGTGTTTTTTGTCCCGGGCCCAGCGGTCATCTATTGAAACCACAAATCCAGACATTTCTAAAACCTAGACAACTGGGGGGTCCAGTAAAGTATGACTTGCATGGATCCCCAAGTGTTTTCTTACTCAGAATCACTGGCAAACCTCAAATTTAGCTAAGCAGTCACATTTTCCTCACATTTCTGTGTAAGAAAGTTATGGGATCACCGGGCTGGCACAAATTTCCTACCTTCAAGCATTGCCCAGGTCTCCAAGTTAAAATGCAACCTCACTTGTGAGGGTAGGCCAAGTGTACACGGAAAGGGCGCAAAATGTATTGTGGCGATAATGACAACTATGGTAGGTGTACTAATTAATCATGGGGTCGTCAACCATGTAGGGAAACCTATCTAACTCAGACACTCAAGGAAGTACAGGAACATGGTGCTCTAACTTTTTCTTACCCAAAATATCCTGCAAAGGTGAATTGTTGAATAAAAACACTAATTTTCTTTGCATTTCTATTACTTAAACTACACGAATGAGCAGAGATCGACAAAATTGCTACCACCCAGTGTTACCCCACTTCTTTTTTAGAAAAAACATTACACCACTTATGTTCCTCTGCCTAGTGCCTGTGCTTGTGACTGGAATGGATCCCACGAGGGTCAATAGTAGTCCTTGCATAAGGGTTACTGTCGACCCTGGTGTGATCTATTTCTGATTCCTGGTTCCCTTAAAAATCGTTAAAGAACTAATGCATGACTACTTTTCTACAACTCAAAAAAGCACCCTTACCTGCTTGCCTCAAGCAAAACCAGAATTTAGTAAAAACTCAACTATCAGTACATGTGGTAGACTATTAAAGTTCAACACAAAATATAGTAGAGGTTATAGTAAGGCAAACAAAATATTATGCAATTATTAAAAAATTAAAAACTAAATGTCTAAAATTAGTATAACCCTTGATGAACATGGCAATCAACATAATAAAGATTATGAGATTCTTGGCTGGTTCTCAGATTGTTATACAATGATATACTCCTGAGATTTTCCCATCTGATAATAAATTAGAAGGAGTCTTTAATTCTATATCTAAGTAGTCAGAACAAATAGTGGATCTATCCCCCTTACTGACATATTTGCAGCCATTACCAACTGCCCTCTGACAAAGCACCCTAGCCGCTGATTGTACGTTTTTGGGGAAACTATTAGCCACACAAATGATTCTGATTTCATTGCCTTGAAACACCCAGGTTTATTAAAGGGAGGTACATTAAAGACAATTCTAGAACCTTCATTAACATCACATATGCTGCATCACTTAGTACCGTGCAAACTATGGCAGCTACTCTTGAGACAAAAACATATTTTCGTTTTTTTTGTGAGTTTGGCGGTCTTGGAGCTGGCCCTCATACCAGCACCCTGCTCCAAGTCCGCCAAACCTATAATGAGAACACCCGCTGGATTCACACTGGAATCCAGGTCGGGAAGTCCTGCGGATTCTGGCCCACAACAGTGCCGTGCTAAGGTCCATATGTGTGTGTGTGTGTGTGTGTGTGTGTGTGTGTATGTATTACAAAACAAGGGTCCCCCAATATTTGTAACTGGGGTGATAACTGATATTGCAAAAACAACAATAGTTCATACAATGCCAATATGGCCTAAAAAAGAGAACTATAAACTTAAGATAGTATTAATCAATTAGCCTCTGGCAGAAGGCACTTTACTGGATAAATGCTGGAAGTGACACGTGTAGACATTAAAAAATGCCAGGAGGGAAACAGGTAGACATTGAAAAAAGGTTCATTTATTTATCAATAACAATGTTTTCATAACAAGTGAATTATAGATCCAATGCTCACAAAAAGTGGAAAGGATCGTGATGTGGTGAGTGAAGGAAATTTTTAAAAACATACATTGCATTGACAACATGGGCAAAAACTCCTGAAAACAAATTTTAAACAGTAAAGGAGTTTTTTGTTGTACGAGAGGTCGACTGCATTTCGATCTCAGATAATTGAGATCTTCATCAGGACAAGGTTTGTGAGCATGTGGAATTTGGTAACCACGTAGGTTACAAATCTGATCCTGGTTTGGCGAGGTGTTGGGGTAAGTCAGGCCCTGAAAGGCATGTCTTGTGAAAATAATGATAATAAAGAGCCACGAGGGAGATTTCAAAGGGGTCTGGGTACCAGGCTGCTGGAGGAATTTCAGAGACATTTGGGTATGATGGGAAGGGCGGGGTCTCTGAATACTGAGCAGTTCCCACACAGCGAGGTCAGTATGAAAATCACCCCGCTGTCAGTTTCCTCACCGCATAGTTGGTGTGAAAAATTTCAACTATTTGGGAACTTTTCCTATTGGCATCTGATGGAGTGGCTGCCCATCTCCACAACCCGACCGACTAAGTGGTCCCAAATAAGTGAAATTTGTCACACCGACTATGCAGTGAGGATTACACTGACGTGGCGATCTAGACTTAATATTTTTGATGGTAATAAAAATAAGGATATAGAAGTTAAATGTATGGCTTATGCAATTATTAAATACATTTAAATAACTACTCAGATGGGTCACATTATAAATGAAATATTAATAAATCAGTTCTTGCTGTTCCGCAAATTTTGTTATAAAGATATGTTGAAAAACTCTGGATTTACATGGATTTCGAAAAATATTAAATTCTTAGGAGTTATGTATTCCAATTTTATTAAGGATACAATTTCAATTAACCTTGAAGAAGTTAAGTAGTTAGTTCACTAACTGAAAAATGGTCTCCATTATTTCAATCTAGGGATATATATAATAATATATAGCAAAGGTTAAACCGAAAGGAAGAAATGCCAGGTAAGTTCATCTTGCCATCTTTTAATGAAAATGCAACAGATACTTGTGGCGGATAACCCGCTTTCCTTCTTTAGCAATTTCAGCCAACGCGTTTCAGGTTTCCCCTTCTTCATGGGCATACAGGCTTGCAAAATCGAGGCAAATGAAGTGCTTCCTCATTATAATCCTGAACCCCCCCTCGAAGGCGTGGCCACTCATGTGGCCTTCTGGTTCACTTAGTCTGCACTAAGTATTGCTGCAAGGAGCATGCCAAGAGTTCGCTTTTTTCAAATATGTTAAACAACCCCAGTGGGTGAAAGACTCAGTCCAGCAACAAGTGCACTGCCACATTGTGCAATTCATTAGGCAATACCCCATTTGGGATCAGCATGGGCCCGTTCCTGCAGTGTGTCATCTTCCGCGGCAAGCCGCTATTTATCCACAACAAAGGTATTTAGATCGGTATACAACGTTTACAACGCAACTTTTACAACGCACTACCGTTACAACGAAACTTTTACAACGCAACATCCATTACAACGCATACATTTACAACGCAGTCATTACAACGCATGACACTACAACGCACACCACTACAACGCATACCAGTACAACGCAGTCATTACACCGCATACCATTACAACGCAAAACTTACCATCCAACACTTACCCTACTGTTGCACCCCCTGGAGTTAGAATAGTAATTTTAACCCCTACACTATCCAAAACTTTCCCTACTGTTGCACCCCCTGGAGTTAGAATAGTAATTTTAACCCCTACACTATCCAACACTTACCTTATATGCAATGTAAAATAATGCGTTGTAATGGTATGCATTGTAAATGTAGTATGCGTTGTAGTGGAATGCGTTGTAAAGGTATTTTTTAAGAATTCGTTGTAATGGTATGCGTTGTAATGGTGTGCGTCGTAATGGATGTTGCGGTGTAAAAAATGCGTTGTAAAGGTATGCGTTGTAAAAGTGTGCGTTGTAACGTCATACATCCATTTAGATCATGATTGTCCAAAAGAATTGAGTTTGGTAGAACTATTGTGTAATTCAAATTGATATAATGGAATACCTATTTATTGTACAATAGAAAGTCATTTTAATAAACGGACCATTATTATGTATATTATTTTGTTAATTATTTTTAATATGTTATTTGAATGAATCAATTGAGAAAGTAAAGTGATTTTACATGGGATTTGAAAGAACATACTAAGCTCTTTAAATCATGATTGTCCAAAAGAATTGAGTTTGGTAGAACTATTGTGCAATTCGAATTGATAAAATGGCATACCTATTTATTGTACAATAGAGAGTCACTTTAATGAACGGGCTATTATTATTATATATATATTTTTTTGATAATCAATTTTATTGATTTTCAATTAACACATATGCAGCAATGAAAACACAGCCAGTTTATCGCACAGTGAGCAGTACATAACAGTGACAGACAAAACAGGGGGGAGTAAGCCTCCTACATACATGAGTCCGACTAGGAATAGCAAGCGATAAGGTCTGCAATCATGTCCATAGGGAAGCCTCCGGAAGTTCAGTCTTCTACCAACCCAACCCATTTACTCCACACCCTTTGAAACTTTTTAGGGCAGCCGCGGGCAGCATACATTGGGTGCTCCTGCGCTGCACCCCAATCTACCCCCCTGAGACACCGTGTCATGGAAGGGGCGAACATGTCCATCCAAAGGGCTGCAATATGTTGTTTAGCTACCATAAGATTCGTGGTGAGACAAAGCTTCTCTGCCCTTTTCCCGTGCAGACCATCAGTAACTCCCAAGAGTATGTTCAGAAGGTTCAGCGAGACCTCCCAGCCCAAGACCTCAGTAAGATCAGTGGTCACTAGCTCCCAGTAATGATTAATATCGGGACAGAGCCATACCGTGTAATAAAAATCTGCTTGGGGGCAGTGACAGCGGGGATAGGAAGCATCAGGCCGGAGCCCAGAGTGATGAAGGCGCAGTGGCGTGAGGTAGGCTGCGTGTAAATATTATACTTGAACTATTCGGAGCTGCTCAGAAGCTGTAACTATTTTTGGGGCCATCAGTGCATCCCTCCAATCAGCATCATCTAAAGGGCCAATCCAACCCTCCCATTTATCCTGATAGAGGAAAGGGAATTCGGGGTGTTATTTGTGAGGGAACGATAGATGCGGGAAATCCCCCCTTTCCCAAATTATCAGTCATGACCTGAGCTTCAGGCGGGTTATATTCGGACAAGGAGGCGTGGAGGGAGAACCGGGTCTGTAGATATGAGAATTCACAAATATGGCTCCCGTGCCAGACATCTCCTAGCTGAGAAATTCCAATGAGGGCCCAGGCTCTAAAATCGGAGAGGGAGGTGACATTTTTGAGCTGTCTTCCGCACCAGAAGGGGGTATATTGGGTTAATTCGCCTGTCCAGCAGGTGTGGCGCAGGTCGATGCGCCAGGCCAAAAAAAAAACACGAGTAACTTCTGGCAGATTGTGAGGGACAGCAGTACCGTAGAGCATCCCTTGAATACCAGAGAAACCCAAAGCATGTAGTTCCAGACGATAGGCCGGGTCCGCCCAACCACCATTGAACCAATCATGTACGGTAAGAAGCTTGGTCGCCAGATAGTAGAAATGTAGGTTCGTCATTCCCAACCCCCGTCAAAAGGTGGAATCCTGCATTGATTGAGGGCCAACCTCGGCCTTCGAGCCCCCCACAGGAATTTAGTAGTCAAGCCATATATCTTGCGGAACCAGGACCGGGAGAAGGCAAGAGGCATGTTTTGGAGCATATAGAGGAAACGGGGCAGGATCATCATCTTAAAAAGAGCGATCCTGCCCATGAGGTTCAGTGGCAAAGTTTGGCATCGGAGAAGATCAGCGTGAACCCGCTTCACCAGAGGGCTGACGTTGAGAGACCTGGCGGGATCAGGAAGGAGCGTCACCCAGATCCCCAAGTACTTGAACATCTGCCGCCGGAAAGGGATTGAGGACTGCCAATCGAAACACTCTCTCTGCAGATGAAGGGGGACCAAGACCGACTTGGCCGCATTCAATCTAAGACCAGAAACACGTTCAAAGAGGTGCAGAGCTCTGAGACATCGTGGCCCTGAGCAGACTGAGTCCGACAGAAAGATCAGGATGTCGTGGCATAGAGGGCAATCTTGTCCTCTGCCAGACCAGGCCAATGCCAGTCCATGAGGAGGGGGTCCCCGAACAAGAGAGGCAAAGGTCTCCATAGCTAACGTGAAGAGGAGGGGCTAGAGGGGGCAACCTTGCCTTGTGCCCCTCCTAATGGGAAAGGGGTGCAAGAGGGCTCCATTAACCACCACCTGGGCCCGCGGCTTGCAGTAAAGGGTCTTGACCAGGTTACGAAATAGGGGCCCAAAGCCCATCTCCGACAACACCAGCTCCAGATACCGCCAATCCACGGAGTCAAATGCTTTCTCGAAATCCACAAGGAGCAAGGAGATATAGGGAGTCAGTTGTTGTCAGTGAGCCAGAGCAAGGTGGAGCGGTCTGAGGCAGTGCCTGGTGCCCCGGGCGGGCATAAAGCCGCATTGGTCCACGTGGACCAATGTGCTCAGGTGAGGGCATATGCATTGTGCCAAGACTGAAGCAAATATTTTGACCTCCAAGTTGATTAGGGAAATAGGGCGGTAATCAGAGCGGTGGGCAAGGGGGGGTGAGACTTAGGAATCACCACAATGGTGGTCAGATCCGTTTCAGGGCGGAAGGAGCTGCGGTCTACTGCCTCGCGGTACAGTGACAGTGCTAGGAGATAGGGCACCAGCGTGTCCCGGTAAGACGCGTAGAACTCCTGTGGGAGGCCATATGGTCCCGGCGTCTTACCCCCCACCATGCGGGAGATAGCATCATTGATTTCTGCCGGAGTAATCGGGAGATCAAGGCCTTCAGCATCAGTGTGCCGCGAGAGGGGGAATCTTTCACTCCGGAGGAGATCTGATAGGACGAGGGCTGAAGGTTGGGCAGAGTACATAGAAGCAAAGTAAGAAGCGAAACATTCAGCCACCGCCACAGGGGCCTGATGGGTCTCCCCATGGGAATCCATCACCTCAGGAATAATAAGGTTAGCAATTGGATAAGTGCCTAAGCAGTGGAGGAGCTTCCCATTTTATTTTATTTATTATTACATTTCTTAAGCGCTCAGCTACCCGTGGGTTTCCCGGCGTTGGGAGTAAAACAAAAACAGTATGCCACATGAGGGGGGAGTCAGATCGGCAAACTTACATATTAAAAAGCCAGGTCTTAATTCCCTTACGGAAGGTAAGGAAGCGCCTTTCAGAACGCAGAGGGAGGGGTAAGGAATTCCAGAGGGAGGGAGCAAGCAGAGAGAATGAGCGACCTCCCATTTTTGCTCTCTTGACGCGTGGAATCCTGAAGTTATTCTGGGTGGAAGACCTAAGTGTGCGCGGAGGAAGATATTGCTGCACCAGAGAAGATAAGTAGGGAGGAGCTTTTCCGGTCATGATTTTATGCATGAAACATAATGCCTTAAATTTGACCCTGCACTCGATCCGCAGCCAATGAAGATTACGCATATGGGAGGAGGCTGAGGATCTGGCTGGGAGTTTACAGATAAGGCGAACAGCCATATTTTGTACTACCTGGTACTTCTTAGTGACCTCCTTACAGGCACCCAGAAGTAAGATGTTACCATAGTCCAGGCGTGAGATGACAAGAGCCTGGACTACCGATTTCAAAGTGTCAGCAGGCAGCATCCACGAGATTTTCCTAAGCCACCTGATGATGGTGGTACAGGTGGCTGAGACTTTCACGACGTGCTGCCTGAAAGACAGTTGGTTGTCCAGGAGGACCCCCAGGTTACGGGCAGAAGGAGTTGGAGTGGGAAGAGGGCCCATCTCTGGCGGCCAATGTTGTGGGCCCCAGAGTGAGATGTCTGAGCCAAACAGAAGCAGTTCTGTTTTCTCCCCGTTTAATTTTAATTTGTGCTCCAACATCCATGCCGAGATCTGTTTGAGTCCAGCCTGAAGAGAGGAGAAAGGGAGGTGCTTGTTGGTGGAGAGAGAGTAGATGACTTGAGTGTCATCGGCGTAGGAATAAATAGAGAGACCTGCCTGTTCCGCCAGAAAAGCAAGAGGTCTCACATATAAATTAAAAAAAAAGAGGACTAAGAATAGAGCCTTGTGGAACACCGTGATAAGAGGGAAAAGTAGAAGAAACAGAAGTAGAGGAGAAGACTTGAAACGTGCGATTGGAAAGAAAGTTAGCGATCCAGGCCAGGGCAGCACCTTCGACCCCACCTCTCTCAGGGTGGACAACAGGATGGAATGGGAGACGGTGTCGAATGCGGCACTCAAATCAAGCAAAATGAGTGCCATGGTCTCCCCGTTGTCCACTTTTTGCCTGATGGATTCTGACACACCAAGTAGAGTGGTTTCAGTCGAGAAGCCAGCCCTGAACCCGGATTGAGAACCATGAAGAAAGTTCGTGGTTTCCACGTGAGATTTAAGCAAAGAGTTAACATGCTTCTCCAAGATTTTAGAGAAGCATGAGAGTAACGAAATAGGGCGGAAATTAGATGGATTGTTAGGGTCCAAATTGGCCTTCTTTAATAGTGGGACCACCATAGCGTGCTTCCATTCATTGGGTACAATAGCTTCAGAGAGGGAGGCATTCAGGACCTCCAAAATAATAGAAAGTAAAGAAGGGTCCAGCGAGCTCAAAATTTGAGGGGGCATAGGGTCAAGCGGGGACCCAGATTTTATCTCTTGTAAATACTTATCTAGAAGCAAAGGGGAAATGGGATCCCAAGCAAGGAGTTGGGGAGGCGAGGAAGTAAGACACGCCGAAGTGACAAATGGGGGCGAACATGCAGGCAAGACAACATGAGTAGGCACAGCAGGAGAGGAATTAAAGGTGTCATAGATCTTCTCGATCTTTTCGACAAAGAAATTGGCCAGGGATTCACACTGGAGGGTATCAAGAATAGGGGCCTTGGGAACAGAAGATGCACCTGACAGCTCCTTCACGATTTTAAACAGGGCCTTAGGTCTATTCTGTGCCGCCAAGAGCGTGGAGTTCGTAAAGGAAGCTCTGGCACTATCACATGATGCGTGGTAATTTTTAAGAGCGGCCTTATATTCCGCTTTCAGAGCAACCCACCCATACACTTGCGCCACGGAGGACCTCCACAAGAGTTTAGCGGACTCCATGGAGGCCTGTCTGAGCTCATTCCTGAGAAATGCGAGCTTCCAATACTGGGCTTCTGCTCGCTCTCCAAGCGGATGGGCCTCTAGCCGAGTAGCCTGGGCCTCTAGGAGCATGAGCCGGGCCTCCCGCTTCGTGTGTTGGGGTTTGAGTTGGCTTTTGGCAAAACCGCTAATAGTTGTCTTAGCAGCCTCCCATGAGGTACCAGGGGATGAAACAGAGTCTTGGTTAGCGGCGAAGTAGTGATGCAGTTCGAGCCCTATGTGGTTCCGGAAACCTTTGTCCTGGGAAACCAGGCGTTAAGCTGCCAGACCGGGCGCGAAGAGGCCAGGAGATTACCCAGGCGCATAGAAACTGGGGAGTGGCCCAATAGGCCTCTGGGCAGGATAGTGATGTCTTGGAACGATCGACAGTCCAGGGCTTGAAGAAACATATAGTCTAACTTGACCTACGTGTGGTGGGCGGCAGATGTGTGAGTGAACATACGAGTAGCCGGGTGCCAGAATAGCCAGGCGTCTCCCAGACCCAGAGTCACGGCCCAGTTCAAAAGGAGTGTGGAGTGGGAAACCCGAGAGACAGAAGGGACTGTGGCAGTATCAAGGTCCGGGTCCATAACCGCATTAAAGTCCCCCCCAACTACAGTGGTCCCCGGGGACAGGTCAGCTACCAGTGGAGCAAGGCGCCGAAGCGTGGAAGACAGCAGAGAAGGTGGAGAGCACACGGTTATCAAGTTAAAGGATTGGGTCCCAATGTTCCCCTCCAGAGTAACAAAGCAGCCTCCCGGATCATGTATTAATTTACGCTCAACAAAATAAAGGGCACGGTGCAGCAGGAAGGCCACCCCGTGAGATCCTGGGACCATAGCGTGCCAGAAAGGGGCAACGGTTGCCTAACAGGTGGGTCTCCTGAAGCAGCAATATGTCTACATTGTGACACTGAGCATACCGCAGGGCTGTAGTATGCTTAAACTTATCTAGGAGGCCGTTTACATTCCATGACATAATATGAAGTGTGGTGAAACTAATTCAGTTGTCAGACATGGAAAGGCTGGGGTGATGATCGAGCACCCAGCATGCACAGAGAGCATAGTGGTGCAAGCGCGTGTGGTGTAAGACATAGAAGGACAATGTCGGTCACAGTGTGGATGTCACAGAATGAGGCAATAGTGCTGGCATAAAAATAACAAAAAACAAACAATAAAACCCTGGACAACGGTCCCCACACCCCATCCTATACTTCATGAACAGAAGCATCTGTCGCCCTAACAGTGGAAACTAGCAAAAACCAAACTAAAACATTCGGGACTGGGAAACGTGGAGGATCCTCCTCTTTGCAGGATGTGCATAGTCAAGTTTGTCTGGATTTGAAGCAGCTATGAGATGAGCCACCATCTACTGCCGGGTAGCCAAGCCCGGCAGGCAGAGACAGTCTCATGCGGCATCGGGCTAGGCAACAGGTCAGTGTCAGTGAGGTCCAGCGGTGAAGGCCGGGGCGAGGTGCTCCCAAGATCCAGGCCGCGCGAGGACCCAAACCGCTGCACCCCGAAGGCTCCCCAGGAAGCAGAGCCAGCTGCCGAGAGGAACCAAGCGGAGAGTCCGAGTGAGCCCGCCTCTGGCCACAAAGTCATCGTGAGCGGTTGCGTTGGGGCCCGGAGCCAGGAGCCCCCTGGAAGCCAGTCCCCCAATCACTTCGCCAGATGATGGATGTTGGTTATCAGTCCGCAGGGGATGTTCCTCCGTGGCCCAGGTCCAAGCCCCCTCAGGAATATCAAAGTTGTTGGCGAACATCACTTGCAGTCGTGCCAGAAAAAGGAGCCTGTACTGTATGTTAAGGGCACCCAGCTTTTGTTTATCCTCCCCAAACGAACGGCGCTGACTCTGGACCTCCCGAGTATACTCAGGGAAAACCATGATGGTGTGATTTTCATAATGAAGACACTGCTGCTTGTGGGCCTCGGTCAAGATGGAATCTCGGTACTTGAAATTAAGAATTTGCATGATGATGGGCCTGGGGGTTGCCCCCGGAGGCGGTCTAGGGGCAAGGGAGTGGTGTGCTTGCTCAATCCCATACCACAGGGAGATGGAGCCCTCGGTGATCCATGAGCGAAACCACTTTTCCATAAAGTCGGCCGGACTACTCTGCTCCACCCGCTCCGGGAACCCCACCAGGCAGAGATTGTTGTGGCGGGACCTATTTTCAGCGGCTTCCGCCCTCCAATGCAGTTCTCGAGTGTGAGACTGTAGCCGGGTGACCTGCTCCCTGAGCAGCCAGGCATCGTCCTCCACCGTGGAGATGCGCGACTCAGTCTCTGTGACCTGGGCCACAGCATTCCTCAGATCTTGCTGGATGAGGGTGATGTCAACCCAAACCTCAGAAATCTTGCCCTCCACAGAGGACTGCGAGGCATGTATTGCCTGAAGGATGGTAGTCAGATCCGCAGCTGGTGGGGCTTCTTTGTCCATGGTTCCCCCGACTGCCCCTCATCTGTGGTGGTAAAGCAATCCATTTTGGTCTGAGTGGCCGGGGTTTTGGCCGTTCTGTCACGACCCATGGTCGTCATTCAATGGTGTCTGAACCCTACCGCTCCTTAAAACAGTCTCTGCGCCGTGGGCCACCAACCAAGGTCAAAGAACACAGTCAAAATAAGGGTCAGTTCAGCCACCCCCGGGGAAGTCTGAAAGCAGATGCGAGATCTCCGCGCCTGTGGCCCCGGACCACTATAGGCTTCCTCCGGGCAAAGCAAGACAGTGGAGTGGCAGAGGGAATGCCCAGCTGGTTCTCATGCCGTGCAATAGTTGCAGGCCAGTGGATCCCTTCTGGGTCGCGGTCGCGGCAGGGGACAGCACTATGGAGAACCAGCCCAGAGATCCGGCAGCTAGGGCCAGCGAGCTGAATGATCTTCAGATCCCAGCAGGTGTCGCAATACAGACCAGGTGGTACCAAAGGGAGGCAGACTAAAGAGCCTCAAACCGCTCGATGCGTGTGGTCAAACACTCACCTATCTGTGTCGCAGCTCTCAGAGGTGGGGCAGTGACAGCTGGGGTGCAGGCCAGCAGGAGGGATCAGTTATTAACCAGGCCCAAGGACAGCACCAGGAAGGCAGGGCAAACCGGGGACGAGGGAGGTAGAGGGTCCGCGGTAGGAGCCCAGTAATAGATGCAGGCGGCACCCCTCATCAGGCCTCCACCAGGCAGGAGTTGCGATGCAGTTCCAGCAGGTCAGTAAGTAGAGTAGTAGGGCCCAGGAGGTCGGACTCACTGCAGACGAGGTCGGGGGAGCGACAGGCCAACCACTTGCAGCACCCCTCTGTCCACAAAGTGCATGGACAGGCCAGGCGCACAGGGGGTCACTCACAACTGTCCCAGGACCCCCTCTCACCCGTACTCACTGCTCTTCAATCCCACCACGTGCCTCCTCTAGGTCGTCACTCAGCGTCTAGGGCCTCTCTCCGCCACCATCCTCAGCCCCCGCCCCCAATGTGGCGGCCGGCACCATGGCAGCACCGCAGGGGGGCCAGAATGCAGCCGCAGTGGCCTCCGTCACAGGGGGCCCCAGGATAAGCGGCTCACCGCAGTTGTGCCAATGGCGGTGGCAGGGAGCCAACCCCCACCGCAGACAAAGCGGATCTCCGCAGGCAAGAAAGGAGGAGGGGGCAAACAGAACCAAGGCTCTCCCACAGGCCACAGGCCACAGCCCAACGACCGGGGCTCAAACGCTGTTACCTCTCAGCCCTCGGACTGCAATCACGCCGTCCTAGGTGGCGGATGATTGTATGGCAGCGCTGCCGGGGAGCCAGGTGCACCACCATGAATGTCCCAGCAGAGGTCGGAAGGCTGCCTCGCCCCCGCGGCACCAATTACAGCAGGGGGGGCAGCCGGAGTCCACGTTGGTGAACAGGATAATGTGAAGACAAGTGGCGTCCCAAGCTGCCACCGCACCCCAGAGGTCGGGTGTTCCCCTGGGGCTTTTCAGGCCGGCCTAGAAGTTGCCGTCGCAGTCCAGGCTGCTCAGTCCCCAGCGGCAGTCAACGAGTGGCAAGAGGAGGGCCACTGCCATTTTCGGAAGTGAGCGCCGACCAGACCATCAGGCGATCGCAGGAAAATGCTGGCACCCAGAGTCCCACCGTCCGGACCACCATTAGGTAAGTGGCAGGCATGGGGGTGCTGAATTGCAGGGCTGGACGGCGACCAAGATGGGCAGATTGCTAGCGGATAGCGAAGGGGTCTGGGAGCACACTTAATGTGCCACCGCCATCTTTGCCCGCTGACCACCCCTCCCTATATATATTTTTTTGTTAATTATTTTGAAATATTATTTACTTGAATTAATTGAGAAAGTAAAGCATGTATAGTGAGGCAACAATGGAGTGGATATTCTTGAAAGAAACTAAGATGAATTAAGTTATTATAAATGTGGATAATATTGCTTCACATTACGTTGAATTTTAGAAAGAATTACCACTTCAGAATGGCCACGATATTCACGGGAAGAATATGACAATTCTTCACCCTTTGTCGATGTAAGTTACGTGTAATAATGAACTGCCCTTTCATGTTTAAACGGTGTAAAGAATTGTGGTTACACCAACATTGAAGGCGGAAGCACCGCAACGCGTCAGTCCGCTGTACTTTTCTAACGTTGTGGCATTAAATACTTACAAAATCATGGCTTCTGGCATGCACCTTGTTCGTGGTTAAAGGAATGTAACCGCAAGTTTGACATATGTACATATATATATATATATATATATATATATATATATATATATATATATATATATATATATATATATATATATATATATATATATATATGCTTCAGCAAGAACCTTCCATTAAGAAGACGTGGCACACCACTTCAAAGGTTTACTTCAGTTATTTATTTTCCTGTAGGTTCCCCACCTACGCGTTTCGGACCTACACGGTCCCTTACGCGTTTCGGACCTAAACGGTCCCTGGTCACGGTTAACAAACAATTGTCCCTCATTTATGTTTGTTATTTATACTAAAGACACCATCTAGCTCATTATGATGCATTGTGGGCTTAGTAGTCAAATGTTCATGCTTAATTCAAAGCTTATACTAGTGTCTAGGAAAACCGGTGTCCGGCAGTCTGCGAGACAATGGGGGATTAATTGAAAGCTTGTATATAGTTGTAAGCAACTAGGACGCGCATAGTAAAGGCAATCATATAGTTGATTAACCTTGTCGCGTAAGTTGCGTTGTAGACAAACATGCACAATTAATTTGTGACTGAGTGTCAATGAGTCCATCTTGGCTGAGTGCCTTTGTCTGACTCTACCCCCATTATGTCGTTTGCGCCGTTCCCACAGTTTTCCGACACTCGAATAACAAATAAACGTTAAAACAATGTCTAAGTCACATGTCTCTCATTATTCCATACTGGACAGCATTTTCAGTTTATGCAATCTGAAGCCTCAAATACATACTAGGCTAAGAATTGTTAGTTTGGGTGTTTAGTACAAATATTTCTTAAACAGTCATTCAGTTAGTGTTAAGTTCATCCAGGGCCTTAGAGGTGCACGTGCATTTCCTCGTCCCCATTCAATCCCCACGGGCTCCTGGTTTTGAATCGTATTATTAGTTTCGATTCAAGGCGTCTCAACTTTTTGGTACGGTCTCCACCTCTTTCGTTTTCCTTTACCAAAGCAATTCCTGCATATTTTTAATGTCTTTCCAGGTCTTCCCTGGATGGATTCTCAGATGTTTGGCGATGGCATAGCTGTAGTCATTGTTTTGAATCGATCTTGTATGCTCCAATATTCTCTTTTTGAGAGGACAGATAGTTGAGCCAATATATTTCATACCACAGAAACATTGTATCTGATAGACCACGAATTGGGATTCACATGTTATTTTGTCCCTTATTTCAAAGTTTCTACCCTTTGGAGCCTTGATTGATTTTAGATTCTGGCCAATTTTACAGGCTTTGCATGATAGACATTTAGTGAAAACATGCTGACGTTTGTCTAGCCATGTAACTGGTTTGTCTCTTTTGAAATGGCTGTTGACTAAAGCGTCTTGAATTGAAGGGGCTTTATGAAACGATATCAGTGGTCTATCTCCTATCAGGGAGCCAATATCTGTATCCTTTTTCAATACATTCCAATATTTTGTTAGAATGTGTCGTATCTTAAAGCTCTCTTTTGAGTAGGTAAGGATCAGTCGGGGTTTGTCATCATCTGATTTTATTTCCTTTTTGTTCTTAGGTATTAGCGTTTCTGCTCTTGTTTTGGTTCTTGCTCTCTGTTCTCCTCGTGCAATGTCAGCATGTTTATATCCACGTTTGGAAAAGCGAGATTTGGTTTCTGCAAATTTGCTTTCCATTTCTGTTTCTTCAGCAAGTACAACCAAAACCATCAATCCAACAATTAAACAACTATTCCAACAATTTGAAAAAGTATTGCGCAAAGAGATCTCACGAATCTGGGAGATTATAACCATAGAAAAATATACTGAATTGGGTCTGGTTCCAAGAGGCTTACGCATTTTTGCTCTGCCTAATCACCTGGACATGAGTTCGGAAATGTTGGAAGAATGGGGGCAGAATAATATGCACTGCTCACATAGAAGGATCCTAATTATCATTAAGTATGCAAAGAAAAATGTCGAAGAACTCCATATAAAAATCAAAGATTTGGAAGAACAAATCCAAAAGTGAGGATGTAACAAAAAATGTGCGTCAATCAATGGATAAAAATTTGGACAAACATTATAATGAGATCCAAGAAAGGAAACAACGCAAATTCAGACGGCTGCATTGTCAGGCCAGAAGCTGAAGTTAGACCATTGTTGAGGCAATGAGAAATATAATATATAAATGACTGCCTGCAGTGTGCAGAAGAGTGAGCAGATTGTGAAGCTCTTCTGTTTAGCGAAGAGACAAAAGAAATCGGCAACATTTAATAATGCTTTCGTTGATAGTGTATTTTGAAATTGGAAAATAAACATTCGAATATGTGACATAAGGTTGTTTATATGGACAGTTTTATGTATGCTGTCCATAACGTACCAGTTGTCACGTTTACCTTGAACGAAACTGCTGTATATAGCATCCGTGCCTTGGCCCTCACAGCCCTATAGAATAAGTTGTGGGCGCTACTGCATGGGCCCTTTGGCTATTGAATGTGACAGATAAAGACTGTCAATGAATCACTCTTATTCGGAACTGTCCTCATCCTTAGCTTCACACCCTCTGCATGAGATGACCCCTGGTGGCCCCACGCCCTCGGAAACTCACCCACCCTGACACGCCAAGTACGTAACCTCTGCATCAGACTGGACTCATCACTCGCTATGAATCGCTAGATCGATGCTGTCTCCTCTGCATGATTCAACACCCTCCGCATACTATGTAAAACATTCAAATGGATATCCTCCGACTCCAGGAAAATGGTCACTCACGCCCTTATCACCAGCAGACTGGACTATCGCAATGCCCTCTATGCTGGAATCAACAGAAAACTCCTCTGCAAACTACAGACCATCCAGAACACCACAGTCAGACTGATCCTCAATATCACACGGCACAACCACATCACCCAACACCTCCGCGACCTCCACTGACTATGGCAATGCCCTCTATGCTGAAATCAACAAAAAACTCCTCTGCAAACTACAGACCATCCAGAACACCACAGTCAGACTGATCCTCAATATCACACGGCACAACAACATCACCCAACACCTCCATGACCTCCACTGACTATGGAAATGCCCTCTATGCTGAAATCAACAAAAAACTCCTCTGCAAACTACAGACCATCCAAAACACCACAGTCAGACTGATCCTCAATATCCCACGGCACAAACACATCACCCAACACCTCCGCGACCTCCACTGGCTCCCTGTCGAAAGAAGAATAGCTTTAAAGCTGCTCATGCATGCCTACAAGACCCTTTACAAATTGGACCACAATACCTCAACAACTGCCTCTCCTTCCATGGCCCCAAGAGAAACCTTGCTCAGCCGACCTCTCCCTAGTCACCGTCCCACTCTTCTACAAGAACAGAGCAGGTGGGAGGTCCTTCTCCTATCTCACAGCCAAGAACTGGAACAATCTCCCTCTTCAACTCAGGTAAAGTCCGACACTGAACCAATTCAGGATAGACCTCAAGACCTGACTCTTCGAATGACTCCACTGGAGCTGCGCACTCCTCCCTTCCAGTGCCTTGAGACCCTATTGGGTGAGTAGTGCGCTCTTTAAACCCCTGAGTGATTGAGTGACTGACTAACGCACTCTCACAGACAATCCTCTTAGTTTTTTACAAGGACCCTCATCACTGTGGTTTCTCTAGTGGCATGCTTCATCGTCGAATGTAAAAAAGAAAGTATCTGGGCGGGCACAAACTTGAAATTCAACGGAGCTCTTTGTTGTCTTCTAGAGGGATCTGCAGTTAAATGTACTCGGGTGTCCTACAATGTCTCTTCGTATTTTTATTTTGTTTATGGGTCTACTGGCCAACTATAAAGATGTCTTTCCTGTCCTGGACCCCAAGCAAGCTGTTAAGCTTCCAGTCACCCTCCTTGAGATTGACAGCTAAAGTCTGTCAGACGAGCATGATGATTAAACACGGTTAGATGGCGTCACAAAATGAGTTTACCTTTCAAATGCTAAATAACGTATGTGCACATCACAGAAAGCAATGTCACACAGCTGTGCTCCATTTTTCCATACATGAAAAATCAGGAGCTTCCATTAATGCGTGCTGTCTATAATGCCAGAAAACCACAACCGTCCAAAAGGTGATTTTCTAGTAATACAGAGCTCAAGCATTGTTATTTGTAACAGAAAAGTCCGCGTTAGCAAAAATGTGGAATAACAGAAGTGGTATAAATGAGTCCTATTGCTGTTCCATCAACCTGCATTTCAGGATTGAGTGATGTGCCATATTTAGGGAGCTTCAGTCTTCCATGGACAACCTCCTGCTGTAGCTAAGTGGCCGGCCCAGCAATTAGTGGGATGAAACTCATGCTGGTCACTATTGGGCTCCAGGTGTGAAATAAAGCCCCAGTGATTGCCTTGATTTTCTTGAAAAATTGACGTAATCTAAATGCAATTTAGTCAATCGGCTGGCTAGTTGCTTTTGGGTTGTGTGCAGTACTAATAATTATACGTTTGAATTGTGCTAACTCGCTTCCATCAATTGCACGTATTGTCAACAAGTGGCTATCACAGTGTTTGTCTTCTCACAAATATTTATTTAACTAAAAAGTTCATACCAAACCAGAGGGCTAAGAATAAAAAAAAACGGTAGGGTCATATGAAATACCACATTCTGTCTCTGGAGTTCCTGTTCACATAGAGATAAGAACGAGATAAAAATATCAAATAGAAAAACGAAGAAGGAGGAGGAAAGTGAGGAGAAAGATTGACATAACATCAAGTCTGATGTCTGAATCATGATCTAAAGACACTTATGATCACAGGCTGTCTCCCGTTCTGACATTTCTCATGTTACACCCTTTTTCTTCTTTTTACCGCTTCTGTAGTCGCACATCTTCGTCTCAGAAGCTGTGCGCAGTCAACAGATGGCAGGGTGAAATGTTAAAAATAAGAGTAGTTTAAAACTCGTTCAGGTTCAGCAAGCAGATGCGCCTTAACAAATTGGGAACATCTTTTTCACATGTTGTAATATGTGCGATAAAAACGACTTTCTCAACTTGAACTTCATATTTTGTAATGAAGTATAGGCATTTTATATTTTAAAAAGCACATTTAAAAAAAAATTGTATATTGCGCCACTTTTTAAAATTTAATCCGGTGCACTACCAAACTTACCCGCAATCCTGCCTGCACCCTTTGCCACCCGGCTTCCCCGCACCTCTCCGGTCCACCACGGGATTTCTCCCGATTGTTGTGGAGGGAGGAGCGGAACATCCACCACTTCCGGGTTAGAGGGGAGGAGGGGGCAGATCTCACCGGCAACACCCCATATAATCAGATGCCTCTCACCGCGCGCGCGTACGCGGCCGGCCAGGGTCAGGTGTCAAAACCCCTGTCCGTTTGCCCGTCCACAACAGGAGCTACAGTCCAAACCTCCTATACAAACTAAGGGGGAAAATACTCCTCTCGTGCCACTTCTCCTGGGACCCAGCAGAGCAACATACTATCTCCCCTCAGTGTGGGTTTCAACTTCTACCTGCACCCCCAAATAAAACCTCACAACACAGTATGTACCTCTTAAATTGCAGGTCTCTTCCTAGGCACTCCCTAGAAATCTCAATGCTACTAGAGGAGCTAATCCCTGACGCTCTATTCCTCACAGAGACATGGCTGCATGACCAGTCAGAACCTGACCGCGTCCAGGCCCTTCCCCAAAGATACCAAATACTGAGCAACGACCGCAAAACAGGAAGGGGGGGTGGACTAGCAGTGATTCACAAAAACTGCTATGTAGTCTCCCTTTCACTATTGAATTTACACCCACTCGCACCTTCTCGGGAATACTTCTATATCGCCCCCCCGGCACCCAAGGGCAATTCCCTCTCGCCCTTCCATCCATCATAGCAAATCTTGCCTACAGCCCTTCTAATTTCACTCTTTTAGGAGACCTCAATGCCCATTTTGATGACCACAATGACTTCAACGCCAGAGAAATAATCTCCAGCCTATCCGCCCCCAAGCTTATACAACTAGTGCCTCACCTACCCATCACAAAGGTCACCTCCTTGACCCTATTTTCAGTAATTGCTCGGACTTACAGATTGGAAATCCTTCCCCCCCTTCCCTGGACAGACCACTCATGTGGACCGTCGCAAATCCCGGAACTGGTCGAAACTCTCCCAATCGGAATGGCTGGGGAGGCTCGAATCCACCAAACCACCCAACACCTCCAACCCCACCCAGGGGAATGAGAATTATAATAAGTGGATCACCAACTCACTCGACCTGGTGCTCCCCTTCAAAACCACTGAACCCAAACGCTGCAATACGACTGCCCCTTGGTATACCGCCAAACTCCGGGAATCGAAACGTATATGCAAAAAGATGGAGAGGAAATGGCGCCTAGATTATCTAAAAAAGTGGCCTACAGAGCCGCAATCAAATCCTGCATAGCCAGCATTAAACTCGCACAGGCATCGTTCTATGAGGAAAAAATCACCAAGGCAGCCTCAAAACCCAAGGAAATATACCGCATAGCAAAATTCCTCCTTCAACTACCTGAGGAGCCTAAAGATTTTGCGAATATCCAAACCCACATGCGACAACCTAGCAGAGTTCTTCCTCCGCAAAATCGAAACAATCAACACCTCTTTTCCCCACCCTTTCTCTTTGCAAAGTAACTCCTCAGACCGCGGCCCCCACCCCCAGCCACACTTGACCATTTCTCTCCTCTAGATCCCGCCAACCTAGAGTCGATCATGCATCAGGTAAAATCAGGTAAAATCTGGCTCTCCAAAAGACCCCGCTCCCCCACGCACCTTTCTCTCAGTCATCCATCACATCTCACCCACCGTTCTTGATCTACTCAACACCTCCCTTTCCACTGGTACTGACTCCCCTGGAAGCAAGCCATGGTCAATGCACTTCTAAAGAAATCAAACTTAGATCAAAAACAACCATTCTAACTACCGACCTATCTCCCTACTGCCCTGGCTAAGCAAACTCTTAGAAAAACATGTCAACACGGTGCTAAGAAACTTTCTAGAGTCCAACACACTTCTGGGCCCTTCCCAGACGGGATTCCGCCCCCTGCACGGGACTGAAACCGCTTTGGTCGCAGTGACAGAGGAGGCCAGGTGGATCCTGGATAATGGAGGTTCTGCAGCCATCATTCTCCTCGACCTAAGTGCCGCCTTCGACACTGTAAACCACAACATCCTACTGCACCGACTCAGCGGGAAGGGAATTTCAGGAATGGCAATCACCTGGTTTAGGTCCTTTTTGCTCATTCCAGATATTCGAGAGTGAATGTACCTCCCCCAGCAAACCCCTGAATTGTGGAGTACCGCAGGCTCCTCTCTAAACCCCACCCTTTTTAATGTTTACATGAGCCCACTAGCCAAGATTGTCGGCCCCTTCGGAGTAAAAATCGTCACTCATGCGGACAATACTCAGCTAGTGGTGGCTCTAAACTCCCCCCCCCAACTCACCCCATGGCCTGAAAAAGTGTCTGGAAGCAGTCACAGGATGGATGACATCCTCCTGCCTCAAATTGAATGGGGACAAAACAGAGCTCATGCTCCTTGGAAACTCCAATAATAAGACCATTGATCCACTCTGGCCCCCTTGTCTGGGACCACCCCCTGCACCCAAAGATTCGATCAAAAGCTTGGGCATCTGGCTAGACAAGTCACTCGACTTTAACCACCAGGCGACCAAACTACCAGCGACTTGCTTCAGCCTTCTAAGACTCCTGCGCAAAATCCTCCCTCTCCTACCTTTTCACGCCAGACGGATATTAGTCCAAGGTCTAATTCTGTCCCGCTTAGACTTTGGGAATGCCCTATACCTTGGGGCTCCCCAGGTCACCCTAAACAAACTACAGATAATCCAGAACTGTGCCGCTAGAACCCTGCTTCAAATTCCCCGGCGAGTCTCGGTCAAATCCAGACTGAAGGACCTTCACTGGCTCCCAGTAAGGGCAAGGATAGAATTCAAGGCAATGTGCATTGCACATCGATCATACTGGGGAACAGGCCCCATTATCAATCGCCTCCTGATAACCGCCTACCATCCCACCAGACAGCTCAGGTCAGGGTCCTTCTTCCTTGCCGTAATACCCATGTTCAAGAGAGCTAGGTGTGGAGGCCGCTCATTCTCCCATAATCTCGCTAAGCTCTGGAATGCCCTCCCTCTCTCACTTAGATCAGAGCCCAAACTGCCCGCCTTTAGCAAACTCCTAAAAACCCTGCTCTTTAACCACTTCGGCGCTGATGACGAGCTCAGCTCGTCATCAGTTGCGCCGCTCGCACGCTGATGACGAGCTGAGCTCGTCATGTAATGCGGTTTTTTCAAAAAAGTCGCGCAGCACGAAAATAGCCGCAGCGCGCATGCGGTTAACAAACCAGAGTAGCTCTTATCGGCTCTGTCACAGGCATGACCTCTGCAGCGCTGGGACGCTTAAGGGAAGCCACCGCACTTTACAAATGGTCTTTTCATTTCATTCATTCATTTCATTAAATTGTAATTGGCAGTGCAAAAATTAGCTCAGGGAGACAGCACATGTTACACCTAGGATGTGAGGTGTAAAGATGGTCAGTAAATTGGTGCACGGTTGCCTGCGTTGCAGGGATGATTGTTGTTGAACAGGAAGAGACACCTTCCTGCACCAGGGGTGGCTCCTCCATGTGGGCAGAGGAGCATTACCCACTGCTTTCTCGCAGTGCGAGAATCAGAAACACAAAAAGGTATTTTAAATACTATTTTGTGTTTCTTCTTCTCATACTGCGAGAAAGCAGAAGGCAGGGTTTGGTTGGGGCGGGCCAGGGGGCGATCCTGCTTGAGGGCAGGGGAGGAGTGGCTTGACCACCGTTGTGGGTGCTGACCAAACCAGTCTTCCGCACTCTGCATTTTCTCTATGTATGCTATATGCAGCCTACATAGCGAAAATGGCCTCCCCATAGACGCCTGTGGGGTCAGCGTCCCAGCCAATCACGACGCTGCCATGGCAGCATTGTGATTAGCTTAGGGGAGGGGAGGGAGGCTGCCTGCGGTTATTTCCTATTGTACAGAGGACGACGCAGACCGAGGACACGGGACGGGCTAGCAAAGGTGAGTTAATATCACTTTTTTTTTTTTTAAGTAAACCTTCCCCCCGCTGGAACCCTCCCCATGTGCCCCCTCACCTCTCCACCCATGAGTCATACCGTCAGCGACTGTCCGGCAAGAAAAAAAAAAGAATAAATGGTGTTTTGCTGCTTCTATGTGTGCTGCAGACTGCAGCATACACACAAAGAGCAAAAAACAAGGAGAAATAAAAGTATTTCTCCACGTAGCACCACTCTGGGGAAGCGTACATTTTTGGCAGTGCCTAGATTTTCAGATCCTTGTAAATCTGGGTCAAAAAGCAATGGGTGTTGTGTGGGAAAGGGCATAGCAACACCCACTGTATGCTCCTTTACCGCAGAAAACTGTATTGAGGAGGACCATATATACAAGGCACCATTTTAGTCATGGGAAGTGGCTTAGCGCCACCTTAGCCACTGGAGCATTGCAGAAAGTGACGCTCCAGTAGCTAAATGCCCTTGAGGGTTTGTAGCTGCAAAACAGCGTCTTGTGAGTCAGGCAACTATTTCCGAATCACTAAGTACATTTTCGACCATACTAACTTACAAAGCAAAGATGGAGTGTAATGGGCACCCCCTCTCTTGGCAAGTGGAGTTCACAAAAAACTAATTAGTTAAAGAGACTCAAAATGAAGAGGTAACAGATTCACAACGTGGATGTTGTCCCACGGGGACAGCTTCAACTTGGTGGCTGATAGCATCGGTGGAAGCGAACATTGGCCAAGGGAACCACTGTGCTCTCTTCCAGTGGCATTCACTGCATGACAATTTTTGATTTTGAAAGCAGCCCATCTTCTCTTTGTGGAAAGGAGATGTTTTGAAAGAAATAAGAGTTTGCGTGAAGTGAATGTGAAAACAGGGATGGAGGTTTGCGGTACCCGAGAGACCTTCATGTCTGCATTCACAACCATTTTCCGGGAGTTGCAAAAGAATAAATATAATTGATGCAGAAGTTGTGCGCCTCTCTGGCAATAGGCATTTTGTGACATAACTGAGTTGTAAAACAGGCGAATGCAAAATAAAAGTGTAGCTGCAAACCAGCTGGTGTACAAAATCACTGACTCTTTTGTGACCCAACTTCGTGCATTGAATCCCATGTTGGTCACATTTGGAGTTCAGCAATTTCTTTATATTTGATTAAAAAAATACAAGTGTATGTTCTGCTGCATTGAAAGAGAAAGCGGAAAGTAAGGACACATTAAGTTTGCATAGAAAGAACGTAATATGGAAAATATAGCTCAAACATGCGTTGTCAAAAGCAAAAGGTCTGTTTTCATCATGGGATGGCTTTGTAGAAAACAAACACATGGCAATGTTGAAAATGGTATATGTTTCAGTCAGTGCCCCTCTGGCTTACGCTACTAGGGATGGCAACTAGAAAGACAGAGAGGGGCATGTTAAACACACACACACACACCGTAGTCACATCTGAATTTAAACGAGCAACTATAAAAAACATAAGTTTACATTTCTTAGAAAGGCGATGCACTGCGGATGACTAGGTAGGTTACTATTAACGTGCAAAGTCATCACTCACTCTTCCCAATAAGATGGAAACCAAACACCTTTTGTGAAAGAACAATGGTGGGTGTGCTAATTGCATTCAATTATTATAGGGCCTTCACTGGCTGCATCAAATGTTTGTGATGTGACATTTTTTCAAATCATTACGTACCATTGTAGTCACATTACATATTGTACCCCTACAAAGACTTTTTTTCAGACTTTCTTCTGAATACACATTTGTTGAGAGGTGTTTGGTATTCATAAATTGTAGGTGTTCTTGCTTATCATTATATTAAAAATTACTAATACACTTTCTTTTAGTTTTTAAGTACCAGACATCAACTTTTATACATTATTTCCAGTGATTCCCCATCCATTACTGGACTAATCCCCCTTTGGATCCTGCATCAATTATATTATTGAACTGTACATGCTCGCACCTGTGCTCTACTATTTTACTTCGTCAGTTCTGTCTGTCAATACCCTAGATATGATGAGGCTTATATGTACTCCTCTTCCAAATCCACACAATCACAGGCGCACATACTGTGCTGTTGACACAGACTCATATCGGGATCCCTGTTTTAAACCTAGCTTCCGAAAGCCTCTAATATTTGGATCTGAGGAGGCTACCAGTTGGTGACTGTCAGCATTAAGTTTAAACAACAAGAGAGTGAGGGTCAAGAACTACTCTTCAACCCCAATAAAGTACAAAACAACAACAAAAGAGTCATCAAGAGTGTGCTACATCAATTCTTTAGCAGTAGTGACTCCACCAAGGACTGAGCACACAAATTGATACCAAAATGGGAGGAAAAATGGAGCAGGGTTAGTGAGAGGGGGATTTACCAGGTTAGTAAGAAGAATCCTCACTCACTGACTTGGTCGGTGACATGCTTCATCATGGGGTTCCCACCGGGTAGACCGAATGTCTACCCGATGTGCTTCAACGCCTGTTGTTAAAGTGGAGCTGGTTTCTTGTGATTTTAAGTGGTGCAAAAAAAGGGGGTTGGTTATGTGATGTTAAAAGAAAACAGTCAGTGTCTCGAAAAACTTTTTAATTTGAGACTAGACTGTGTTCGTTAAAAAACGGTGTAGCGTACGCCAAATGGTTGTAAATTTGAACCATTAGTGTCCTTGATGTGTGTAGAAAAAGATCGACATGTTTCTGCTCATTGTTGGCTTAGGCCAGCCGAGCTTTCATCAGGACCAATGTGCACCCCTGGCGGTATACACTCACTAAGGTGTATCCTAACCTAGGGGTGTGTAAATCAGTGTACCAGAACTCACGGTTACCAAGGACTATCCTGGAATTTCCCAGCGTCCAAGACCCATGTCAAAGCGTAAGTTCCCGCTTCCGTGCACTCACGGCGGGAGTATGTTTCTTCACGCCAAGTGAAGAGTTCTTACTTGGCGACTACCCTCGTATCAACCTAACGCCGGCTGCATCCATGACCCGAATGTCCAGACACTGACTGTTTCTTTTAACATCACATAACCACCCCCCTTTTTTTGCACCTCTTAAAATCCCAAGAAACCAGCTCTGCTGTAACAACAGGCGTTGAAGCACACCGGGCAGACATTCGGTCTACCCGGTGGGAACCCCATGATGAAGCATGTCACCGACCAAGTCGGTGAGTGAGGGTTCTTCTTACTAACCTGGTAAATCCCCCCCTCACTAACCCTTCTCCATTTGTCCTCCCATTTTGGTATAAATTTGTGTGCTCAGTCCTTGGAGGACTGTAAGCATTAGACAGTAAGATAGAGAAGTTCAATCCATATGTATTCTAATACCTCAGTCAGTGCTTGCTGTCAGGATGGAGACGCAACTGCTCCTTCCAGTCCCTCTCCTCAACGGTCACCAGTTCGAACCCACCTACGTCAACACATTGCAAAGTGGCGACAGAGTGCCCTTCCTGCACCACACCTCTTCCACCCTTAACACCCTTAACACATATCAATTAAGAATGCACTATCACTAATAAAACGAAATACAAATAGCAAGGACAGAAATAAAAACACAAACAAAACATTCCATATTCAAGGCAATGCGACAAACAGGGAACATAACCTGAATTTGCAAAAGTGTATACACAAGTATACCATATAAAATAATAAAGGAAAAGCAATAGAAGTGGTTTGTAAAATATAAAAAGTTGCACATAAGTATGTTACACACATTAAAGTTGCACCCATCACCCTACTAATCCGACAATAAAATCATCATACCTACCAGGTTTGTGCATTTGCCAGACAGATTTGGTAACATTCAGGGGGATAGCCTCAAGAACATGTGATAACCATTGCAAATGTAATTTAATGCAACGCTCAACATCGCAGTCTATCTTGGGAAAATTACGCCGTGTCAACTAAGTATTCACAACACGGCGGTACCATGCGATAGTCTCCAGATAACGCGTCAATTGAGTGCGTTATTATCAACGCCACGCTGCAAAAATGTGAAACACAAACGCACTAAAAGTTGCGATGAGGCCATTCACGATACAGAAAGCAGCAGGCCTGCAAATCCCATGCATCTCGTGGGAAAATGCACTATAAAAGCTACAAAAACAACACACCAGAAAGAATCCAAAGTGCGTAGCAACATGGATGCACCCTGACTGAGCGCAGAGGCCAACGCGAACGCCACAAGCCCCACAGACCACCAGCAAGGAACACTGGGGTCGGGGAAGGCCAAGGAGAATAGGATGACGGGGTGCAGTTGGCAGGAAAACCAGATCAGCGCCACGGAGGCGACAGAACACTACCATCAACTGACCCACAATTAGACTACCGTGAATGCAGTTGGAGTGTCGAGGAGGCCAATGGAGGAGGCCAAGAGGTGCTGGCATGACGTGAAAACCTAAACCAGGCCAAAACCACTGCCAAGAGGAAGCCAGCAACAGCGACAAGAGGTGGGAGTCCAGCGCCACAGGAGGAGCTGGAGGAAATGGAGTCCACAGTCATCAGTGTGGAGATGGTGCAAGGAGTCGGGAGTACACAGCTTGGGAGGACCTGACACAACAACAACAGTGTGAGTAACAACCAGGGACAGGGGGGATGGGGAGATGGGCTCAATGGCACACATGCACAATGATGTTTAGCACGCTGCACACCGACAATGACTCTGGATCATGTCCCTGATCCCCGTGGCACACTGCAGCACACACACATAGCAATAACAGCACATTCACATTGACGACAATGTGGCACAATGTGGCAACCTGACACTGCAGAACAGAGGATACAACTGGCTCCGCACACGTGCTGATACTGGCCAACTACATCTGACAGAGCTGGAAACTGTGAAATGGAAATGTACGCGTACAACCTTACATCCGTCATTTTGTCCAAATGTCCACTGTCCCGCATACAAATCCAGCACCTCCCAAACAGTCACAATGTACATTGTCATACAGTCTGCATGTAAAAAAGAACAATGAGCCAACATACATGTCAACACAATGTCAACATGCATCTACCCTTCACATTGCAGAGGGTCACACAACACCTCCATAGAGCAGAGAAGACCACTCATCAGTGATGCCAGAGAGGACCACTACACCTTCGACACTGACGCCCTACAATAGCCCATTGACATCCCACACAACCCACCACCAGGACCAGGGCAGCAAGCTACATAGAGAAGAACACAGCCTCTGCAACAGACCACACAGCAGGAAGCACCCGCAAGCACGGCTGGCTCCCAACACCTCACCGACCCACACACGGCATCCCAATGCCAGGTGTCAGAACGCCAAAAGGAGGTGGCCGAACAGGTGCGGGTGGGGTCCGAACCCATGTAAGGCAAACTAGATCACATACGTGGGTGTCTAATACCCTTCAGGGACCAACTACACCCCTCAAAGGAGACCCACAATGCCACAGAGACACATTCAGATGCACATTCCCTGTACAGAACCACGCCCATGGGCATGCAAATAACAGTCACATGCCCACATTGGCTCTTCGTACGATGGCCCAGTCCACTCCTCTTACGTATTGAGTGGGTGATGACAAGTTACATGTCCAAGGTCTAACCCGCTTCCTGCGGTGACATGTCTGCGTCCGCTGAACACAGCACAATGTAATGTCGTAGGGGCTAGAGCCCTCATGCATACAACAAGACCACAGGGATACACGCAGATTGTATGTGGAACTGGCTACGGGCACGTGCGCACGGCCCCTTTATTGCAGGGCCACATGTACAGTGACGCCTGTGCTTGATGTGTGTGGGGTGAGTGTAAGCCAGCCCGCACGGAGTGGTTGGTGCTGGCAACAACTTGAAAAGTGGACATCATTGAAACGGAAAAAGAAAACACCAGCAAAACAGAGTCAACTTCTGAGCAACATGCAGGGAGCTAGAGCAAGTACAGAGGTCACCCAATATGCACACAGAAGTGTCCATGAGTTGCAGTGCCCTGGGTTGGGGCACTAGAGCTGAGTGCGCTCATGTGAAGAAAATGTCTAGGATTGTGTCCCTTTCAGATATTCCTGATGCAGATGCAGTGGGGTGTGTTAGACCTTCATCATTTTACTCATCAATGTCCCAGGTCTCCCACACTGCTTGAGGTGACATTGCTGCACAACCTCTCCACAGCACACTACTCCATCAGTAACAGTCTACGGGTTGCGGTGCACTGAGTCAGTGGCACCTGGAGTGCTGAGCAGGGTATCAGGCAGATGATGGTATCCATGCCAGGTGTGAGCAACTCCATCAGTCTGCCAGTACTACTGTATCGACACTGGCAGATGGCGGTTGGAGGTGGTCCTGCCGATGGTGGCATGTGCCACCTGCGGTGATGCCACATCCGGGCCGGTCAGGACTCGATTGGATGTGTGAGCCCTGGTGAACAACAGTTGAGGCCGGAGGCAGTGGACAGCCCAGGGCCACAGACACTTGGCGTTGACGACCCCAAGGCCATCGTCTCTAAGGCCATCCAATATTCATTTAGACAGGGTCCCTGACTGGAGCTGCACTGAGTTAGTGGCACTGGATGCACAGCGGCCCGTACAGGCACACTGCCACAGAACGGTGACTTGCAATCCACTGAGGTAGTGCCTCGCAGACTGAGCGGGTCCTTGATCATGTCCAAGGGGAATCACTGACAAAATTTCGATTTCACTAAAATCGACCTACACAAATATTGTGTCTTAAATATAGATTACAATTATATCGACACCCTATACTTATTTATAAAATTACTAAAACATCGATCTAACTATATTGATATACAATATTCTCGACTACACTAATTTCGACCACACTTATATCGAAATAAATAATATCGACAGTCATTATTATATATACCACAATACAAAAACATCGATTACCAAAATATAGACATAAAAAATATCGACATTATCTAAATATCGACTCCTCTAAATTATTCTAACAATTATTTAGAAACATTATACACATTAAATAAATTAACATTATACCCATATAACTAGGTATATACATACTAAACACTATTAAATAAATATATCTCTCTAAAATAATTATAATAAATAACTAAATCTATACAAACAATTAATACTAACATTTTTAATATATACACATATTTATTTTAATATTATACATTTTTTAAAGCTATACTATTTAAATCTATTATTTATAAAATACTTACTAACACACCAATTCTCTGGGTAAACATTTCACATTCAGCAAACTAGAATATTTAAATGAAAAAATTCAAACTAACCAATAGAAACTCATTTCTAGGTTTCTAACCAATCACAAACAAACACTAATTACACATACCCTATATAAAGAGTTAAAATTAAAACTCAAAAACCAGCAGAAATTATTCAGCTTCTAGGAAAACTGCACTTATTTCTACTACCCTAAAGATTCTTCTTATACAAAAATACTACAAATCAACTAAAAGTAAGTAATCTTATGTTTCTGGATAAAACGTTACATTCAATGCAACCTGCGGTTCATTGTAAATATCTAAAACTGCTTTTCTATCTATCTCTACATATTTCCTAAACAGAATCAACGTTAACAAACAGATGAACATTTTCTAGGAAAATACAACAACAAAGTTTAAAAGTAAGTCTATTAAATGTCCTTTTTAAACACTAAGGAAATGCTAATTCAATAGTAAAAATTTTATAACTATCTCATAAACTCCTACTTAAATGTCTAAATATTTTTTTTTATTAAATACATGTTTTAAATAATGAAAATTTGAAATGCTTGTTTTAAAAAATGCTACCTCTATTATAAATACTAAACTAAATATTCATCATACCATTATTTTTTTCAACAGATACCTTTACAAATTAAAGCTGCAACATAACAACAGAGATTCTACCATCAACAACTAAAATTTATAACTAGGTAAGCAAAGAACACATGCCCAAGTACTAATATTTGTCTTTTAAACACTCACAATGCTGATACTTGACTTTTTGTAAATTTAAAACAGGTATTTTAAAAAAATGATATGTACATCAGAATAAATGTACTAAACGTTTTCATTATAAAACATAGTACCTTACCAAATGTGTTATAAAAATACACATATAAACATTCACTAAAATATGCTTCATTTTCTTTCCACAGACCACTACAATCTATTAAAGCATCAAGCAACAAATACATCTACTTTGAAAATCTACTACTTTACAACAGGTAAGTACCCATAAATGTTATATACTTAATTAATTACTCTTCTAATAAAAATACTGTTTCTAATATTATTTAATACACCTTTTCTAGATTTAAGAAACCAATAATGACAGAAGATGGAAGATTTATAACATCTCAGAAAGGGAAATTTTTGTTATGCTATAAGGGGTATACTTATACTCAAGAAAAACAAAAAGACCTTAAAGTTAACTGGAAATGTACAAAGTATTACTCTAACAAATGCTATGGGCGTGCAACAACCAGAGAAACTAGTGTAATTAATACCACTGAACATAACCATCCACCTAATCTCTCAGAAATAGAGGTTAGATCTACTCTTGAAAATAATAAGGAACTAAGCAGCACCTCTGACCTACCAACAAGTGTAATACTTAAGGAATTAATACCTAGAGTACCTAGAGAGGCAAGAGGTCAGTTACCAACTATAGCTGCTATAAAAAGAACCATAGCTAGAACCAAAAAATCTAATAGACCAACAATAGCAACACCTAAAACTTTTGAAGAGGTCATAATTTCACCTGAGCTTACCATAACTCATAATGATGAACCTTTTATCTTCTACGACAACAACAACAAAGATAAAAGGATAATAATGTTTGCTACAAACACCAACCTACAAAAATTAACTGATAGTCAAACATGGATGATGGATGGCACTTTTAGCATATGCCCTAAACCATTCTATCAATTATATACTATACATGGGCAATTCCATAATACCTGCATACCATTCAACTATTGTTTGTTACCAAACAAACAAACTTCTGCATACACAGAAATATTAAACAAAATAAAAGAAGAAACAAGAGACTTCTTTCCCCTAAAAATTATAATAGACTTTGAACAAGCAATGATTAATTCTATCCTCAAAACATATCCACACACATCCATACAAGGATGTTACTTCCATTTTAACCAATGTCTATGGAGACATTTGCAAAAAATTAAACTTAGTGTTGAATATGCAACAAATATTACATTTGCATACCAAATAAAACACCTCATTGCCCTAGCATACGTGCCAATCACCGATTTGGCTGAACACTATAACCTTTTAATAGAAAGTCCTTTCTATACACAAAATGAACAAAAATTTGCTCCACTTTTGGATTATTTTGAGGACACCTGGGTGGGGAGACTACACAGGTCAGGCCACAGACGACAACCTAAATTCCTAATTCCTTGGTGGAATGTATATTTACCAACCCTAAACCAAGAAGCCAAGACAAACAACGCAATGGAGGGTTGGCATAATGCCTTTCTATCTTCAACTGGCCGAACAACTCCTACACTACACAAACTCCTAACAGCAATACAAAAAGAACAAAGTTTCCAAGAATTAAGAATGGAGCAATCTGTCTTACAATTAAAGCCCAAACTATCATGACAAACAGCCCAAATGTACCAATATTTACAACAACAAGTACAACTTTACCCCACAACAAGAGGACTAGAATACTTAAAAATGATAGCCAAAACATTAAACTGAAAATAATTATCCTAAAAAACTCTGTACATCTAAAAAATGCCTTAAATGTTACCAAAAACATCTTATTCACAAATTATAAGATATTTTTTTGTCTAATAATTATAAATATTAATACATTTTTAGCCCAAAAAAATATCTAACTCAACATAAATAGTTTTAAAATAGAACATTTCCCAACCCACAAAATTTAATAATATAAAAGCATTTACCTTTTAACAAAACAACGTAATTAGCAAATCCAATGATTCATAACAATCCATGTAGCAATAAATCCACAGCATAAAAAAAATAGTTGCCCAATAAAATGCAAAACAACAATTGTTCAAAATACATCCGAAATCCCAATTAATCGATAATTCTGAATCCATCAACAACCCGAAAATGGTACAAAATTTAAATAAACGCTCCAGTAAACCCAAAAAATAAACGAAGTGTAAAACACATATCAGTTACAACAACTGAAATACACTTCTTAAAAAAAAAAACGTAACAGCCCGGAAACGGAAAAGGCTGTTTTCAATAACCGACAAGAGAAAAATAAACATTCCCACCCACATAAAACTTAGAATAAAACATTATTAATAACTAGAACATACATATATCTAACCAAAAATAAATAAAAAGCCACAAACACAAGAACTCCAAAGCCGTTACTGAGAAAACGCTAAGAAAACGTAAAAACGTTAATAACCAACTACATACGAAGTTAACCCTAACATATTAGTCCACAAACAATAAATAACAAACTACTACGTTTAAAATGTACTTAAATTAGTTAAAATATAACTAATAGCACTCTTACCTTCTCAGACGTGGAGTAGCTTCCAACCGCGAGCTTGAATCTTCTAAAATGACCTAAAAAGACTAAGAGCGGTTACAAAATAAAAGACTCAAATGATAGTATTATCAAAATAATAGTGAAATAAATGTCAAATAAATTTGTTTTACTAGTAGAAAATTGTTTAAACTGTATAAATAATTTTTTTTACATTTATGCTATGTATTAATATTTTTTTCTATAACAATATTATTATAATATTATTTTTTTATTATTACATTAATTATTAATATAGTTTAATATTTAATGTTATAACAAAGAAAAACATAATGGGCCCCATTAGGATGGCGGGCGGACTTTGCCCGCCCGCCATCCTCACGGTACTAGGGACCGGCCGCCATGAGGGCGGGGGTCCCGTTGGCAGCATTAGGATGCGCCCGCCACAGTGGCGGGCGCATCCTGTATTCCCATCATTGTGGCGGGCGGTGCACTCTGCACCGCCCGCCACAATGCTGAAAATGCTTTGCAGCATTTGCATGACGAAAGCGGCAGGCACCGCGCGGTGCCTGCCGCTTTCATTATGCAAATGCAGGGGGGTACCATAGGTACCCCCCTGTGTGCACCCCCCTACTGTGCTGCACTCTGGGGGCCCGCAGGGGGCCCCCAGAGTGAAGTCCGCCTGCCTTTCCGTGGCGGCATTGCCGCCACGGAAAGGCATTGTCAGATGCCTATTCTAATATGGCTGGCGGTGTCTGATAGACACCGCCACCATGTTATCACTTATCCGCCCCGGCCGCCAGGCGACCGGGGCGGAAAACAGGCGGGCGGTGTTTCCCACCGCTGCGGTCCCCTCCGCCATCGTAATATGGCGGGGGGGAATGCAGGGAAGGATGTCGGGCGGATTGCCTCCGCCAGGGTGGCGGTGGCCACCGCCACCCTGGCGGAGGCAATCCGCCCGACATCCTAATGGGGCCCAATGTGTTTAAATTAGTGAAATTAAAACTTGTTTTTTTTCAGTATTTATATAAAAAATGTTACTAATATTTTTAATGTATTAATATTAATATAATACAATTAATATTAATAAATTACAAATATATAACAGATATTATACATTAAAAAATTTGTAAAAAATACATTATATGATATTAACAATAAATATTATCTATGTTGTTATTTCAAAATATATCTACATATATAACATATATTGAAGTTCACATTTATATGTTACAAATGTATTACTATGTCATTTATTTACAATTTTGATTTATTGTAATTTCTCTTAAAATGTATATACTCTATATATTATATTGTTCAATGTTTTCTCATTTACTATATTATTTACATATACAAAAAATGTACTTTACTGGAAAAGTATCCAAATCCAAATTTTTTTGTGACAATTTAGATTTATTTATTTGTTTAAAATGTATAAAATCATTATTTAAACATGTATTATTTGCTTTATCTACTATATGAACAAATAAAGAAAATTTTTGTTTAAAACTGTGTCATTTTAATCTACTACCCATTATTAAATAACAACTACCAATATATAAATATACAATATTTTTAACTATATATATAGATCTTATATGTTTTTTACATATATAATGAACTATTGTTAACAATTTACTATTCACACATAAATATACAATGTATTTAAGTAGATGCTGGACACTGAACATAAAACATTTACTAATCCAAATCCAATATAAAGAAAAATGTAATTAATACTAAACACAACCTATTAAATTAACTATTCCAACTCCAATCTAAATTTAATTAAGGTAGGTGCTGGACACTAAACCTATTTATTTACTATTCCAACTCCAATCTACATTTAATTAGGGCAGGTGCTGGAGACTGAACCTATTTAATTTACTATTCCAACTCCCATCTACATTTAATTAGGGTAGGTGCTGGACACTGAACCTATTTAATTTACTATTCCAACTCCTATCTGCATTTAATTATGGTAAGTGCTGGACACTGAACCTATTTAATTAACTATTCCAACTCCAATCTACATTTAATTAGGGTAGGTGCTGGACACTGAACCTATTTAATTTACTATTCCAACTCCAATCTACATTTAATTAGGGTAAATGCTGGACACTGAACCTATTTAATTTACTATTCCAACTCCTATCTACATTTAATTAGGGTAGGTGCTGGACACTGAACCTATTTAATTAACTATTCCAACTCCAATCTACATTTAATTAGGGTAGGTGCTGGACGCTGAACCTATTTAATTAACTATTCCAACTCCAATCTATATTTAATTAGGGTAGGTGCTGGACACTGAACCTATTTAATTTACTATTCTAACTCCAATCTACATTTAATTAGGGTAGGTGCTGGACACTAAACCTATTTAATTCACTATTCCAACTCCAATCTACATTTAATTAGGGTAGGTGCTGGACACTGAAACTATTTAATTAACTATGTCCAACTCCAATCTACATTTAATTAGGGTAGGTGCTGGACACAGAACCTATTTAATTTACTATTCCAACTCAAATCTACATTTAATTAGAGTAGGTGCTGGACACTGAACCTATTTAATTTACTATTCCAACTCCAATCTACATTTAATTAGGGTAGGTGCTGGAGACTGAATCTATTTAATTTACTATTCCAACTCCAATCTACATTTAATTAGGGTAGGTGCTGGACACTGAACCTATTTAATTTACTATTCCAAATCCAATCTACATTTAATTATGGTAAGTGCTGGACACTGAACCTATTTAATTCACTATTCCAACTCCAATCAACATTTAATTAGGGTAAGTGCTGGACACTGAACCTATTTAATTAACTATTCCAACTCCAATCTACATTTAATTAGGGTAGGTGCTGGACACTGAACCGATTTAATTTACTATTCCAACTCCAATCTACATTTAATTAGGGTAAGTGCTGGACACGGAACCTATTTAATTAACTATTCCAACTCCAATCTACATTTAATTAGGGTAGGTGCTGGACACTGAAACAATTTAATTTACTATTCCAACTCCAATCTACATTTAATTAGGGTAAGTGCTGGACACTGAACCTATTTAATTAACTATTCCAACTCCAATCTACATTTAATTAGGGTAGGTGCTGGACACTGAACCTATTTAAATAACTATTCCAACTCCAATCTACATTTAATTAAGGTAAGTGCTGGACACCGAACCTATTTAATTAACTATTCCAACTCCAATCTACATTTAATTAGGGTAGGTGCTGGACACTGAACCTATTTAATGTACTATTCCAACTCCAATCTACATTTAATTATTAGAGTAGGTGCTGGACACTGAACCTATTTAATTTACTATTCCAACTCCAATCACCATTTTATTTGGGTAGCTGCTGGACACTGAAACTATTTAATTTACTATTCCAACTCCAATCTACATTTAATTAGGGTAGGTGCTGGACACTGAACCTATTTAATTTACTATTCCAACTCCAATCTACATTTAATTAAGGTAAGTGCTGGACACTGAACCTATTTAATTAACTATTCCAACTCCAATCTACATTTAATTAGGGTAGGTGCTGGACACTGAAACTATTTAATTTACTATTCCAACTCCAATCTACATTTAATTAGGGTAGGTGCTGGACAGTGAACCTATTTAATTTACTATTCCAACTCCAATCTACATTTAATTAGGGTAGGTGCTGGACACTGAACCTATTTAATTTACTATTCCAACTCCAATCTACATTTAATTTGGGTAGGTGCTGGACACTGAACCTATTTAATTTACTATTCCAACTCCAATCTACATTTAATTAGGGTAAGTGCTGGACACTGAACCTATTTAATTAATTATTCCAAATCCAATCTACATTTAATTATGGTAGGTGCTGGGAACTCTAACTATGTAGATTTTTCTTATAAACTACCCACCCATATCCCCTATAAAAGTAACATTCCACTCATAAACATTGATTTGTAGTTCTAATTTCAATTTCCAAAATCCTAATTCAAAATTTTAGATGTATAATCATATTTCTATAGTATTATTTGACTAAATATTAACATCTCTATATAAATATTGTAACCACTCCCCACCCTTATCCCATTTAACACAAAATCCCACTGTGAAATTTTAATCTTTCTTTGTTATTTTCAAAATAGAAATTTGATAATTAATAATTCAAATCTAAATTTTTCTTTTAAAAATCTAAAACAATATTTTCGATTTTCCTAAAAAATATTTTTATTTATAGATATTTTATTCACTCCCCACCCTTTTCCCCTATGAACCCAACATCCCCCTCCAACAATTTATAAAAAATTTCAATTTTCAAAATAAATTTAGGAAAATATAATTTTTGCTTTCAGATTTCAATGAAACAGTTTTACAAATACACTCCCCTCCCTTATCCCCTATAAAACCAACATCCCACTCCTAAAAAATATATAGATTTTCAAATTTCTAAAATCATATTTCTAATTTTAAATTTCATATTTCTAATTTTAAATTTCTAAATCTTTTTATATGAAATTTATTTTTAAATTAATATTTATTTTATTTATATATTTAATACACTCCCCACCCTTATCCCCTATAAACCCAACATCCCGCTCCTAAAATTTCTATATCTTTTTAAAATTCATTTTTCATATTTAAAAATGTAAATGTCATATTTCAATTTTTAAATTTTGAAATCTTTTGTATATGAAATTTAATTTTCAATTATTATTTATTTTATTTATATATTTAATGCACTCCCCACCCTTATCCCCTATAAACCCAACATCCCGCTCCTATTTTTTTAATATTTTTTCAAATTTCATATTTCATATTTAAAAATTAAAATTTCATATTTCAATTTTTAAATTTCGAAATCTTTTGTATATGAAATTTAATTTTCAATTAATATTTATTTTATTTATATATTTAATACACTCCCCACCCTTATCCCCTATAAACCCAACATCCGGCTCCTAAACATTTTATATATTTTCCAAGTTCATATTTCATATTTAAAAATTGAAATTTCATATTTAAAATTTAAAATTTCGAATTAATTTTCATATGAAATAGATTTTTCAATTATTCTTATTTTTTTATATATTTAATACACTCCCCACCCTTATCCCCTATAAACCCAACATCCCACTCCTACAAATTTTATATAATTTAGATTTTCATATTTCATATTTCAAATTTTCATTTTGAATTCTAATTTCTATGAAAACAAATTTCTATATAATATTTTTTAAATTTATATTTTTAATACACACCCCACCCTTATCCCCTATAAACCCAACATCCCGTTCCTAAAATATATAATACATTATATAAATATTTTTTATTATAATTAAACATTATAGCAAAATTATTTAACATTTATTATTATTAATATATTAAACACATATATTTTTAAATGTCGATATTTTGACATTTCGACATTATATATGTCGATATTTCTATTATCGACATTACTAATCTCGATATTATTTACTATACATTTAGATCGATATTTTTCACAACGATATTTACTACATCGATATTTCTTACCTTCGATGTTGCATACTCGATATTAGTGCAATTCAACATTTTTAACTCGATATTTTGACTGTGTACCGTCCAAGGGGACTGTGGTGGAGGCTCACGGGGGATAGTGGAAGGTGTCCTCCATGGCATGATGCAGAGGGCAGTAGCCGTCTGGAAGCAGCAAATGGAGGAGTGGAATGCTATAGCCCCATTGCCACCACCAATTCGGTATCAGCGACATGAGCATGAAATCTACCCCCTAGTCCATAGACTCAGACGCCACTAAGGTTCGATCAGAGAATGTCTATGAATGTCGGGGAACAGACTTAGTGGCACCGGGGCTGAGAGGGGATGCAGTCTGCGATGATGCCGGTACACTGATATGAACTCCGCCATTGCTAAATCAAAACTTTGTGACCTACTGGACCGCAGTGTAGCCCGGAGGCAGCGGTCAGCAGTGGCCCACAACCACGTGTCGTTGGCTCGCGATGCACTGTGTTAGTGACACCAGGGCAGTTGTCAGTAGTGTCCGATCACCTCCGTTATGATGATCCTTTTTCCCTCCTGACTGCAACACGTCATCCTCTTACATTTCTCCTTGCGTGAAGTGATATGTACTCTGCCATTGAAGTATCGATCCTCAGTTCCAATTGTGTGACCTACTCGGGTGCAGCATAGGCCGAGGGCAGTAGTCCGCGTGGGCCCACAGACACGTGTGGTTGTAATGCTATGCACAGACTTGGTGGCACCACATCGAAGGGAGTACAGTGACATAAAATCTACTATAAATAATGTTCTCTGCCATAGTGTAATCAAGACTCAGTTCCAAATGTGTGACCTACTAGTCCGCTGTGTATGCCGGTAGAGAACATCAACGAGATGGAGTACTGCGGGCCTTGCTTGCGGCAGCCGTGATGGTCGGAGCAGGTTGCCTGGTTCGCGTGCCTCGGGCATGGAGCTTGCTCCGGCACGTGGTGGGCCTTCTTCGACTCACGCCTGTGTCGGCAGGAGAGCAGTGAGCCTGGGTGCGCTGGGGTGGCTAAGACGGGTTCAGGGACCAGCGGCCGGGGTACAGCAGGTGCACAGGATCGCAGGCACCACCACTCATGGCAACGACGTCAGCCTCGTGGCGGGGTGAGGCGCCGCCCTGGCAGAGACGTTGGGCATTCCGGAAGAGGACCATGCCCAGAGCTACGTGCTTTTAATTCACACCTCTACGCTGGCCTGGCGTACACCAGGCTAGCCCACTTCGCTCATGCTTATGGGGGAGACGTAACAAGCTACATTTCCGTGATATCCCCCTCTGGCTCGTGACATGGTTGTGTCCACTGTCCACTACACTCTAAACACCAGCGGTATATGTAGACATGGCTACGTGTGTGGTCTGCATACTGCAGTCTGGCCAGCACATCCACCCCACACTTGGCATTGTGTACATTCTTATTCATGGATCACTTGCCTCCTTTGCACATGCCTGGGCCCCACCTCTTCCCACATTCTGCTATTGTGTGGTTGAGGTGCAATGTCGTTGATGGATTCTGTGCATGGCTGGCCCAGGTTCCCATAGTAAGTTGTGCCGTTATGTCTGGTGTGTGTGCATGTTGTTTGGCATGTTGTATGTGGGCTTGTGACGTTTGCAGCCCCAGAGTTGTGAGTTGCATGATTGTGGAGTTGAGGTGTGTGTTGTGTACATTTGGTATGTGCCAACTAGCAGTGCATTTCCGTGGGTGCCATCATGATATCGCTGGTTGGTGATGGACTTTTGTAAGATGTTGGGATCATGCACACTTTCTGGGTGGTTGGCGTCGATGTTGGTGGAGATACCCCGGTGGTGCGCTATTGCCTGGTCTTTGATGGTATACGTGCCCTTTCTGCTGCGGTAATTGTATGCTGTGTTGCCAGGGGGTACAAGTAGCACATTTGTGCGGCCAATTGGCCCATAACACTTGCGGGTTGCCAGCTATGGCATAGACGCCTTGCTTGGTCTTCGGATGTTCTTGTGCAGTGTGGGGGAAGTATAGATAGTGTGGTACCAAGCTGATGGTGTCATGAATGACCATTGTGGGGTACTTGGATTGGGCTGGCTGTGAGACTCCTCCGACTCAGTGACCCCCATTTCTAACACTCCTAAAGATGTGGTTGCGTCAAATCATACAAATGATTCATTCTGCTACCAAGTTCCAACTTGAATCTCATCTAAATAGTAGAATTTAAAATTGCGCAAGCACTATCTCGGTAGAAAGAACATTAGTAAATGTAAGAAGACTCAGACAATAGAGTTCAAATCAATTTTGTACTGATCAAATTAGGTCATTAGCCAATTAATTCAATGAATTCAGCATAAGTCTCAGAAATAGTCCTAGACTGTACATCAATACATAAATCAGATAAGACTCACAAGTCAATGGATTAGTTTAAAAAGCTCCCATGACATGATATCTGAGATGATTTACATTAGCTAAAGAGTTCAGAGAGCCTATTTAATCAAAAAGTTCCTGTCACCAACATGGGTAGAGAAAAGGTCTCAAAAAGTCTCTAAGCACCCGTGCGGCGTTCAGTAAGATTAGTACGGAAAGAAAGTACACGTTTTGCTAGCAAGCCTGGCAGCTTCAGTCCACAGCAGAGGGGACATTGAGGCAAAGGGGAAAACAAGTCTGCAGCAGCAGTACTAACAGTTGGTCTCTTGCATCTAGCTCCACCATCATCCACTCTCAAAGGGAAAATTCAGGAGAGATCAGAGCAGAAATAGCAGTGGAAAAGGTTGGGAATGAATGTTCGTCTCAAAATGATGAGAGTGGACTCCTTTGTGCTCTTCAAGGAATCATGTCCATATAGGTTTTTAAGTCCGGAGGTGACATTAACTGTCACACCATCCACATCTGATAGGTATTAGATCATCATCCGTTACAAGGTGTACAAAGTAGTTACTTCAGGGTTCTTTCACAAGTTGTTCATGGGAACCAAGGGGCATATTAGCAAGAAGCTAGTTAAAATTATTGCTGTTTTAGCGGCAGGAAACTGCCACTAAAAGGGCGATAATGGGTTTGCTAGTATGAGTTATATAATTCCAATAGAAGCCCAGGTTAAATGTCCTGCACATCAAACCTGGGCTACAATTGGAATTCTATAACGCATATTAGCAAGTCCATTATTGCCGCTTTAGCTGCAGTTTCCTGCCGCTAGTACGGCGATAATTTTAACGAGCTTCTTGCTACTATGCCCCCAACTGTCCATCCTGAATACACAGGTCTAGTTCATAGTGGATGAATGTAGATTTTCACATATAAGTAACAGATCGGTCTCATTCATAACATCATTTTATCATTGAACAACATGCATCAATTGTTGCCAATTTCCATGAGAAATTACAGAAAGTAATATTCGTGAGACTAGAAGAAAAATTATTTTCCGTAGTGTAATGTGAACGTACAAGCTTCTAGAAATAAGGCAGTCTAATGCATTAAAATCAGTAAATTAAATACATATGTATACAAGTGAATACTTGAATAAAGCACTTCAATATCATATATCATTCATACAATTGGTCATTTGCAAGTGTGGCCTATTACCACAATTTCAAAGTTTTAACATTCAACTTTAGCTAATAATCAAAAATATTTTTTTCGTTTCAGGAAATCTAATTCGTATATATTCTAAAATTATTCACACACAATTTCAGTCTTATACATTGTTGCACTAAAGAGTTGCACTACTTTTTTAAAGGCAATGATGCATTACAATGAGAGCAATGGAAATGGTTTCCTAAGGAAAAATTAGTCTGGAATCATTATTATATTCACACAATTATTAACTTGTGTTAATTTCCGATTAATTCACATCATTAGAGAAAAGACAAGTAATGAGTTTTTTGCTTTATATAATGTTCCTGAAATCAAACAAATTTTAAACATTACCATGTTCGACACTCAATATATGCTTTCTTTTATTTCTAAAATCTAAGGTACTTGTTCTACTCAATAACTCATTACTTCATATGTTTCTTTTTCGTGTGCTATGTGCACATGTATTTCATTTGTGAAATTTCATTCTCATGTTAAATTTTATGTCGTTTAAAGTCTGATCAGCTTTCACACTGGATCAGTGCCCCCTTGATGGTGAATCAAGCCATCACATAAACCACTTTATCAGATGACACCGATTACAGTTTAGTTGTCTTCATTAGTTTACGTCTGAATTCCTCCAGAACTTTCATTTCATCGCTGTACTTACTTTGTTTGTCTTCCAACTCTTCTTCAGTTTTTTATCTTTTCACACCTTGTCCCTTTCATGTGTTTTTACACAATTTAATAGTCAGTAGTATCAGCAATGTGCACAGAGAAGTTGCCACTACCGGTCTCAAGAGTTTTAACACTATTCTGTTTCGTAGCCAGCCACTTACTAACGGCAGAATATCCTTTTGTTATTGCTTCCAAGGCACCATCAGTTTTGAACCCTTTCTATGTCTTTCTTTTGGTTAGTATATTTTTGATGTAACTTGACACAGCGTAAAAGATAAGCATTCTATACATGACTCACAAGCCGATTTGGACAGCAAAACACAAATGTGCACTTTGCCCACTTCTAGAAAAACAGTACTGAACCGGAGTAAAGATGAAGTATCAGCACCGTAAAAGTGTGCTTGGATAGGTAGCAATAGCAAGATTAATCAAAAAATGAATTTGACATGTTTAGGAACTGATGACCTTATATTTTTAACTAAGTTGTCTTGAAAAAGTAATGATGACATTTAGCACTTCCATTGACTTCATTGCAATGCACCATGACAATATAGAAAGTGGAGCAAATTATGGATGGAATACGCTATATGACTGAAACTTTCAGTATAGATGCCTAACATTATTAACATCTTATATTTTTTCAAATCATTTTATTTTAATGATGTTTTGGGAGTATATTGTGCATAGGTACTTTTTGAACATTTCTGTGTAAAAATCACTGAGACCTTACCAGTATCCTCAATATATGATATGTTTGATTGTTTTCCTTATGCTTGAACTTAACTAGCAGTTTATTTTACTAAACAAGAAATTCTTACTTTAAAATGCATTGAATTGCCTGTTCTCCCTTAGACTGCATTATTTCATAGCCTCGTATAATGGGCTTTTGCTACATTTCCTCAAATATTGTTTTATCTTTTTCTGTCCATGCAACATTCTTTAAGGAACAAGAATTACTGTAAATTGGTGGGATCCCAACCTTTGTACTAAATCCATGATTAATGGTCCATTCCTCTTACCCATGACCATGGACGTTTCCCTTCTGGACTCTAACTTGGTCCCTTTGCCCAAGCTAGGTGAATTATTTTGAACCATCCTCATCTTTGTAGGTGATAGGAATCTCTAATTCTGAATCTCTCTCTAATTGATTATTTTATTTAGAAATAGATTTACTTTGGTGAACTGTGTAGTTTTATATTTCAACCTGAAAGACTCATGACAGCACTTCTTAAAATATCACTTACATGCATCGATTTTGGATATTTTATACAATAACCAAATTATCTAAATTAGTTTTTTATTGCGCATTGATGTTCTTTCTACCGAAACTGTGCTTACAATTACCTGATTTCTAAATGCATGATAGAGAGAGTCACTAAACATCAGATTCTTTTGATCTTGTTTTGTGTAGCCACAGCTGAGTTCATGGCTTGCATAATTATTCTTGTTAGACTGAAATTCTTTAGGAGGTTGGGACCAATGTATCTGTGGGTAAAGTGCAGAATCTGATTGAATACAGTCAAATTTTAGTTAGTTCAAAACAAATTGTGTATGCGTCCACTGTGAGAAAACACAAAAAGTGCTTCCGCTGCAACATACCTTTCAAATCTTTACTTTATATCTCGTTTAAGGGTACAGTATTGCAACCAACAGACTCTGTCCTCTTCCACGAGCATAATATCTATATCTAATCTGTTTTGCATCACCATTGGATGTGTGAAAATCATGTCAGTATCAATAGCTGCAAATCCTACAGCTGTGTTACTATCTAGTTTATCAACTACAGTAGAAACTTTTTTAATTTTACGAGAGTTAAGTACTACTCCTACAGAAGGTATTAAGGCTCAAAAATTATCTCCTGCTATTTCATTTGCACTTGTTCTGTTACCACATGTTAGAAAGTGGTTCATTAGTAGTGATAATCAGGGACCTACAACTACTAATAAGACACAAGCACAAATAAAAAGCTCAGACAAGGTCTCAATACATTACTGCCTTGCTCATCTCTTGGTAGCTGGCAAAGAGCAGGCAGGCTTAACAAAGAAGACAGGTGTGTAATTCATTTCAAAACACCAATATATTATATAAGTAAAGCACAACACACAATAAAAATCCAACTCCACTTTATTGAACAAGGTTATATTTTTAATATTACAAAGACACCAAAATGACAATAATCCACTGTAGGAAATCAGAGATATGAATTTTCAAAGATTTAAAGTAAAACTAGTGCTTAGAAGCAAATAGCGCTCCAAGGGTTAAAAATGTTGAACTGCACCGGGACAAAGTCCAGAGTTCAGGCCACCCACGATGTAACACTTTTACGCTTACTTCCAGAAGTGTTTCTTTTTTGATGCAGAGAAGTGATCCACAGCACCAGCCAATCGTTCAGATCCTCTGGTTTGCTTCTTGGATTCTGGGACTACAACTGCACCTGGTCAACTTATGAAACATTTTACAAATGTTTCTCCAAACTTCTTGAACCTCTTCCTAAAGTTATTCTTGTGGGTTCAAAGTGTCCAAAATAACAAACCAATGATCTAGAAGCATTGAGATGGTCCTTGGTTCTATGTTTCCCACAATGCAACTGGCCAAATCCTTAAACATCCTTAAAAGTCCACTAGACACAATCCAGGCTGGGGTCTTCTGGGTGGGGATGATACAGGTAAGCTCTGTTAACTTGGTGAAGCCAGTCAAAAATTCTTAGGGCTGTAGTTCTAGATTGAGCTGTCCTTCAGAGTGTAATCCTTTGGGTGCAGATCAGGGTTTCATCAGGGTAGTTCTTCTTATCCTTGTTGTTTCAGGCAGAGATCTGAGTTCAATCAATCAATCAATCAATCAGGAAATTGTGAAGCGCGCTACTCACCCGTGAGGGTCTCAAGACGCTGTGGGTGAGGGGGTGCAGCTCCAAGTTAGACAAAAAGCCATGTCTTGAGGCTCTTCCTGAAGATGTACAGAGTAGGGGAGCGTCTAATGTTGACCGGGGGCTTGTTCCAGGCCTTGGCTGCGATGTAGGAGAAGGCTCTTCCACCCGCTCTGGTTCTGCAGATGCATGGGGTTTCCACTAGGGTGAGGTCGGCAGAGCAGAGGTTTCTTTTGGGTACATGGAAGAATAATCTTTCATTGAGGTATTTGGGTCCGGTGTTGTGGAGACATTTGTAGGTGTAGGTGAGTAGCTTGAAGGCTACTCTCCTCTCGACAGGGATCCAGTGGAGGTCTTGCAGGTGTTGGGTGATGAGCTCATGTCGTGTGATGCCCAGGACGAGTCTGGCCGTGGTCTTCTTGATGGTCTGGAGTTTGCCTAGCAGGAATGTGTTGATTCCAGCGTAGAGGGTGTTCCCCTAGTCCAGTCTGCTAGTTATGAGTGCATGGGTGATGGTGTTTCATGCTTCGGGGATCCACTTGAAAGTCTTGTGGAGCATGCAGAGTGTGTGGAAGCAGGTAGGGGCCACGGCGTTGATCTGGCGGGACATAGTGAGTGAGGAGTCCAACATGATGCCGAGGTTTTGGGTGTGGTCTGTGGTGGTGGGGAGGTTGCTGAGGGTGGGGGGGCCACCAAGTGTTGTCCCAGGCTGAGGGGGTGGGTCCAAGAACGGGGACTTCTGTCTTCTCTGAGTTGAGCTTCAAACAGCCGCTGCTCATCTAACCTGGAACATCTTTCATTCTTTCCTGTAAGCTGAGTCTGGTATCTTTGAAGTTCTTCGTGAGGGGAGGATGAGCTGGGTGTCCTCGGCATAGGATACTATGCTGAGTCCATGCGGTCTGACGATGATGGAAAGGGGGGGCAATGTAGATGTTGAAGAGAGTGGGACTAAGCGACGATCCTTGGGGAAATCCTTAGTTGATCTCTGTGGGTTTGGAGAGGAAGGGCGGTAGTCTGATCCTTTGGGTTCTTCCGGCAAGGAAGGAGTGGAGCCAGTCAATGCCGGTTTCCTGTATGCCGGCGTTGTGGAGTCTGGCTGTGAGAGTGCGGTGGGAGATGGTGTCGAAGGCTGGGGAGAGGTCTACAAAGATGAGGGCCGTGGTGTGGCCTTCATTGTGGAGTGTATGGATGTTGTCTGTGGCAGCGAGGAGGTTGGTCTTGGTGTCGTGGCTACTGCAGAATCCAGATTGGGAGGATTCGAGGATGGCGTTCTCTTTAATGAAGTTTGTCAGCTGGGCATTGACGATCTTCTCAGTGTCTTTGGCTGTGAAGGGAATGAGAGCTCTTCAGAAGGCTTCTTGAGGAGTGGCTTGACTTCTGCGCATTTCCAGTCTTTGGGGAAAGTGCCAGATTTGAAGGTGGCATTGATGGTGCGACATAGCACGGGCGCTATGCTGGCAGCAGCTTTGTGGAAGATGTGGGGCAGGCAGGGGTCTGTGGGGTCTCCTGAGTACATGCTCTTTATGGTTGGGGTGGTATCTTCAGTGGTGACTGGGGTCCAGGCGGTGATGATGGCTGGCTGTCATTTCTGGTGGAAATGGTGGTTTCTGGAGTCTGTTCGCTGAAGTTGTCGTAGAGGTCCTTGATCTTTAGGTGGAAATTGGTGCCAAGTTTGTTGCAGAGGTCCTGTGAACGTGTGACATCCGTGGCTTTGCTGGGGGTTTGGTGAATTGCTGAATGGTGCTGAAGAGTTCCTTCGAGTTGCTGGGGTTGATGAGGATTTTGTTCCAGATGAAAGTCGTGTTCATGGATCTTATGAGTTGGTGGGATTCTGTCATGGCATTTTTGTAGGTGCTCTGATCTTCTATGCTTTTGCTGTTCTTGCATTGTTTTTTGAGCTGTCTGCAAATGAGACTAGATTCTTGGAGGTCGTGGTGAACCAGGTGCCTTCAAGAGGTGTTGTCTGTTGGGGTTGCGGAGGGATGCGAGCTTGTTTGCACAGGTGTTGATCCATCAGTGTAGTTCCTTGGCAGCAGAGTTAGCGTTGGTCGAGGCGGGTAGGTCATGGATGAGGGTGGATTTGAGGTGCTACTCTGTTACCTTGCTCCAGTTCCTTCACGGTAGGCGAGGAGTTGGTTTGTGAACAGTGGCAGTGTTCAAAGGAGAAGTGTACGCAGTGGTGGTCTGTCCAGAGGGGCTTTATGGTGCAGCTGAAGCGGATTCTGTTCCCTCCTGTGAAGATGGGGTCAAGGGTGTGTCCTACATTGTGGGTGGGGCTGGCGATGAGCTGTTTCAGTCTGATGTTGGTGAGGATGTCCAGGAGGGTGTTGGAGTTGGGGTCCCTGAGGTTGTCAAGGTGGAAATTCAGGTCTCCGATGAGTATGTAGTACATGGATGCGATGGCGTGGGGTGCAATGAGGTCAGCAATGGTAATGGTGAACTAAGCATGAGGCGGGCCTGTCGGTAGGTGAGGGTGCCACAAAGCCTTGTTCTGGGGCTGGTCTAGATCTGGAAGTGAAGGTGTTCGGTGGTGGAAGGGGAGATGTTGGTTCTGGAGGTGGAGAGTCAGAGGGAGCTCGTGTGTGCGATGGCAAGTCCTTCTCCTGGGTGGGTTGGGCAGTCCTTCCCCTGGAACTTGTATCTGTCAGAAATGGAAGTGGCAATTTTGGGGGCAAATGAGGCATTGGTCCAGGTTTCCGTGAAGAAGGCGACATCTGGCTACAGGGTGTCAGGAGGTCCCAGATTTCTACAGCATGCCAGTGCAGCAAGCGCACATTGAGGAGGATGAACTTCAGGGCTATGGTGGTGCTAGTGTCTGGTATGGGTGCGGCGGTAATAGGAGTGCAGAGGATTGTGAAGGATTGTTGACAGTGTTGGCAGGAGAGCTGGCCATGGGTGGTGTTTGGCAAAGACAGCTGGCAGTTGTTGTTCCTTCCGGGGTTGAGTGTGAGGAGGTCAGTTGAGTTGTAGCAGTGGGAGGTCGGAGAGCCAGGGTCCCTGGTGCAGGTCACAGTCTGGTCACCGATGGGTGCTGACAGGCTTGCCTTTGGGACGCCTTTGGTGCACCAGCGGTGCGGCTGTGCAGTGGGCACCATTAAATAGGGAAGGGGGAGGGAAGCACAGCTGGGAGTGGGAACCGGCAGGCGGGGAAAGGCCACGGGGCAGCAGCGGCGGGAAGGGAATGGGAAGAGAATCACACAGCAAAACAAATAAGACACAAAACGTACACAATAACAGAAAAACCACGATAGCAGAAAACACACAGTAACAGAAAGGTCACAATAACAGAAAAGACAGAAAACGAGCACAAACACAAGACAGACAGCAGTGTACCAGCAGAAGAGCAAGGATTTTCCACTGGACCACCAGGGACGAGGCACAGGCAGGAGCCTGTGGGTGGAGGAGGGGAAGGAACACCTACATGCACAGTACACTGCACAGGGCAGCGGCAGAGGGACAACATCAGAGCTGCAGGGGGAGAGAGCCAGGAGGTCAGAGGTCTTGCTCAGACAGCCTTGCAGAAGACCCCATCAAATAAGGAAGGGGGACGGAAAAGCAGCTGGGAGGCGGGAGTGGGAACCGGCAGATGGGGGCGCAGGGGCATCAGAGGTGGGAAGGGAACGAACGGGCAGAGAATCAAACAGCAAGTTGTCGGATTTATCATTACTATTCTTTGAAGTCCTTGAATGATATCTTTTTAGCTCGTATCCATCAATAGTTATGCTTTAATAAAGTATTCCCATGTTAGTCTATTGAGCCAATGCATTACAATGAAAAAGAAAAACATTGGCAGTTTTTCCCTCATCAGGGCATATAAAACATATTTTATAATGTCCCTGCTTATAGTTACAAGGCACCCTACCTCTTGGGCACCTAGGGGATACCGTAGGGTTGGCTTATATCTATCAATAAGGTAATGTACTACCTTGGAAGTACCTTTAATTCTAAAGTTGGCTTTGCATATAACTCTATTTTAAAAGCTCCCTGTAAGGAACGGTCTGGCTTATAAAATGACAGCAGGCACCATGATAGTGCACACCTAAGTACATTAAGGGCCTCATTATGATGTTGGCCGGTAAGCGTCCAGCTGCTCATAGAAGGCATACTGACTGACATGCTAGGTGTGTAGTCCGACTGCCGAATTACAATGTCGGCGGTCAGAGTGTAAACCATCCAGTCAATTCGACTCGGATTCGGCAGGCTCAAGGAGCTCGTCGGCCAGTCGGAAACCGTCCATAATCCTTTCAGGATGGCATTTCTGCCATCGGGATTATGCTGTTGGTTTCTCAAAGCCTTTCCATGTTGGCCTTTCTGGCATGGAAAGGCAGTCTGAAAGCGACTGTGGGGTATCCTAGCAGGGCCCCCATCTCTCCACAGCCTATGGTTGTGACAGTGGGTGGTACCTATAATGCTCCCCTGAGAACCCCTCACAGTGCCTGCTACACGGTGCTGGTATTTACACAAACTCCCATTTCTTAATGGGAGCTTGTGCTGTGGGCGGCTTCTACCCCCATTCAAGCTCCCATAGTTAAATGGGAGTTTGCAACTGCACCAAGTGCGGTCACATCGCAGTAAGGTTTGCAGAATCACCTTATTGCGATGTGACCGCACATGGTTGGTCGGTTCTTACACAGGAGCGGTGTCGCCCGGAGGCAACTCTGACTGACATGGTAATAGGGGCCCAAGTCTACTGGGCTACTAAACCTACATGCTTTACCATATACTAGAGTCTTACAGGTAGGTTGGCAGTGCCAGTTGTAATTACACCTAATTTCCATATACTTTTAATCAGAGCACAGCCCCTGGGTCTGGTTAGCAGAGCCCATGGGGCAGTCAGTCAGAAAGCCAGCACCTAGTAGCCAAAATGGGGGGACACTGTAAAGAAATCTTAGTTTCCCACACTATATCCTCAATATGTCCTACACAAAAAATCTTTGGAAAAAGTACTTCTACATAGCAAGGTACATACCATTTACTAGGTAATCTATAAAAAGCATTTTCCCACAAACATAATATACACCAAAGAAAACATGATCTACTCCTGCTGAAAATCGTCCACAATTTAGAGAAATTTCAAATGTATGTTCACATTCACTAGTACCTACAAAATTTGTATTAGTAGAAGATCTTTTCCTACATATACATTATTTCCCTTTATGTTGCCAGTCTAAAGCTAAAACAGCCATATTACTTATTATTCTAGCTCTTCTTCCTGAGTGACCCAAGACGAAACTTTTTAATTATTTACAAGTTTAGTAGTTGCATTTCTATGTCTGACTTCTACTGAATCTATAAATTTCTTTTCTACTCTCTCTAAAGCACAGGTAAATTATTTCTACATGGATAAGCCATTACTAATGACAGAGTGGGTCTAAAGAGATCAAATTGTCTTAGCTAATGGAGGTGCCGGGTGTGTATTTAAGCATTTTAGCACAGGTATTTCTGAAAAGATCAAGTCATAGTTCGAGTAATAGTATTGAAAATGATTAGTTCCAGAAAATAAACGTGTTTATAAGCCACAATAAACTCCATTTGTTAAAGCAATGTAATGATATAAAAATTACGAGCATCCATTGCAATAACTCATGCAATAATATAGTTCATACTTTTTTAGGTAATCACCTTTAGAAGAATGTAAAGTTTGATCATCTAATGCAGTAAGACTAGTACTTGTGGATAAAGATGTTTTGAAAGGATGAGTACATTTGTGTTCTCTATAGACATGTAATGTGGAAAATTCAAAATAACTAGAAAAATAGCCAAAACAATTCAACAACAGCTAATATTCCCACATATTGGCATGTGCAACTCAAATAGGTTTTAACGGTAGGCTCCATGAGTTCTCTCAAAACAGACTGTTTAGCTTTAGAAGATTTAGCAGCAATTGGTTTGTATCAGTTTAGCCAGTTTGGCCCAAATAGCAATGGTACAGTTCAAGTGTTCCTTCTCAAGCTGAAAAGATGTGCAAATCAGCTTCTTTGATAAGTATGTTCAGGATAAATTGAGTCAGTCCATCCAGTGGCCCAGAAAATTGCAACTCTTCCATAAAATTTGATTCAAGGAGGTTTGGGTAGATTCAAATTGTTATAGCAAAAGTTATGAAATTCTCTCTGCCAGTCATTGGCTGCCCAGTATGTCTATTCAGGGGAAGAGTAACTCTGGCTGGTCACTCTTGCTCTTTTCGATCTTGTCACAGATAGACCTTTATCTTTGCTGTCACTCTGGTCAGATTGACCAGAATCCTCAGGAATGGTTTTTGGTACTTGCCCTTCAGTTAGGTATCGTCTCAGTATTTCATTTCTTCCGGGCCATCGCTCTCCAGATACAACTCACTTTCCTACTGCACTAAGCCCTGTGCTAGGGTCAATATCTCTCATAGTCAACTCTAATGGCTGGGGCCCTTCGGAACTGGCTATAGTTGACTCTCCCAGATGCCCCTAAACTCAAACAAATGCTCACTGAAACCACCGGCATATCAGAAACAGGTGGTGTTATATCATCAAGGGGCCAAGAGGCTCTGTGAATGTAGGCGGCATGTCCCAATTTGGGAGTCCTCCACACTTCACTGCAGTAGTGGTAACTAAGATCACCTGATAAGGCCCTATCTAGTGAGGTTCCAGGCTTGACTTTTGTATGTGATTCTTCAGCTTTATCCAGTCACCAGAACTAAGGTCATGACCCTGCTCCTGTTGTGTTGTACCTGTAGCTTCTCCAACTGGTGAGACACAGAAAGTAATGTATCAGACAAACATTTGCAGTAGTCAAGAATTTAAGTATTCTGTGATGTGCACAGAGCATTTGCAGGCACAGCTGGCAGTCTCATCAGTCTCCCCATGATGATTTCATGAGACGACAATTCTGCTCTCCTGTCTGGAGTACTCTGTAGACTCATCAACACAAGATGCAATGCATCAGGCCACTACAAAGATGCCAAAGCACAAACTTTTGCTACTCTAGATTTCAAAGTATGAGTAATCTGCTCCATGAGTCCAGAAGCCTCTGGATGATAACTGCAATGTAGCTTCTGTTCAACTTCCAATGCTGCACATAACATCTTCGGGACTTCATTGTTAAAATGAGTTCCTCTGTCTGACTTGAGGGACCTCAGGAAACCAAACTGTAGTATCAATTCCTTCAGTAGCACTTTGGCTACTGTAACACTGTCATTTCTTCTAGTCGGGTAAACTTCCACCCATCGGCAAAAGATGTTAACAATTACCAGTACATATCCCGTTGCAAGTAAGCCTCTATGAAGGCCATTTGCATTCAGTGTTTTCCTACTAGAATTTATTTTGTTGTTGACACTCCAAACATCTATGAGACAAACTCTCAGCCGTCACTTGGAATCTTGGATTAAACCACGTCTGTTGAAAGAGGTGCATACCTGCATCTCTTCTTCCATGCGCAGGATCATGGTAATGTCTAGCCATTGATGGTAACACAGGTTTACCATCCCTGTAAATTCACTCGTCATCCTCCCTTTTGGTACAACCAGCTCTAAGCCAACTCTGTTGTTCAGCTTTTAGCACTTGTTTTAATTTTTTAACTGCCTCCCAAGTATCTGAAGGAATTAGTAATAGGTTGCAATTTGTGACATTTCCGATGTTTAATGCATGGGTTCTCCATTAAATGTATGTGCATTTACAGTACAATACTTTTCAATCTCATCAGCGTATTTATTGAAAACTGTAACATAATGATTGCCTTGCTTATGGGCATACCATTTCACCACTGCAATTTCTGCAGGCATTTGTAGAGACTGCACTAGGTTCCTCCCACTTTTTGTATTACTTATAGGCAAACTGGAGGAAGTCATGAACCCACACTGTGACCCCACAATTGTCCAAAGTTTTGTACAAAGCCAAATCATACTATCGGTGAAGATTGTTACTCACAACTGGTCTGCGAAATAGAAAGCCCTTTTCAAAGCAAATAACTCAGCAACTTGCGTTGAATACACTCCTTGCAACCAGGAAGCTTCAACAACACCTGTAACTGTACATACAGCATTGGTAGGTTTAAAATTTCCTTCATGGTCATGTAAACAAGTACCATCAACAAACAGCACATGGCCAGATGCAGGCAAAGGTACGTCTTGTATATCAGGTCTGGGTTTGGTACATATTTAGTCACATCAAGACAATCATGCTCAGCTTGTCAGTCACTGCTTCATTTCCAGTAAAGGGTAGTTGAAGGATTCAAAATCATGCATTTTCTATGAGTTACATTTTCCGCACTCACAAGAATTTGCTCATACTTCATCAGCCGACTATTAGTCAGATATAATGTCCGAGTATGGGTCAATGGTATCCCCACTGAATAGGACACAGACACAGTTTGTGGATGTCCCATGACTATGCTTTCACACTGCTTAACACTCACACATGCAGACACAATCATTTTCAAACATTCTGGCAATGCGGCAGCAACAGCATCAAGTGTAGTCAAAAAGTAGGTTACATGTCTGTGTGCACTTCCATGCATTTTAGTCAACACTGAAAGAGTGCAGCCTTCTCTTTTACTGCAAAATAACACAAAGCACTTGTTTTAATCAGGCATTCCCAGAGCCAGTGCATGACAAAGGCTTTCTTGCAGCCCAGTGAAGGCATGCACACAACTGTCATCCTAAAGTACCGGATCAGACATATCTTTATGTATCAACCTCTCAAGACGTTTTGCTTTCAAAAACAAGTTGTGAATCCGTTGTCGGCAATATCCCACCATTCCCAGAAACATTTCTACTTTCATCTGCGTAGTGGGTGGAGTCATATTCAAAATTGCAATGTGATGTCCCAGATGCAGGACTTCTAGCTGGAAAAACTGTAATTTAGTCAATGAAACGTTATGTCCATTCTTAGCTAAGTGATTTAAGAGAGTAATAGTATCAGTCCTGCAGGCTTCTTGTGTATTTGATGCTACCACTAGGTCATCAATATACTGCACAAAGACTGAATGATGAGGCATTATTATGGACTCAAGGTTCTTGCTAAGAATCTGATTAAAGATTGAGGGCTTTCCATATCCCCGGCACCACGCCAAAAAATGACTGTCAAAACAAAAAGCAGAAGGGTAATGACTATCCGTGTGCAAAGGAATAGAAAAGAAGGCCTGGCACAAGTCAATGACAGAAACCAATTCAGCATCGCATGGAATCTGAAAATTTATCACAGTTAGATTCGGTAACAGGGGACAACATTGGAAAACAATAACATTCATCTTCCCTAGGTCTTTCACGATACAATACTTGCTATTAGGTTTCTGTAAGCCCATAATGAGTGAGTTACATGGACACCGCATTATCAACTTCAGGATTCCTTGCTCAATCAATGAGTCAAATACAGGAATAATTCTGGCAATAATATCAGTAGTCAAATTATTCTGTTGGTTTCTTGGGTATTCTGAATTCGGCTTTACTGTGGTTTGGACTTGTTCTATCCCTTTAATAAGTCCAATGTCTTTTCCTGAAAAATACCAAACTTTAGATAATACAGTATCCAGTAATTCTATGGGCAGGTCATTTTGGAATAAAAGTGGAAACATGCTAATATCAGACTTTTTCAGGCGAGCTTGAAGACAACAACGTTGTCATTTAAATGTAATTCGATACCATCTGGGGTGCAGTATATGGAACAATTACGTTTGTAGAACAAGTCTCGTCCAAGTAGATTCACTGGACTTGAATTACAAACCACAAATCGATGTAGATCGTCAAAAGAACCTATTTTGTCAGGTACTACCTCAGAAACTGGGGTGGACACTTGTTTATTTATAGCTCCTACAACTTGGATTCTTTCTCCTGAGAGGGGTAGGTTAGGAACCTCTGCTGTTCTTACCTGTCCCTCTGCCAAGCACGCAGTCTTCCTCCTTTCTCTGGCCCATCATGCTCATAGTTCTGAGCAGAAATCATCTATTTGGGCCATTGAGTACTGATGGGTAATACCTTAATTTTTAAAGGAATTCGTATCTGCATTGTGCGACTGATTCATGTTGAATCTATAACTGGAAAAAAATTTTGTGACATCGGGGCTTCAGGTACATTAGTATTTAGATTGCTCTGTCTTTGTGTCTGTTGAGTCTAAATCATGTTATTTCGCTGAGACTTTGCAGGCCCTCTAGTCTGAATCTGATTTCCATTAACATTTTCATTAAACTGACACTCACGCTTCCCACCCGTATCCCTCTTACCCAAATCCCTGCCATCACTGCCGCCGAACTGACCAAACTATGCAGGAAGGTGAAGTCTGGTTCCCCAGCTGATCCTATGAGCCCCTCTCACTTCCTGGACTCATTGGATCTTTTTCTACCTCCCATGAAGGATATCCTCAATCTCTCCTTTACCTCTGGATCTGTACCTATCGCTTGGAAACAAGCGTGGGTATCACCAATAATCAAAAAACCCACCCTCGACCCTTCCAAACCGGAAAACTACCGACCAATATCCCTTCTACCCTGGATATCCAAGATAGCAGAGGCCCATGTCAACGGCATTCTCTCGAAACATGTGGACCGTCACGGAATTCTGGATCCATCCCAAAATGGCTTTCGAGCGGGCCATAGTACTGAGTCTGCCTTACTGGCCACCACCGAACATCTCCGGACGATCCTAGACTCCGGGCAAAGTGCTGCGCTGATTCTCTTAGATCTCAGCGCAGCCTTTGACACGGTATCCCATGACATCCTTCTGGAACGTCTGGAGATGGCCGGTGTGACTGGCCTCGCTCTTTCATGGTTCCAATCCTTTCTTAAGGACAGATCCTTCAAGGTGTCAGCCCCCCCATTTCTCTCTAAATCTCATCCCATAGCCCAAGGAGTCCCCCAGGGTTCAGCGTTGAGTCCCTCCCTCTTTAACTTATATGTCCAGCCGCTTGCGGATGTGGCCAAAGAGTGGGGACTCACGCTGGTCTCATACGCCGACGACACCCAGCTGGTCGTCACCCTCTCGGAAAGCCCGTCCACCACGGCATCCAAGTTTAGAGAGGGCATGGCATCAGTGGCACAATGGATGACGGACAACTACCTCCAACTTAATGCCGGGAAAACCGAGGTGCTCCTCCTTGGCCGTAACACCTGCCTATGGAACGAGCACTGGTGGCCGTCATCCCTTGGCACCACTCCATCCCCTAAAAACTGTGTTAAAAATCTGGGAGTCTGGATGGATGCCAACCTCAGCTTCCAGTCACATACTAAAAAGGTGGCAGCCACCTGCATAGGGCTCCTAAGGAACCTCCGGCCTATACTTGGACTCTTTGACTCTAAAGCTCGCCAGCTAATTATCCAGGCAACCATCTTGTCCCGCCTGGACTATGCCAACGTCCTTCTACTGGGAGCAAACAAAGCGGAAACGGCTAGGTTCCAACGTATCCAGAATACGGCGGCCAGAACACTGGTCGGTCTCCCACGCAGATGCTCAGCCAGAGCTACCATCCGCAAATTACACTGGCTGCCCGTGGAGCACAGAGTGAAATTCAAAGCTCTTATCACGATCTTTAAGATCGTCAAACAGGGAAATCCCCCTCTGTTGCGAAATCTGGCCCGACCCTATGTCCCTGACCGCGACCTTCGCTCCTCTAATCAACTTCTCCTGACAGTCCCCAGAATCAGACTTAGTCGCACTGGTGGTCGCTCCTTTAGCGTCCTGGGGCCCAAACTATGGAATGATCTCCCCCTCAGCATCCGCTCCATAGACTGTCTCCCGGCCTTTCGCAAAGCTATCAAGACCCACCTCTTTCCCGCTCTCTAGGGTCCTTATCCTCCCCTCCCCGTTCTGTAGGAGTCAGCTTGTCTCCTAGCGCCGGGACACCCCATTGCCGGGGTAGCTGTTGCGCTTTACCAAACCTAGAAATTAGAAATTCCCTTACTTGTCGCAGACGTGACAAGAATATTTTTTCTTCACTCATTCTAGAATCCATCAGAACATCACAGCCTATGCCTTGTGTTGGAAACTTCTGTTGCTGGAAACCATTACCTCCTTGAATCATTGTAACTTGATTGCATCCTTGTTGTGGTGGACCTACATTATTAAATCCCAACCGCTTTGGTCCTTTCTGGACAGCCTTTATTTGTGCACTGGTAAATTTCTCCTTCAGCCTTTTGTGTTTCACTTCAATCTCATCTCCGCAGTACTTTGTGCACTATAGAATCTCATTGATTGGTTATTTTGGCAATCAGAATTTACAGTTTTCACAGACAGTGTCATCTCAGATGCAGACTAATTTATTAATAAAGGTTTACTTAATCTAGATATGTAAAATGGTGATGACCTCAAAATCATTCTTTTAGTGGAGTCAAAAAGTATCCAATTTGAAAAAGAACCTTTACTCTAAGTACCTGTGACATTTCCGTGAGTCGGGACCATGGCAGCACTGGTCTAGTTGTCAAATTTATTGTATTACCAATTGAAGCATTCAAGCATTCACTCCAGTATGTACACTCAAGGTATGGGCAGTATTTTCCTGTGACCCAGATTTATAAAGAAGTAAACAGGACCAATGGTAGCATGAACAGTCAAAGTCTGGATCATTTAAACAAATGGATTCAAATGAGCTGTTATTCCTGTCTCTCTCGGAGTAATGAATGTTGGCTCACATTAAAATACATATACAGTAGGTGCATTTAGCACTCCATCTAAATTCCCAATTGTAAGTTCCTCACTTTGAAATTCATTGTATGACGCTGGACGATTCAGCATTAAATCACTTAAGAAATCACCATCTATGTCCTACCATCTCCATCAGGTCCAACATCAGTCATGTCAGTGTCTGAATTTGTTCTCTTCTCCTTTTGTTTTCCTTTTACTTTGCCTCCCACTGTTAAAATAAGGTACATTCGCGTTCTCTCAATAATGTCTGCTCTCCAAGATTTTTGCTGTGCATTCTATCTGTTTCTGCATAATTGTCTATGGCTTTTCTACATTTGGTTTGCAGAGTGGTGGAAAAAGGGGACATGGCCTGCTATCAGAACTCAGCAGTCCTGCTGTGTGGAACTTACTGGAGGTAATTGGAAGTGCAATTGGCCCCAAAGGACGTCCTTGGGGCCAACTACCCCTCCCGTTACCTCCAGTAAGTCCCACACATTGCTAAGAGGTCTTCGGAGCCCACACCCTCCTTTCCCCACCACTCTGCAAACACGCCTCCTGGTGCACTACTGGTTGGGGGATGAAGTCCACTTTACTCCTGAGGGACCTTGGGGGCCAAGAAGCCTTTCTGGTACCTCCTGTAAGTCCTACGCAGCAGAATTCCTGAGAGCTGGTTGGAGGCCCAGCACGCTTTCTCCACCACTCTGCAAACATGAATGCTAGTTATAAACCTTAAAAATTCACCAAAAAAAGGAAACAAGGATGTTATAGTTAGCAAATAGAATTTAAAAAAAGCCTTATAAATTCACAAAAAAAACAAAGGTTACTGGGACGTTACAGTTAACAAATAGCATTTAAAAACCCTTCGAAAATCACTAAAAAAAACAAAGGTTATAGGAACGTTATAGTTAGGCTGTAATTCACTCGTACATACCAGAGAAATTCAGCCAGTATAGTTAGCTGAGTTAACTCTAACTTGCGCCCGCAATGCACTGCTTATGACCTCTAATATTATATCACTCATTACATGGTCATTGGCATCACTGATGACATCACTGATGACAACTCAAATGATATCACTGATGACATCAGTGATGACATTATCCACATCATCTCTGACGCACCCACTCACACCCCTATAGAATCATTTAAACACTCACTGCCACTCCTACACAACCATTCACAAACCCATTGGCGTAGCCATACAGTACTTACACAGCCACTCACTAAATCATAGATCTACACACATATCCACTTGCTCTCCCATACTGCCACTCATACACCTGCCCAATCAACATTACAGCCTTTGACATATCCATTCATATACCCATACTGCCACTCACACACTGAGTGAGTCACCCATAGAATTACTCACACACTTACACACTTACCCATACTGTCAATCCTGCAGGTACATACTAACTCAAACAGTTACATACACATTCACTTACTGGCTCATATAAATAGTAAGAAATACTCATTCATCTATACAGTCACTGACATAAGCATGTAGTCATCCATATAGCAACTCTCACATTCATTCACTCATGCATACAGTCACTCATATACCCAATAATTCACCTATACTGCCTTTCACATACACAGTTACTGACCCATACTGCACAAGCATTCAATCACCGACACAGCCATACAGACACTCACTCAACCATACAGCTTCTCACACACACATACTCACTACCCCATACAGGCATTGACTCACCCACTCGCTCACCCCTACAGGCAGTCACACACCTCCTTAGCCATACACATAGATACCGAGACAACCATAAAGATAGGCAAACAATCAATCACCCATATAGCCATTCACATAGCCACTAACACACTCATACACCCACTTAGACTTCAAATGACAAGCAGATACATTCACACAATCAGTCACTCAGCCATACATTCACCGAGACACATAATCACTCACTTATAGAGTCAGTCACACACCCACTCAGTCATCCAAACAGTCACTCATACACCCACTGATTCACCAATACACCTAGGTATATATATTTAACACTCATAAGCTTTTTAAAAATGCTCACAGTTACTAGATGATGTCATCACTGATGTTATCAGTAATATCAACAGAATCTCTACTTAACATTAAAATTTTAAATCTCATATGCACAATCTCTGTAGAAAGATTATTAGTACATTTAAGAAGACTCGGGCAATATAGAGTTCAAATACATTTTGTATAAGCAAATTAGGTCTTTAGGCAATTCATTCAATAAATTCAACATAAGTCTCAGGAACAGTCCAAGACTGCACATGACTACACAAACCAAATTAGATTTACAAGTCAACGGATTAGTTTAAGAAGCTCCCCTAACATGTCATCTGAGATAATTTAGTTGTGTTAAAGAGTTCAGAGTCTATTTAATCATAAATGTCCTGCCACCAACATGTGTAGAGGAAAGGTCTCAAAAAGTCTCTCGCACCTATGCAGAGTTCTGTAAGCTTAACATGGAAAGAAAGTGTGAGCTTAGATATCAAGCGTGGCAGCTTGAGTTCATAGCAGAAAGGGGACATAGGGGAAAAGGGGCACTCAATACCGCAGTAGCAGTACCAGCAGATGGTCTCTCACAGCAATCTCCACCATCGGCCAGTCTCAAAGGGAAAATTAAGGAGAGCACAGAGCAGAAGTAGCAGTGGAAAAAGGTAGGGAATACATGTCTGTCATGAAATGATGTGAAGGGGATTCCTCTCTCCTCTCAAAGGAATCTGTTCATTTAGTTTTTCGAGTCCAGGGGTGACATCAACTGTCACACCATCCATGTTTGACAGGTATTAGCTCATCATCTGCTACAAGACGCAAAAAGTAGTTACTCAGGATACCTTCACAAGTTTTTCATGAGAACCAATTGTCCATCCTGAATAAACAGTCCATTGTGGAATGCCCATGAATATAGCTTTTCACATATCAGTAACAGATCGGCCTCATTCATAATATAATTTCATTGTAAGGCAACATGTATCAATTGTTGCCAACTTCCATGAGAAAGTACAGAAACCAATGTCAGTGAGAATGGAAGAAATAGTCTTTCCCACAGTGTAATGTGTACGTACAAGATTCAAGAAATGACAGTCCAATGCATTAAAATAAGTATATAAAAACAATTAGATAAGTGATTGTTTAGGTATGGGCAAATAAGATTCAATAAATGACATAATAAAGCACCTTAATATCATGTATCATTCATGAAATTGTTAATTTGCAAGTTTGGCTTAATTATCACAATTTCAATGTGCTAACTATCAACTTTAGCTAATAATTAAAATAATATTTTGGTTTCAGGAATTCTAAGCCGTATATGTTCTAAAGGTTATTCACACAAAATTGCAACCTTCTACATTGTTGCACAAAAGCGTTGCACCACTTTTTCAAAGTCAATGATGCATTACAATGAGAGCAATGGAAATGGTTTGCTAAGGCAAAATATATCCTGAATCATTATTATATTCACACGATTATAACTAAAGCTTCAATTAAGCTGTCAACTTGTATTAATTTCTGACTAATTCGCATAATTAAAAAATGTACATTTTATGAGTTATTTGCTTTTTATCATATTCTTAAACTCGTACAAATTTGAACCTTTGTCATGTTAGGCACTCAATACATGTTTTCTTCTACTTCTTTATACGATTTTATGGTGCTTGTTCTACTCATTATCTTGTTACTTCATTAATTTCTTTTTCGTGTACTAAGTGCACATGTCTTTCATTTGTGAAATTTCATTCTCATGTTAAATTTTCTGTCATGTAAAGACTGATCAACTGTCCCGCTGGATCAATACTATTTTCCTCCAGCTTGTCTAATTCCATCCTGAGATACTCTTTCACACTAAACAGAATATTCATTCCTTATGTGATACAGGTTTGCAGTTGTCTTTCAAAATTATTTTATGCTGGAAACCCTTCAAAACACCCACTTTTCCTGAAAAAACATTTTGAAACTGATCATGAAAGGACTGTGAGAATTTGTCAGTACACTCTGAAAGTAACACTTGATCAGGATTATTGAGGTTCAATGAGATGTACAAATTCCCTTGCTCAAACCACACCAATAAAACAGACCTTTCTCAGTCACTTATAAATTCCCTTCAGCATCCCCACCTTTGAATTCAAATTTTGATTTTGATAACTCATTATAAGTATCGGATTACCAGTAAAAGTTAGACAATGTATGTTTGAAGGGGACAACATATCAACTAAAGTCGTTCAGACCTTCTCCTTTCAAACCATGTGAGTGACAATAGTATAAGATGATCCAGAGTCTGCAACATTTTGAGGCGATTACCACCAAGTCAATTGAGCGGGAGGTTTATTTTTTATCACAATTCAGACCCAATACATGATAATCAATGCATAAGACACATTGCACATCTTCACCTTCTACACTTGACAAATCCGATTTAGTCACAAACTTCACAGAAGCAAAAGTTTTTTTCTTCCGACATACTCCATCATAATGCCCAGTTACACCACAACTGGAGCAATGCTGTGTCACTGCTTGTTTCACTGCTGGTCAACATTTGACCTACACAAAGTGCTTTTTACTACCACAATGATAATACACCCTGAATGTTGTTTATCCTGCTTAGAAAGGTGAAAATGGTTTATCTTGACTGAATTCATAGCATCCTCTGTAGTTTTTCTACAGATCCTACTTGGCTTAACCACATCAACAGTTTCATCTTTACCTGCCTCGCTTAAAGTTACATTTGCACAATTCATGGATAGATCAGCTTTCTGATCTATGTCTATTGCTTCTTTTAGAGTTGTGTCTCAATTATACTATAACCTTTCTTAGACATTGGAGTTATTGGTATGAATGATGATTTGATCCTGAATAAAATCTTGAAGTAAAGTTCAAATTTGCAAGGTACCACCAATTTCTATAGGTCTGCAACAAAATTGCTGATGCCTTTGAAAGAAAGTATCTCTATATACAGAAATACATATTGAAGGCATAAAGTAACTATCCAAGTCTTCTAAATCATGTGGAAAGATGCCTGTACCCTCCATTGTATTTTCCATTTAGCCATGCAATCTAAGCCCCTCGTGACCCAAAGTGTGCAATGGTATTTTTCTCTTATGTTTAAAATAGTATTTCTCCTCAGCATCATCCTCAATCATTGATACATAATTGAGAAATATGCCTTCCAATGTTGCCACTTCATGAGTGACTATCCTGGTGCTGATGAAAATGGTTGCTGAGGAGGTATGGAGAAGGGTTGTGCATGCATGTTGATTTCGTGCAAAGATCAAGAATTAGTGGTCAAGTTCTCAAAGTAAATGAAAAATGATGCAAGTATTTTTTTTAATTGCCCTTTTATATAGTTTTGAAGGCCAAAAATAAAAAGTCAATGCACATCAAGGGTAAAAACAACACTTACTGTGGTATATATGTAATAATGACAGTGCAACATGAATTCTTCCTGCATGCCAAGCTGAGGTTCTGCAGATGTAAACCACTACAACTATGACCACATTAGGTCATGTATGATGACCCTAATGCATGTGCATCATAGACACTGTGAAGCACTGTGGAGCGAGTACTAGTCTGAAGCCACGCACAGCTGCGTGCTAGTAGACATCTGGTGCTGGCTTCAGTGGCTGTGTCAGTCACTGAGGTAAGATCCACAAATTACCTCATGTTGAGTTGCACTCGCTCCCAACGGCAACAGTGGCCAAAATCTTGTCAGTAAAATTGCTCCCACCGATGCTTGAAAACTCTTGTCCAAGACACCTTGCACACAAAGAATTCACATGGAATAGACTGGGGTCCACCGCCAGTTGTAAAAACAAACACAGCAAGGTTGATGAGTTTGATCTGTATTTGTTCCAAGACCCCAGTCAGCACCATCTGAACAGAGCTACAGTTGCTCTTTCTTCCAATGTCTCCCCTCAAGGCTCACTAGTTTGAACCCACCTATATCAACACATAGTGGAGTGGAGAGAGCATGCTACTCAAACACCACAGTGAATGACAGTAGAAAGCCTATATGATTGTAAGCAAAATGCCAGTGCAGAATTTGGAATCTTCCATATTTGTTAACTCGAGAATTGATGGTCCTGACTCCTATTTGCAACATTATACCCTAAATAGTACATAAAGGCTCACCAAGGCCCCCTAGCCGCATATTGAGTCCACTCAATATACCATTGATGGCCAGCATATACTGTGACACATAGATTCATAATAACATTGTGCAGGTTTTTAAGATGTTTACGTGTATGTCTGTAAATGTGTATGTGTGCAGGTGCTATATAGCTCAGATCTGTTCACAAAGCCTAAGATCTTCTGTTTTCTCCCTTAAATGCAGATTATCTTAATCAAGAAATGAGTGTGCACCCTGAATATTGAACCTGGAATATCCAGGCATGCAAATGTCAAATAAATGTTGATTCGAAAATTTAAAAATGTAAGTATAGATTTTCTATACAGAATTCCACATGTATGTACCTACATTTTAGTTTTACATGTCATGGTAGTGAAAAACTCTTAAATGTGTTTTTCACTACTGCAAGGCTTACCTCTCACATAGGCTTTATGGAATTATCTTATTACCTGTAATGAGTGTGTAATGATGACAGGATACGAAATACTGATGTCGTAGTTTATTTGTATAACAGGATCCAACAGGCGATCATCAGCGTGCATGCAAGCACAAAGGAGTCTCTCACAGAACCACCAACTGTCATTATTCACAGAAGGTCACGTGCCAACGGGCAGTGCGCGACGGGACAAACCATAGTGCCGGGGGGGGAAGCGAGCGGGAAAGGATACTACATATCTCCTTTCATAAAATGGAAAAGATAAGAAAAAGATAAGAAAGACAAAGAAAGAACAAGATGAATAAAACAGAATAGAGAAAGAGGAACAGAGAGAGAAAGAAAAAGAGAAAGAGTGAGAGATAAAGAGAGAGAGAGAGAGAGAGAGAGAATAAAATATAACAAAGAGAAGAACAAATAGAAAATGGTGAAAATGTATCAACGGTATCTGGCTGGTAATTTTATCACTCTACCACTTTTTCTCGCCTCAAGCATGATACGTTGAGGACAACCAAAATCACACTCCTCAAGTACACATGCACGTTTCTCTTCCACTTCATTGTTTACATGTTTTCTTAAACCAGAATTCTCATTAACCTTTACCACTTTGTTCATGTTCAACCAGTTACCTCCATTGACAAGTATTGCACTTCCACATATTTTGTTTATAACCACTGGCTCACTGTATTTAGGCATGCCTTTTTTAACAAAAGACTGTTTCTTTATCTTCACTACATCAACCACAACCAAGCCTTTTTCTGAAGCATGTTTTCTTTTGTCAAAATACATTTTTTGCTTGTTTTGCACCTGATGGACCCTGTTTCTAACTCTAGTGTCCAATTCCTGGAGTGATTCTTTATTCTTAAACCATTCTGACATCCATGCAGGGGTGAATTCAGTGGAAGCTTTTCTTCCTCTTAATAATTCGAAAGGTGAAGACCCAGTGGAAGAGTGTTGCGTGGTCCTATAAAACCACAACATGCTTCTCACCGCTGCAGGTATGTCTTTGTTATGTTGTAAGGCCCATCTTATGCAATCACCAATGACTCTGTTAAGCGTTTCCACAAGACTGTTAGTCTGTGGATGGTAAAGTGAGCTTTTTAGATGTGAAATGGAAGAGTCTTTAAGAAACTCTTCTACAACAGACGATGAAAATTGAACACCATTGTCAGAGATTACTGTTTTTGGAAAACCTTCTCTCATGAAGATCTCTTTCATGAATTCAATAACCTCCTTTGAGTCAACTTTGGAAACAAATCTAACCTCTGGCCATTTGGAATAATAATCCATAAGGACAATGGTGAATTTGTATTTTTGAGGTAGAACGTTATAAGGACCTAACACATCTATTTCCAACTTCTCCCAAGGTCTTTCAGGATAAGGAATGGGAGTTAGTGGCGGATTAGCAATGCGGAGGCCTTTGTCACTGGTAGCACATATCGGACATTCAAGTACCATGTCATCTATGTCTCTGTCCATCTTGGGCCACCAGAAGTACTCTCTAACTTTTCTTCTGGTGAGAGTGGCTCCCAGATGTCCCTCATGTGCCTTATTCAAAAGAGTCTTTCTTACACTATTTGGTGGAACTATTTTTCCTCCTCTCAAAATGAGACCATCTTCTAAAGATAGCTCATCCCATATTTGTACATAGGGTTGAAGATCTTCATTTACATTCAGTTCTTTCGGCCATCCCTTAGTAATGTAAGATTTAACATCATTCAGAATAACATCTGACTCCATCGCTGCATGCCAGTTTCTTTCTGTCACTGAGCACACATTTTGTAGCTCAACACTTGCAATGATGCAATCCTCTTGCTCATCATCCTCAAAATTATCATTGCAAAGAGTGGATGGATCTATAGAAGGAAGACGTGATAAAGCATCAGCATGTACATTCTTTCCACCTGCAATGTGTGTGATATCAAAATTGTATTGAAGAAGTTTAGATGCTTGGCGTGCTATACGGGGTGTGGTGTTGTTATGGCAGGTGTTTCCTAAAATGCTTACTAAGGGTTTATGATCAGTTTTTAAATTAAATTTCCTACCCCACAAGTAACTTTTGAACTTTTGAATACCCCACCAGCATGCAAGTAATTCCTTTTCTATTACAGAATAATGGAATTCTGAATCCCTCAGCACCCTTGAAGCAAAGCCAATGGTATTTCCCTGGGTACCAATCTCCTGTGTCAAAACTTCTCCCAAACCATAGCAGCTTGCATCAACCGTCAATGTGCATGGTATAGAGGGTTCGTAAGGTTTTAATGCTTGAACCTCGCACAATTTTTCTTTTATCCAAGAGAAAGCATGAATACATTCTTCATCCCATACAAATTCTATGTGGGTTTTTAAGAGATTAGATTTGGGACGAACACGGGTAGCATAATCTGGTAGGAAACGAGAATAGAATTCTGTTAACCCTAACAGTAATTTTACCCCGACCTTGTCCTTAGGGGGAGATGCATCCACTATTGCTTGAACCAGGCTAGGTTTTGGAGTGACTCCTGAACTAGATATCGTGTGACCAAGATACTCAACCGAGTCTTTTGAAAACACACACTTATCACGTTTTAGAACTATGCCATGTTCTTCAAATATGGATAGAATCTGTTTCAAGATTTCATCATGTTCTTTTTGGTCGTTAGCATATATTAGAATATCATCTTGAAATATTGCTACTTTTTTTATTCCTTTGAGAAGGTTGACCATAAGTCTCTGAAAGACTGAAGCTGCCGAAGCCAAGCCAAATGGCATACAACAGAATTGGAACATGCCACTGGGTGAATTGAAAGCAGTAAGATGACGTGATTCTCTCTCTAATTCCACCTGGTGGTATGCAGACGCTAGGTCCAGTTTTGTGAAAATCTTTGCCCCAGCAACTACTCCTAACATCTCATTGATGTTGGGTAACGGGTGTGTGTCTACCCATATTACTGTGTTCAGACTGCGCCAGTCCAGACAGAGTCTCAACTCATTGTTTTTTTTTCTTGCAATCACTAAGGAAGATGCCCAATCAGATGATTCAATGGGTTCAATCACTCCTCTTTTTTGCAGGGAAGATAACTCTTTTTCTAAATCTTCTCTTATGCTGAAAGGAACACTCCTTATCTTATGTTTTCCCGGAGTAGCTTCTTTCATAACCTTTATTTTATGACTGAACCCCTTAATTTTTCCTAATTCACCAGAGAAAGCTTTTGGATAATTGTTGAGTAATTCTTCCACATGCGAAACATCTCGAATAGCTAGAACCTGTTCTTTCTTACCAGGACATAACATCATATTAAACAGACCTTGGTGAAACCACCCAAGAATATTTAAGCCATGTAAAGCTACATACATTTTACCCAAAATGTTCCTGTTTTTGAATTCCAACACATCTTCAAAGTATCCTGACAATTCTATTTTTTGTCTTTCATATGAAACTGGAGCACGATCAGGAGGTTTAAGTTCTCTATTCTTCCATTTGCTCCTAAATAGTGCATCAGTAATCATAGTAATTCGCGCACCAGAATCCACAAGAAGGAGCAAACTCTTGTCACCAACAACTATGTCAACATATGGATCAATACAATCATTGGGGTCATCACTTTTGATATCAGGCTCCTTCACCACAAGAACCATGTCTTTTAATTCCTCTAAAGGATCCTCATTTTCACTGTCACTGTAATCTTTTACATGACTAACACGCACTTTTTCAAATTTTTTTGTTTGGCAAACCTTATCAAAATGACCCACTTTACCACAAGATCTTCCAACTACATTACTAGCTGGACACGGCCTACTATTTCTCTTGTGAGGTAGGTTACTGCATCTCAAACAAATATGTTCTTTTGAAGACATTTTTTTGATGAATATCTCTTTTTTTAACTCTAGAAAACTTCACAACATTTACATTTTCATAGTTCTTATTTTTACCAATTCCTTCACAGATTCTTGTGATGTTTCAATGCTTTTTGCAATACTGAATACATTGCTCTAAAGGAGGATTTTCTAATGTGAGTAATTTCTGTTGGATGCTCCTGTCTGAACATTGACTTATGAATCGATCACGTACAATTTGTTCACTAAAATTTTCATACCCACAATCTGCAATTAAAAAGTGCTGTAATGTGTCAACATCCTCATCACTTTTATGAACTTGTTTAAAAAATGTATGTCTCAGAACAACTATGCTTGATTGTTTGTCGTATCTTTTTGCTAATTCTCCAATGGTGTTCACATATTCATCTAGTTCTTCCCCTTCAATGGGATCTGCTTCAGGTAAATGCTTAAGTGTGTCTCTTCCCTCAAATCCTAATGAGTTTAACAGTAGAATTTTTTTTCTCTCTGGTCTGAACCTGTGTGCCCCTAAAGCACCCAGATAATTCTCGAAAGCATCCAACCATTTCCGCCATTTTATTGGTGGTTCACCTGGTGTGTCAAGAAAAGGTGGAGGAGCCTGAACTGCTTGCATAACTTCCTAAACTGTATTTAATATAAATATATATCATAATAAAAACTGATGAGACCACTAAATCACTAAGGATGTGCTTAAGTTAAAAAAAATTCAATAAAGGCTAAACACAGAGACTGTGAAAACACACACAAAGGCAGTACATTTAGCCAAAACTAACCTTTCTTGTTATATGTAACTAAATACTAATTTAATTTCACTCAATTTTTAATGAAAATGGTGTGCGTGTCATCGATTTGTCGTTGCACGCTAATTGAGCTACTACGCTGAGTAAACTCGCACCATCTGTGGTGGACTGTTCGTAATGAAATTTCAGTCACAAAAATATTGAGGTGTGCATGTCACCGCTGAGTAAACTCGCACAATCTGTGGTGAACTGTTCGCAATGAAATTTCAGACACAGAAATATTGAGGTGTGCATGTCACACTGAGTGAACTCGCACCATCTGTGGTGGACTGTTCACAATGAAATTTCAGTCACAGATATATTAAGGTGTGCGTGTCACCACTGAGTAAACTCGCACCGTCTGTGTTGTACTATAGTATATTTCTCCTCCAAAATGTAATAAAAAGGAAGGCAGTACCTCAGATTATCCACACATTGTCCCACGAAGACTACAATTTTTTTTTTTAAATCTTTAAGAACACTTTTTAAAGAATCAAGTATAAATGCTTCACTCTCGACACTTGGGGCAGCAGATACTTTTCTGGTGGAGTCGTTGGTGCGCAGTCCGTCATTAATTTTCAGTGAGGAAATCACGTGTGTGAAGATGCACTTCGTTCTTGTATTTCCTCTGTACACTCGAAACGGCTGCACTGAGACAGTGAGAGGAAGTTATGACTTTGAACAGTCTTCTGTGATAAATGGCTCCTTTGAAAATACACTCGCCAACAAGGTAATTTCGAACGTAGGGAAATAGAGAATATTCTGTTCCAAATACCTAAAATCGTGATAGAAAGTAAAATTCCTCTTTCCTTTCTTGCACACAGCGGGTTATTGTGGGATCCGTCCCGTCCCTCTTCGCCATTCAAAGGATGTAATGATGACAGGATACGAAATACTGAGGTCGTAGTTTATTTGTATAACAGGATCCCTCAGACGTGCATCAGCGTGCATGCAAGCACGAAGGAGTCTCTCACAGAACCACCAACTGTCATTATTCACAGAAGGTCGCGTGCCAACGGGCAGCGCGTGACGGGACAAACCGTTGTGCCACTCGCACGGGGGGGAAAGCGTGCGGGAAAGGATACTGCAGAGTGATAATTTCCAAATGGGAGCAGGTCACCAGTTCATTTTTGGTGTCTTTGGAATTATAATGAAAAATCTTCTCACATGGTGAAGTCTGATTTTAAATTACAATTTTGAAAATGCTGCTTTTAGGAATCAGGCATTTTCCTGCCCTAGCAGTTAGGGCCTAATTACTAACCCTGGGCCTAGTTCGCGAAGAAGCACTATGCGTAGCTATGCGAAGTGCACTTCGCACTACACGAGCTACGCGTAGCACTACGCGAACTGCGTAGTACCCTGTTCGCACTGTGCAAAATGCCGTTTCAATGATTGCACAGTGCAGACAAGCATCCGGCACTGTGCAATTATTGAAAACAGCATCTTGCACAGTGCGAGCTGTAGTTTTCTGCCGCTCGAGTAGATTTTTACTCGAGTGACAGCTTTCTCAATGCAGACTGGTAGTTCCTTATCGCGAGCGGTCGCGAGCATACGTGACCACTCGCAATGAGTTACCTTACCTCCCGGCGTTGAGAATCTCGCCGGGAGGTTTATTTTCCATGCTTGCGGTCAGCAACTTGATGTTGCTGATCGCGAACGAGGAAAAAGTCTCTCCAGGTTGTCATTTTGCATGCTCGCAGTCACCAACTTGAGGTTGAGGACCGCGAGGGAGCAAAAAATGACCGCTGCACTACGCTATGCGTGTTTGCACTGTGCTACATGCAGTTCACGAAGTGCGAAGTAGCGCAAACTTCGCAAACTACGCGAGCGTAGAATAGTGCTTTGCCCAAGGTTACTAATTACGTCTACGGCGGTTGTGGTGGCAGTCCAACAACCGCCACACCGTGGTACCTCCCACAATATTACAACTGCAGTAGTTGGACTACCACAAGACTACCACAACTGCTGGAGGTCCGTGATTCTGGCGGTGGTGCAGCGCTCTTGAGGCCACAATATGCTAGGTGGTGCCCTGAGGCATTACCAAGCATATTACGACTTTCCTCACCACCAGAAGTGTCATGAAGGTTCTACCTCTATGTAACTGCTGTGCCAGGAGGAAAGAACGGGGGCCTTACAGGGCACCTTCTTGCCTCTGTGCATGGAGGTGCATGCAAGGGAGCACAACTTGTGCCTCCCTGTCTTTATGCACCCCACAGTTCCAGGCCATGCTGGATCGCACTGTGGATGGCTCACAGCATTGCCTTTCTAAGGTCTCCTATTAGCCTTTGAAAGCATGCGTCATGGACCACCTGCCGCTTGACCACCCCCCAGATTTTATCTCATACTTCGGAGGGTGGTGTGCGGACGGCTTTGGGAGACCTGGTGCGGTGCGGCAGTGTGGCAGCCCGCACCAGGACCATCAAAGTGCTAATCAGGCCCTTTGTCTTTCAGCCTCGCTTTGGGTCACATGACTAGATGTAGCAGACAGTTGGGCTTTTTGTATTCTACTAGACTGACAGATACAATAGAGAGCTTAGGTGTGCCTGGCTGGACCATCACTGGCAGGATGGAAGGAAAGAACTGGGCACAGCCCTACTTACACTTGAATAGGCTGTAGAGTGGACTTTTTCATGAGTTCGGGAAACGTGCTGCAACCTGGCAGATTGGGTTTTTAAACTGTGCATATGCACTTGAATTGTTGGACAGCTGCCTGAGGTAGGGGGTGATGTGTGTTCGTCTAGGGAGATCCAGGATGAGTCTGGCTGTGGAGTTCTGTATGGTCTGTAGTCATCAGAGGAGGTGAGCTGCAATCTCTGCATTGAGCTATTCATTGCTATACTCCAGTCGGCTGGAGATGAGGGCCCAGGTGATGGTGCGTCTTGAGCTTTGGGGTAGCCATATGACTATCTTACAAAGCATGTGGAGGATTTAGAAGGAGGAGGAGGAGACAGAGTTGACCTGAGTCATCATGATTCGCATGTTATCCAGAAGGATACCTAGATTTCTAGCATGGTGAGTGGGGGTAGCAGTAGGCCTGAGTTCTGAGGGCCACCAGGATGTGTCTTTTGTTTGCAAAAATAAGTACCTCTGTCTTGTCTGTATTGAGCTTTGGGCAGTTGTCCTTCATCCAGTTTGCAATGTCTGTCATGGAGTTGTGGAATTTGGTGTTGGATTTGGTAGTGTCTTCAGAGAGGGAAAGGATGAGTTGTGTGTGGTTGGCATAGGATATGATGCCAAGTCCATAGGTTTTTACGATGCTGGCCATATAAGTGTTGAAGAGGGTGGGGCTGAGCGAGGATCCTTGGGGTAATCCACAGCTGATTTCATTGGTTTCAGAGGTGAAGGAGGGAAGACAGACTGTTTGCGCTCTTCTGGTGAGGAAAGGGGTGATCTACTGAGAGGGGCTTCTTGGATGCCCATGTTGTGCAGTCTTGTGATGAGTGTGTGGTGGAAGACCATATTGAAGGCTGGTGAGAGGTGAAGGAGGATCAAAACCGCAGTCTCTACTCATTGACACTCCTGAGGCACAGCCGGGAGAATCGCTCGGAATTGTTTTTTATAATCACTGTATTTACTTGCACTTGTACTGTATTGCCACTTACTTCTGGGCACTCTCCATTCTTCAATCCTCCTAAACTAACCCCCTGCTCTGCGGATCTGAGCGCTGCCGCGGGTTGAGGAAACCATCAGCGCCATTTCGCGCCAAGCCATTGGCCACGCCCACTCTCGTGAGACCACGCCCACTCCGCCCCAGTCTCTATAAAATCTCGCTGAATGCAAGCCGCGCACTAGGACATTGACACTCCTGAGGCACAGCCGGGAGAATCGCTCGGAACTGTTTTTTAAAATCACTGTATTTACTTGCACTTGTACTGTATTGCCACTTACTTCTGGGCACTCTCGATTCTTCAATCCTCCTAAACTAACCCCCGTGCTGCGGATCTTAGCGCTGCCGCGGGTTGAGGAAACCATCGGCGCCATTTCGTGCCAAGCCATTGACCACGCCCACTCTCCTGAGGCCACGCCCACTCCGCCCCAGTCTCTATAAAATCTCGCTGAATGCAAGCCACGCACTAGGACATTGACACTCCTGAGGCACAGCCGGGAGAATCGCTCGGAATTGTTTTTTAAAATCACTGTATTTTGCTTGCACTTGTACTGTATTGCCACTTACTTCTGGGCACTCTCCATTCTTCAATCCTCCTAAACTAACCCCGCGCTGCGGATCTTAGCGCTGCCGCGGGTTGAGGAAACCATCGGTGCCATTTCGCGGCAAGCCATTGGCCACGCCCACTCTCGTGAGGCCACGCCTCCATACATCCTCCTTTAATGTGCATTCCTGGACGCGCAGCGGACGAGCACAGCGGGGGCGCCGCCTGCGCGCCGAAGGCGCGCCAAAGGTAAGCCCGTCTGTGCCCGTCCACGGCCGGATGGGGCATGGGGCATGTCACCCTGCCAATGCTACTCAATATTCCTCCACTGACCTGCTCGAACTGCACGCCCCTTGGCCTCTAGCCCCGACTGCCCGTTCGCAGCTCGACCAACTGGGCTTGGGATACGCTCGAGAAGTTTTCCCGAGCTTGATGCTTGCTCGGCCTCTCCCCTTCTTCGGTCCACTTTTCACCCCCCTCCCCTGACACTACCCCCCAACCTTGAACTTAAAGTGAGCTACCTCAACACCCTCTCACTAGCAAAACATCAGATGGAAATCCATTATCTCCTAGAGGCCGACAGTCCTGATATACTGTTTATAACTGAAACCTGGTTGCATGACGGATCCTCTCCCGACATATTGGCAGCCATCCCGTCTGGCTACTATATCCTTCAAGCCAACAGGGCCTCGGGCAAACCCGGAGGGGGAGTGGCAGCCATCATCAAGCTTCCAACTAGATTGTGGAAAGAGAAGGCTATCCTTGCTTCCTAGAAAACAGTGTAGGAGATGGTGGCCAGGCAGGCCCACTCTCTAGGAATCAGCTCTCATGGAAAATCCTCTGTACTGACAAAACGAAGAGGATGGGGTGTAAAGAAATAGGGGATGATCTGCCCTTTTAATTTCTGTGGGTGTGGCTATATCCTATCATGTGCATGCTATTTGCAAAAATTGTTGTTAGTTTAGAAATCAACCCATTTGCAACCGTTGTGATAATTCTGAATGGATATGGTTTAATAATGGCCACCCAGATGCAGGCATGTTTTCATGGTTGCATACGCAAAGTCTGTAACCTCTACAATACCCACATATATAAAGAGAATCCAGATACCTCCAATAATCAATTAAACTCTGGTTACATTTCTGCTTGGTAAATTCATAAAACCCCCATGATGCACAAGAATGGATTATGGATGTAATTATTAGGGCAGTATTCTAGTATATCTAGTCACCGGCAAAAATAGCTACCAACAGCTTTAATTACTGAAAGGATATACAGTAAGTCCCAGAAACAAATAGCAAAGGAAAGAGAAAGGGGATTCAATGTAAAAAAAACAGTTTATGTTAATTGGCTAATAACAACTTTAAAGCTCCTGTAAGAGAAAATAATTATCGCATAGAAGCTTGTGGTAAGTGCCCAAAAACTGTTCAACAAGCCTTAGTCCATTATATTCCATCCTGATAGCAGCCTCTGCTTAAAGACCCACATCACTAAGAAGGCAGAGGCAGTGTGGAACCAGCTTACACTTCTCCACAGTGGCAATACATACATCCCAGTGCATCACTTCAGATCTGCTGTCCACGCCCTTGTGCCCTCATGTTTAGATAACAGCACTCCTGACATCAATCTCACATTACGAAATAACATCTACAAGACATTCCAGAAAACTCGCTGATCTCTCTTCAAACCAGATTCACTTTCAAGATCTGCCTGTCAAGTTAAAGTTGTCAGGTCCAAAACCATACTCACAACCTAGCAGACAAAAATACAATCTCCAGTGGTGTACACAACATGCATCGCCAGGCCTGAACTAAGGAAGATAATTCTTCTTTTGATATGCACTAAAGATTCACAACTGAAAATCTCTAATACACACCATCTAACACCATTGTTCCTCTACTTTAAGAAGTAGAAGCTCATCTTCAAACGTCACCCATATGTAATTACTTAAATTGAAAATCCACATGGACACCTGAAAGCTCTGTTTCATAAGCACGTCGTACTAGCCCTCACTTTGTAACCCCTCCCATGGACCGAAACCCTGTTGCTTTAACTTGAAATAGCCAAGCACACCTGTATGCAACATTTATTGTAAATACCACATTATTATGCCCTCTAAAATAGCAGTTGGCCTATTGTCTTCTGTGGACCCCAACATGATTACTGGAAACCTGGAACCCCACCAATCAATTTCTACAATTTGAACCTCAAAACAATTTCCAAAACTATTGAAACAAGTATACATCAAATACCTACATTTTTTTTTGTTTAATTCAAGAATGAAAAGATGTACATAAATCGAGCTATTAATGGGAAAGTTGTGTGTTTCAAAATTAAATTTGGTTATATTTCTAAAAGACAAACTGATATAGTAGAATGTATATTGTTGCTCCTAATGCATGCACTCTTTTTGTCAGCTCATACTGAAAGCTGTTCTTTTTCCCCCAAGGACATTCCTTGCAGGCACAGTGGGCTGCACAAAAAGGAAAAGCATGGGTTTCCGCCTATTTAGATTTATGAAATTAAACAAATCATCTGGCACATAACCATTCACCCTCGTCACCTATTTTTCGCCTGCATGCGCGCACGTAATGCAAACTTATAAAAAACAGCACAGTAGAGAGTGAAATACGCTGCCGAGTTCTAATAGAACGGACACAGAGATTACACTAAACATGCAAAAAACATCCCTTCTGTTTGGTCTTCTGTATGTTTTAAATACTTCCATCCACTGTTGGTGATTAGGGGCAAAAACTGGTATTGCGTATGTATGAATCTGTGCATTCATTACATATATATATATATATATATATATTACCTACTGGCGATAGCCAGTAGGTATATATAGTTAGGATTTTTTTCCTATGGGATTTTTGAAAATTCTATGTCGAATAACTTTGGCGTTTGAGGACAGAATTGGCTGAAATTTTCAGGAAAATGGAACATTTTGTTTCTGAGCAGCCCCTGAAAATTTGGGGGGGTTTCGTCAAGGGGGGGCCGAGAAAAAAGGGGGGTCCCAAAACGTGTTTTTCCCATGGAATTTTCCATAGGGCGGTTGGCCTCACTTTTAGCCCGAACGGCTGAATGGATTTACACCAAACTTGGCAAAATTGTAGGGACTGGTAGCCCGATGTGCCTTTGCTATGTCTCAAGATATAGGCTCCAGTGGTTTTTACGAAAATTAACTTTGAAAAATATATGTTGGGCTACATTGGGCTATAT